>NC_143040.1:17045000-17392500 GCF_057628025.1 Oncorhynchus mykiss
TGGTGTCTGGGGATCGACTTTTCTGGACCTCTCTTCCCGAAGCTTATGTGTTATTCTCTACTTTACACACAGTCTCTGCTCTACTTGTAGAGAACCCGCTACTCTGTTCAGTCAAGTTAGATCAAAGCTGAATCAATGTCTGCAAGATCACATAATGAGAGCATTCTATATAGAACCGAATATAGCAAGGTAGTATAACGTTACTGTAAAGACAAAAACACCACCTAATTTCTTAAGATTTTAGGAGGATTGTGAAAATGGTCGAATTTTTCTACAATGTGGCCACAACTCATCAGCACTCGCCATCACACAAAATATGTGCTTTGATTGATACTAAATACAGGTATGCTATGCTACAGTTTATTATCGCTGTCTGCTCTAATGATGCGTTCATAGCCAAGTGGGAATGTAGTATTTACCACATAGGACTGGGATAAATCCACCTGGAGATGTCCTACCTGTTTGAAGGAAGCGACACGGTGGATGCTGGTTGGAAGAGCGCGCTTGTTTGAAATGGAAAAGCATTGCGGTAGCTTTTGATAAAGAAGAGCATCAAGACGAAGCAGCTGCTTTATACGTGGGATGCACTGTAGGAGATTGTGACAGCCGGTTAAATGAAGTCCCTTGAGAAAGAAAGAACAAGGTGCATGTCAGGAGAAGTACAGTATATCATGAGGAGATGTATACTTGGAATACGGAGGAGGAATGGAGGGAAAATGAGAGGGAGAGGAGGTCTAAGAGAGAGAGGGAGGAAGAGGGTGAGCTTGAGTCGGTTCAAAATGTCGGGAAAAAGGGAGATGGTTTGTTAAAGAAGAATGGTAGAAAGTGTAAGCAGAGGGAGCTGAAGACAGGAGGAGAAATGGAAGTGAATGATTTTGATGTATCAGAGGTGGCAGGTGTGGTGAAGTTCTCAGAGGCCGAGGCTTGTACCGAGGGTCAGGATAAAGACGAGTCTGTGCCTTTTGGCTGATCCATTTGTGGTTTCAGGGTGGGTGAAAACAGAGTTGGGGGCTGTGGAATCGGTGAGGGTAACCAGAAGTGGTCTTGAGATAATTGTTTGTGTTTCTGCTGGTCAGAGGGAGAAGGTGCTCCGCGTTAAACGAACGGGGGCAAGAAATGTGAATTATTTTGCTCTCAAGAAAAGGGTGCCATTGAAAGGTGTGATTACTGGGGTAGCAGTAAATTGACCAACTGAAGGGGGAGATTCCCAGTGTTTGTGATGCTCGCCGTTTGGTGCAGCGCAGACAGGGTGGTGTGACAGAAGAGTCATTGTCTGTTCTTTGAGTTTTGATGTTGAGTCTTTGCCTGACAAAGTGATGTTAGGATATATAAGTTATCCTGTATGAGCTTTTGTGTCAAATACAGTACATTGTTACAGGTGTCAAAGACTCAACCATGGACACTCTTACTGACAGTTGTGTCTGCTTGGCGTGATATATTGTTGTCTCTACCTTCTTGCCCTTTGTGCTGTTGTCTGTGCCTAATTATGTTTTTACCGTGATTTGTGCTGCTACCATGTTATGCTGCTGCCATGTTGTTTTGCTACCATTTTGTTGTCATGTTGTGTTGCTACCATGTTGTTGTCATGTTGTTTTGCTACCATGTTGTTGTCATGTTGTGTTGCTACCATGTTGTTGTCATGTTGTGTCGCTACCATGTTGTTGTCATGTTGTGTTGCTACCGTGCTGTGTTGTCATGTGTTGCTGCCATGCTAAGTAGTTGTCTTAGGTCTCTCTTTATATAGTGTTGTGGTGTCTCTCTTGTTGTGATCTTTGTTTTGTCCTATATTTGTATTTAATGTTTAATCCCAGCCCCTGTTCCCACAGGAGGCCTTTTGCCTTTTGGTAGGCCGTCATTGTAAATAAGTTCTTTGTTCTTAAATTGTTTTAAATTTACAAAAGACAAAAATGTACGTGTGGCAGCAGTGTAGAAGGGAGGTTCCTAGGTGTGAGAAGTGTGCAGAAGGCCATGAGACAAAGGAATGTGTTGCATTGGGGAAAGAAGCACTATGTGTTAATTGTAGGGGTGCTCATGGGGCTGGGGATCAGAAATGTCCCGTGCGAGAGAGGCAGGTTGAGGTTACCAGGGTTAGAGTAGTGCAGAAGATGTCATATGCTGAAGCAGTGAATAAAGTAGAGGAAGGGAGAGGGATACTGAGGGGTGGTGTGAGTAGTAGATCTGTACCAGTACAGAGGGAGGGTTCCTGAGAGGGGTGGTGTCAGTAGTAGATCTGTACCAGTACAGAGGGAGGGGTCCTGAGAGGAGAGGTGTCAGTAGTAGATCTGTACCAGTACAGAGGGAGGGTTCCTGAGAGGGGTGGTGTCAGTAGTAGATCTGTACCAGTACAGGGGGAGGGTTCCTGAGAGGGGTGGTGTCAGTAGTAGATCTGTACCAGTACAGAGGGAGGGGTCCTGAGGGGTGGTGTCAGTAGTAGATCTGTACCAGAACAGAGGGAGGGATCCTGAGAGGAGGGGTGGGACTAGTAGATCTGTACCAGAACAGAGGGAGGGGTCCTGAGGGGTGGTGTCAGTAGTAGATCGGTACCAGAACAGAGGGAGGGGTCCTGAGGGGTGGTGTCAGTAGTAGATCGGTACCAGAACAGAGGGAGGCGTCCTGAGGGGTGGTGTCAGTAGTAGATCGGTACCAGAACAGAGGGAGGGATCCTGAGGGGTGGTGTCAGTAGTAGATCTGTACCAGTACAGAGGGAGGGATCCTGAGGGGTGGTGTCAGTAGTAGATCTGTACCAGAACAGAGGGAGGGATCCTGAGGGGTGGTGTCAGTAGTAGATCTGTACCAGAACAGAGGGAGGGATCCTGAGGGGTGGTGTCAGTAGTAGATCTGTACCAGTACAGAGGGAGGGTTCCTGAGAGGGGTGGTGTCAGTAGTAGATCTGTACCAGTACAGAGGGAGGGTTCCTGAGAGGGGTGGTGTCAGTAGTAGATCTGTACCAGAACAGAGGGAGGGATCCTGAGGGGTGGTGTCAGTAGTAGATCTGTACCAGAACAGAGGGAGGGATCCTGAGGGGTGGTGTGACTAGTAGATCTGTACCAGTACAGAGGGAGGGATCCTGAGAGGAGGGGTGGGACTAGTAGATCTGTACCAGTACAGAGGGGTAGGCCAACAAGTGATATATGTTTCAGTAAGATTGGATTTTTAGCATTTATAGCAATGGTTATCAACTGTACTGCAGGGATGGAATGTAAGTCACAGAACATAGAGTTTGTGGTGGCAGCTGCAGAGAGGTATGTGGGTGTGCAAGATTTGACATCAGAAGAGTTACAGGGTGTGTTAAGTGGTGGGGTCCCATCCCTTCAGGTTCTTGGCCTGATTTAGGACTAAATACATTTAAATAGTGGAGTATGGTGGTGTTGTTATTTTTTTCTTCTGAGTGTAGTGTTAGATTGTCGGTATTTGTTTATTTGATTATTTATTTTTTCAAGCAAAGTATAAGGGAGTTGTACTCCAGTCTAGTAGGTGGCGGTAACATTTATTGGAGGCCAACCGCAGTTAAACCTCTTCGAAGAGGAAGAAAAAGTTAAAAAGAAAAAAAAATCCAGTTGAAGGGCCCTCTTACTGGTAATTACTAGTGGGGAACTCATCTAACATGCTTGATCTCTGACTTCTCCCACGTGCTGAACACGGACGTCACATATTAAGAAGATTACCTGGATAACGGCATTTATGGGAGTTAAATGCTACAAAACATTATTTATAAAGAGCAATCTATTAATACGGTTTATGAACACTATAATTTGTTTGTGAGCCTGATAGCTGTACTTTTAATTTATGGTTGACGCAGTTTATCTCTCATTAGCCCATTGGCATTTCGCAATGAGTTCAAAGCACGTGAATGCATCCAACTTGCATTTACCCGTTCACAACTGGTAATTACCACCTTCCCACTTGGTTATGAACGCAGCATAAAATTCGCTCATCGTCTATAATTCGAAACAACACTGTATAACACAAGATCTAAATGGATATCCCCATGAAACTGATTGAGATCAAATGGTTGGTATGCAGATTAATTATCCTTCACAATTGACAGTGAGATATATGGAGTGAGGGTGACGATAAAAATCTGTGTGTAAAGTCGAGGTAAAGAGACACGTGCACATAACGTGATTCAGATCTCTGGGCGAAAGGGATCCAGGAGTCGAGACGGTAAAGTTTACATACGGATCCGCAGCCTCGGCCGTGTCAAGAATACTTTCGTTATATTTTAATGTTTATATGTGTCCACAGGGTGGCAGTGTAGACTTTGAATCTGTTTTAATAATGTTGGCGGGAGCTATCAATAATATATTAATTATACTGTCATGCTTATTTGTATCCACAAGATGTCACTGTAGGCTTCGAACCGATTTTAATGATGGCGTGGAAGCTAAATCATCGTTACTGCGCTTACGTATGAGGTGTTCATTTGCTCAAGTCTATGACCAATTGGGCTATAGGCATGATGGCATTATAATATAACTGTTCAAATGTTTCTATGCATCGAATGCACTTTTCAACCCTGAATACATTTAATAGGCAATTAATTTGTGGTTAGGATATTTACAGTAAACTCATTAAATAGATCAATCTTCTCCTGAATTTGAGGCTCACAATTTGAGGTTCATGGTCACTACAGTTAGCAAGTCTTTACAGTTATCCCCCGGTCTCCTTTTCAATACAAACCCATCAACTGAATAGGAAACCTGATGCGGTCTTTCTCGATTAATATGGAACCGGCCAGACTCCTCACCTCAGAGTGCTAAGCATTAAACGAGTTTAAAACCATTAACCTTTTATCGCAGTGGGCTAAATCAGGGTCACGCAGTGATTCATGGTAGTCTTAAACAAATCTACTTAGAAACAGAAGAATGCACCTCACACACACAGTTATGGGCTTAAAAAAAAGAAGACACCTGTACCATGTCAGATATAGACTTGAAATGTATTCGATTTTGAGTTTGCATCCCAAAATTACACTTCATCACAGAAGGCTGAAATATAACAAAACGTTTTTGGCATAGAAACACTGTTGTTTTTTAATCGTCTTCATTAATTATGAAATTATGAAAAATATTAACATTCCACCCATGAGGCAACTACAGGGTGCTTTTGGTCATTGACTGGAGGAAAGGGCTAGTACAATGTGGTTGATATCAGAGTCTCGCAGTAAATAACTTCACTGTTTGCTGAGGCTGAGTACATTCTCCTACTCGCCCCACTCTCAGCGCATCATATAAATCTGGCCAGTGGAATAGCTGGCAGACAGCTAGCCGGCCACGGTACTCTGACCTCAATTTCATTACTTTCTGTCTGTGTCCCAATTGGCACCATACTCCCTATGTAAGTGAACTGTTTTTGACCAGGGCCCTGGAATAGTAGTGCACTATATATAGGGAATGGGGTGCCATTTAAGATGTACTTCTCTCTCTCTCAAAGCAAAGTAATGAATGATGGTTTAGAGCTGAAGTGGTCATTAATATTGCCTGTGTATCCTGATACTCTTCCTTTCACTTTCTTCTTTCATCAGTGACAACTGATTACTGTTAACCCATCATGTCACTTCAGTTCACTGATTGTAAAGGGATATATTATAGATCAGGGGTCAGGGGTCACTGATGAAAGAAGTCAGTGAAAGGAAGAGTAATGGGATTGCTGTTAACCCATCATGTCAGTTCAGTGATCGTAAAGGGACAGATTATAGAGGTATCTTCTTGTACTTTGTGTATGACATGTTTTCTTTTTGCCTCTTTTCTAAGCCTTTCTAGTTTACAACCTGGGAGAGTAGCCTAGTTGTCTCTGGCCCTGTTAAACTCGGGCAGCGCCCAACCGACATTCTCCATTTTTATAATAAGGTGATAGACTGAATGTCATTTGTCCTGCTGCTTGTCCCACTGCTCCCTCATTTACATACAATTCAATTCATTTAGCAGTCCCTTTTCATAGCATCAACTGCTGCTGGCCTTGAAGGTCAGTATCTGTCTGATAAAAGACATCACAAAATACCCTGTATTAGGCCTACATTCTAGGATATAGACATTTTAGGGTATAGAGATGTATTAGCTACACACACACACACACACGTACACACAATTACACTTCTCTCACACACATACACACACATTCTCTCTGTGATGTTAAAATATTAATGAAGCACATGCAGTGGCTGGATCAATAGGGTGGGCAACTTTCCCAGTCTGTACAGGTTGGCTGTGCTACAGTAGATTCCACTTTGTACCACCGACCAGATGGATGACGATATTAATAGTTCATATAGCTGGGAATGAGGCCCCTGCAAATGTCTCTGCTATTGACCACACACACACACACACACACACACACACACACACACACACACACACACACACACACACACACACACACACACACACACACACACACACACACACACACACACACACACAGAGAGAGACACACACACATACACACACAGAGAGAGAGACACACACACAGACAACTTTTAGTTGGGTAGTCTATATTATCCCAGCCGTGGGTTTGAAATATGATGTAATTGTATATGTCATTGTACTTCCTTAACCTCTAACAGCTTTAATAAACCCTAACTGCTTTAATAAACCCTCTACTGGAAGCCCATTCTGTTGATTGAACACTCAAATATTCTATAAGGAATCCACTCTTCATGTTGTATTATAGAAGATACGGTATTATGACATGTACATGCATTCTGTTCTGACGTGTCGCCACGCTGCATGGCCCATTCATACCCGACCTCTACTATTGTGACATCCACCAAAGGGAAGAGAATAAAGTCTGTCACGCGGGCGCGCTCTGCTTCTCACCACTGACTGCTGCACACGGAGGAAACGGTACGCTGCTCTCTCTCGGGCTGTGCTCAGACCCTATCTCTTATCTCACCCGCCCTCAGTCTGTTTACACGCAAAACAGTCCGTTGTTGACTGGAATACGATACGAAGATCCTGCTACTAGGCAGGTTTTCTACAAGTGTTCTACTGCTCAGTATGCCAGAACGCATGGACTAATTTAACGACGATGGCTTCGTTGCGAATGGTCGCCAAACTCCGGGCTGGAGTTGTCGGATGTACTAAACCGTTCCGCTACGCACTCAAAACAACCCGATCTCCGGTGAAATTACTGCATACGGTAAACTGAAACTACTGTGTGGGAGTAGTGAAAGGAGAGTGCTACACTGTAGCAAGACTTTATAGATGGGACCGTCGCGTCGTTATGTAGACATCCAAACTAGGGTGTTGTGTCTTCACAAGTTTTGCACAGTAGTCTGTTATTGTAGGCCTGCACTGTACATGCTCTGTTGGTTTGGGAAACCGGTAGAGTTCTAATGAACTGTCAAACAGTGAGATTGTTGAGCGAGGGTGTCATGCACGTCGCTGTTTCAAAGATTTTAGTCTTCGTTTCCATCTTAAACTGCACTACTTTGAAGTACACTAGATTGTAACAGAATTACAGATCCTTGAACTAATCAATAGGCCTACCGTGAAAAAGATATAGGCAGTCTAGAGAACACAGTGATGCATTTCAATCAGCAATGCATTGAATCAAGAGAGGGTTTTCCCTTTCATTCCATCACGTCTTGACATGTTGTTAAATGAGGACTAAATAGCTTTCCTCTCTCTGAATATAGTCATATAATGTAGTGAAACTGAATGCAGAAGACCGGTTGGGGATCACACACACACACACACCCTTCCTTGAATTGAATGATTCTCTCTCTCTGTCTCTTTGTCCTCCTTTTCCCCTCTTGTTCTCATTAGCTTCAGATGACTGCACTAAAGTGTCACCTATCCCATGCATAATTAATAAGTTACTGTAAGAGCTCAGTGATTTCCCAACTAGAATATCAACACCATGTCACCCAGAGTGTTGGCATGACAATGAATAATAATACCTAGTCCCCAAGGGCTAATGAGGACACTAATGAGGTTCTTCTCCAAGTTAATGAAGAATGCAATGTGAATTATGTGAAACCTCACCCGTTTGTCAGATTAATATAAACATTGTGTGTGTGTGTGTGTGTGTGTGTGTGTGTGTGTGATGTCTGGCCTCCTTAATGTTTCATTAGAATGATGGCCGTCTGGCAGACACCAGTCAGCAAAGCACAAGAGTGTTGTTAAGGAAGGTGCAGCCAGCCTTCCAATAGGATAGGATGTCTTGGCCCGGGGCCTGAGGGGTCATTTAGTGTGCTTTGATCCCAGTAGACGTGTCCCTGTACCACCCATACCTTACTACTGCTGCTGTGCTGTATCTCTGTCTCTCTCTGACCCTGCACTTCACTTCGGTCATTCTGTGGGGAATTACATTTGTGCAACGTCATCACATATGGTGAATAAACTAAGTGTACAAAATATTCCATGACACAGACTGACCAGGTGAATCCAGGTGACAAGCTATGATCCCTTATTGATGTCGCTTGTTAAATCCACTTCAATCAGTGTTGACGAAGGGGAGGAGTCAGGTTAAATAAGGATTTTTTTTAAGCCTTGAGACAATTGAGAATGTCTGCCATTCAGAGGGTGAATGGGCAAGGCAAAATATTTAAGTGCCTTGGAATGGGGTATGGTAGTAGGTGTCAAGAACTGCAACGCTGCTGGGTTTTTCACGCTGAGCAGTTTCTTCTTTGTCTCAAGAATGGTCCACCACCCAAAGGACATCCAGCCAACTTTACACAACTGTGGGAAGGAAGCATTGGAGTCATGGGCCAGCATCCCTGTGGAATGTTTTCAACACCTTGTAGAGTCAATGCCCCGACGAATTGAAGCTGTTCTGAGGACAAAAGGTGGGGGTGGTGTTACTCTATTTTAGGAAGGTGTTCCTAATGTGAGGGTATACTCAGTGTACAATTAACCCACATTTTCTACACAGCACCACACATCACTGTCAATCAGAATGGAAGGGGGAGTTGACTTTTCATAGTCACACATCAATGACTATCACCACAGAACATCTGGGTAGATTGATACTCTTATGAACGCAGCCCGGCTTCTGGAGGGGGAAGGTCCTTAAAGTGTAACAGTATAACTTTATACCGTCCCCTCGCCCATACCCGGGCGCGAACCAGGGACCCTCTGCACACATCAACAACAGCATCGTTAAACATCGCTCCACAAAAGCCGTGGCCCTTGCAGAGCAAGGGGAACTACTACTTCAAGGTCTCAGAGCAAGTGACGTCACCGATTGAAACGCTATTTAGCGCGCACCACTGCTAACTAGCTAGCCTTTTCACATCCGTTACCCCCCCCCCCCCCCCCACCACCAGACACTGACAGATGCACACACACTGTTTATCTGCTCCTGACAGGCCCTCTTGTCTGATGAGTCAGTGTGTAATTGAGAGGCTTTTATCCATCTAGAGCCGTGATTGGAGGGAATTACAGGAGTCAGTCGTCCAATCACTAGATCTGACTGGCTGCCCATCTATCTGTTTGTCAGGGTCGTGTTCAGCAGGGAACCGTTTGTGTAATTAATGCTTGGATAAGCTTATTTACTAATATGTATTGATTTATTTTCCCCTCTTTATGCGGTGCGCGCTGCACCGAACACCGATTGGAATTATCACAGTGAATGATTTTAATGTTTATGTGTCAATTAATCCCGTAAGGGATGGGTTGCCAACTGGTGATTTGACACGAAAATAAAATGTCACTCATTCATTCATACATTGTCTTCTCAATGGACAATATGGGTAGTAGCTTATCCCCTGGTCTCCTTTTCAAAACATATCCACCAACTGAATAGGACCCCTGATGCGATCTTTCTTGATTTAATATGGAACAGGCCAGACTCCTCACCTTAGAGTGCTGAGCATTAAAAGAGTTTAAAATCCAGAAGTGCGTTATTAGCTACCGCAGACTGCAGTTAAAGGATGTCGTGTTTGGAAATGAAAACCCCTGGGGATATTTTTAACTGGATGTATTAGTCATTGTAGCTTGCATGATTCCAGACTGTCAGTGCCACTTCCCATCTTTATCTGCCTTTGTGAAACAAGAGCACTTTGGTTCGACCCAGATAAGCTAACATGAAAAATGCTGAGTTGAGGAGTAACGGGGTATATGGAAATGGGCCGTATATGTCCTTCAATATGCCCTTAGACATGTCCAGGGGGTATAAGCCAAACATTAACAGCAGGAAGCTAGGAGCTTGGTTCTACTCTGCTCTCCTCTCTCTCTCTGCTCTCCTCTCTCTCTCTCTGCTCTCCTCTCTCTCTCTCTCTGCTCTCCTCTCTCTCCCTCTCTGCTCTCCTCTCTCTCTCTCTCTCTCTCTGCTCTCCTCTCTCTCTCTCTCTCTCTCTGCTCTCCTCTCTCTCTCGCTCTCTCTCTGCTCTCCTCCCTCTCTCTCTCTCTTCTCTCTCTCTCTCTCTCTCTGCTCTCTCTCTCTCTCTCTCTCTCTCTCTCTCTCTCTCTCTCTCTCTCTCTCTCTCTCTCTCTCTCTCTCTCTCTCTCTCTCTCTCTCTCTCTCTCTCTCTCTCTCTCTCTCTCTCTCTCTCTCTCTCTCTCTCTCTCTCTCTGTGTGTGTGTCTTTCTATCTGTGGCTATTAAATCAATGATGACGCAGATAGATGATGATGATAATAATAATAATAGGAAAAATAATAATACTCAATGAGTAATAACAATGAACAGGACAATACAGAAAGAAATGAATGAGGACAACAATGAAATAGTTAAGAAAGAGCGTTAGCAATGTTGTTATGGGCGTGGCAGGAGGTTCCATATACTGCAGGTAATCTGGCACAAAGAGGTCTCTCTCTCAGCACACCCCACACTGCAACAATGTGTGGTGGCTTTAGCAACACGGGTCATATTTCACTCCAGTATGACAGTAATTGGGAGACTGGGGAGCCAGAGCACCATGGTATCTAAACCACTCAACCACTCTATCCATCCATTGTTATTCTAGCCATCCATGCTGCCTTTTGCATGGCATTTGCCTGAGGCCTGAAGATATAGTAACTCCTTTGTCAGATCTCAATTGGATAAAATCGGCTGTTGTATAGTGGACTGTCATTTTAAAGGTTTATGGCTGCATATTGCTACCACTGCACTCCCATATTCCTGCTTTATAACCAGAGCCTATTGGGGATTTATCCTGATTTCATGGGAAATGTGGGTTGCCAAATAATATTCTCCAAAAAGCCAGGAGAATGGAGTTGTAATTTCACTCGCTGCTTAACTGTTGGCCCACACAACAACAAACTATGAGGATGGTAATGATGGATGTTCCTATTAATCTGTATTGTGAGAGTGAGTGAGACCCCCCCCCAACCCCCCATGAGTGGGCAGCTGCAGAGCAAGAACTAGCCAGCTCACTGTCACTAATTCACCTCCAGCTAGAGCAGACTTGTCAGAACCCATTAGTTGTAGTATCCAGCCTTATTCCACACTCAATGTAACCAACATTGCTTTCTTCAGTTCTATACAGCCTCCTAGTCAAGTGTCCATCCTGCTATTCCATTTGTGTAACCATCATTGTTTTGCTCAGGTCTGCACCACTAGTGTAACGATTGTGGTTGGTGGAAAAAGGAGTAGACCAAGATGCAGCGTGGTACGTGTTCATGGTAAATGTAATGAAGAAACTGAACACTAGAACAAAAACAACAACAAAGCGGAAACAAACGAAACAGTTCCGTCTGGTGCAGACACACAAAGACGGAAAACAACTACCCACAAATCATAGTGGGAACACAGGCTACCTAAGTATGGTTCTCAATCAGAGACCACGATTGACAGCTCCCTCTGATTGGGAACCATACCAGGCCAAAAGCAGAAATACAAAACATAGAACAAAAACATAGAATGCCCACCCCAACTCACACCCTAACCAACCTAAAACAGAGACATAAAAAGGAACTAAGGTCAGGACGTGACAACTAGCTTCAATCACGTAGGCCTTTAAATGCCTTGCAGATCTTAGGCCATTGAACCTTTTAAACCATCCTCCTAGTAACAAAAATATCCATTGTAGTCCGAGGCCAAATACAAACTATTAGTCTAGACTTGATTCATCGCACCCTGGATTTTACAATGCCCAGGGAATCGATGTAATGAATGCGGTGTGTCCGTTTAGAGACTCTTCATTAGTATTCCCTTCCCCCATCGGACCGCACCACACTCCTTTATTATAGGTAGGGAGTAGGGATGTGTCCCAAATGGCACCCTATTACCTATTTAGTGCACTTTTTTCTCTTTTTTGACTGTTTATTCAGTTTTACACACAAGACAACACAAAACAATATTAATAATATACTCAACTAGAAAAAATATGATTTTTCTTACATTTTTTTTTAACCTTTTTAAAGATACTGTACTTTAGACAAGTTAAACACACCGGGCAGAAGGCTACAAAGGTTAAAGGGCAATCTGTAGTACTGGGACAGAGCAAACACCATTGTTCCTGTAAACAGTCAAGGGATGGGGGTGGAGAAATGCAACCACTCACAGACAGTCATGGCCACAGACCGACCATCCACAAATAAAGTTTACAATGCTTTAAAATAAAAAATGAATAATAATTGTATGTAAGCGTGAACAAAATTTTAAAAAACAACAAAAAAAAAACAGGGCAAAACAAGCTCACATTTTAGTCTCTGACCGGGCAAGATGAACAAGGCATCCGCAGGTCAATCAATAAGCACATCATCTTCACCTTAATGCCCCCCCCCCCCCCCCCCCCACCCCAAAAAAAAACTACAAAGAAAGGCTCATCCAGCCTTTAAGTCACAGGGGAGTCAAATACAGACTTATTTTAGTATTAATTGGAATGCCGTCAGAGGATGGACTGTTTAAAGTAAGACCGGAATGGAGCCCAAGCCTCATAAAACAGTTTGGGGTTCCCACGTTCCCACTGGATTCTTGATAGGGGGGTACCTATGGGCAGTACTCCAAAAAGGGCTGTAAGGGGAGACGGATCTATAACAGTGTCATATTTATCAGAGAAACATTTAAATATGAATTCCCAGAAACCTGACAGTTTAGCCCCAAAACATGTACTCAACAGTGTAGCTGGTTCCATTTTACATCTGACACCGGTAGGATCAAAATCAGAGAATATTCTTCCAAGTTTGGCCCCGGACCAGTGGATACGGTGAGCCACCTTGAATTGAATGAGGCTGTGTCTAGTGCTAAAAGAGGACGACTGCACCCTGTGCAGCACAGATTCCCAGATGTCTTCCCCAAGTTCCTCCCCCAAATCCTTTTCCCATCAAGTCTTTAAAGACACCAAATAGGGGTTCTGTAAGTCATTAATGATTGCATATACATCTGAAATTGCGCCCCTAGTAAGCTTGTTCAGCTCAAAAATGCTCTCTATAGCTGTATTCGCGGGCCTATGGGGAAATTCAGGTGTGTTAGCTCTGACAAAGTTCCTAGTCTGGAGAAAGTGGAAAAAGTGGGATTGGGGGAGGTTGAACTTTTCCTGTAGCTGAGCAAAAGAGGCCAATGTATCATCAAAGAATAATTGGGCTAGCGAGGAGAGGCCTAGTGAGTGCCAGATGGCAAAAGCCCCATCATTCAAAGTTGGAGGAAATAAAATGTTCTGATTGATTGGGCCTGATAGAGAAAAGCCTCGGAGGCTAAAGGCAAAACGGAACTAATTCCAAATTTCAAGAGACTGCTTTACAATTGGGTTGACACACCTTTTGCCTAGGGACACTGGGACTTTCTACCAATCCGTGTTACCTTTCCATCCAAAATAAAATACATGAATGTTTGATCCAGTGAATTAAAAAAAGATTTTGGAATAAAAATGGGTAAACATTTGAAATAAAATAAAAAAAATGTGGGCAACACATTCATTTTAGTGACATTTATCCTTCCAATAAGAGAGAGGTAGCAAATTCCAAAAAGTAAAAGATTGTTTCAAACTGTCTGCTAGAGCAACAAAGTTTTCCTGAAACAAATTTGAATATTTCCTTGTCACTAACTCCCAAGTAGGTGAATTGATCCCGGACAATCCTAAACTGAATACTTGTAAAAGAGCACTTTAAAGCAGCCTTATTTACAGGAAAAAGCTCACTCTTGCCTAGATTCAGCTTGTACCCTGAGATTGATCCAAACGTTTTAAGAACAGATAAGGCACGTGGCAATAAGGTATCAGGGTTGAAGATGAACAAAAGGAGGTTGTCAGCATATATCAAAACGTTCTGCTCTAAGCCCGTCCTGATTATACCTTGAATGGCATCATTAGAGCGTAGTACAATGGTGAGAGGCTCGATTGCCAAAGCAAACAGCAAGGGGGAGAGTGGACAACCCTGTCTGGATCCGCGGTGCTTTAGTACACTACTTTTGACCAGAGCCCAACAGTTGGGACTCAGCCTAGCAGAAGATGGATGGTGGGACGTCACTCAGGCAGAGAGGTTTATGTGTCTACTGTGCTCCCATTCTGTGTCAATACCATTCTCTGTGACTGCATCACTACTCGTCTTTGTGAGAGGAATTGACGTGTTGAACACACCGAACTGTCTGTTCAAACAGCTAAAACACAGCTCAGACACCCATACATACCCCACAAGACATGCCACCAGGGGTCTCTTCACAGTCACCAAGTCCAGAATATAATAGACTCTGGGAACCGCACAGTATTACATAGAGCCATGACTACATGGAACTCTCTTCCACATCAAGTAACTCAAGCAAGCAGTAAAATCGGTTTTAAAAAGCACAAAGTGCACTGTGAAGACACACACACACACTGTAATATTGTAGTATTGTGGATATTATATTGTAGATTTGTAGTATTAGAGTAATGATGTAATTATGTGTTGTAACTGTTTAATCCTGTTTGGAACCTTGGCAGCAGCTGATGGGGATCCTAATGTTTAAATACTAAATGGACATTAATACCTACTATTTCATAAATGGGTTGTGACAGAAAAACTGAGTGGTGATATCCCCCGAGAGGCTATTTGTTGCCAGTTTCCATGGGATTTCAGTCCTGTGGTATCCAGTAGAGGCTCAGTTTCCATAGGATTTCAGTCCTGTGGTGTCCAGTAGAGGCTCAGTTTCCATAGGATTTCAGTCCTGTGGTATCCAGTAGAGGCTCAGTTTCCATAGGATTTCAGTCCTGTGGTATCCAGTAGAGGCTCAGCTTCCATATGATTTCAGTCCTGTGATATCCAGTAGAGGCTCAGTTTCCATAGGATTTCAGTCCTGTGGTATCCAGTAGAGGCTCAGTTTCCATAGGATTTCAGTCCTGTGGTATCCAGTAGAGGCTCAGTTTCCATAGGATTTCAGTCCTGTGGTATCCAGTAGAGGCTCAGTTTCCATAGGATTTCAGTCCTGTGGTATCCAGTAGAGGCTCAGCTTCCATATGATTTCAGTCCTGTGGTATCCAGTAGAGGCTCAGTTTCCATAGGATTTCAGTCCTGTGGTATCCAGTAGAGGCTCAGTTTCCATAGGATTTCAGTCCTGTGGTATCCAGTAGAGGCTCAGCTTCCATATGATTTCAGTCCTGTGGTATCCAGTAGAGGCTCAGTTTCCATAGGATTTCAGTCCTGTGGTATCCAGTAGAGGCTCAGTTTCCATAGGATTTCAGTCCTGTGGTATCCAGTAGAGGCTCAGTTTCCATAGGATGTCAGTCCTGTGGTATCCAGTAGAGGCTCCGTTTCCATAGGATTTCAGTCCTGTGGTATCCAGTAGAGGCTCAGTTGAGGAACTATTGAGATGCATTCTCCTCCAATTGGAGTTTCTGCCGTTTTGAAGCTCTTTACCTCAGGGAATTAAAATTCAAAGACTGTAAAATGGGTTTTGCCTGTCCATATTCTAACCTTCAGAATGATACACTGGTGTTAAAGATTTGATCAGATATAGTTAGCCTACAACAAAGAGGAATTACAACAGTAGTGACATAAACATACTATTTTCAGGGAATGTCAAGTAGTCTTGGACGGCATACCGTGTATTGGGGTTATTTTAAAGTACCGACGGTATGCTTTTCAATACCGCCAATTAAAAACATTTCTATTGTATGTTTACAAATGGCACAGGGAACAACCGTGACAATTCACTGTTGAGCAGCACAAGATAGGTGATTCACTACTAATGTTTGCCTGCTAAATATCTTAACTAGAAGTGAACTATCTAACTATTTTCTCCAGCTCAGAGCTCCAGCTATACATTTGGTTTGCTAACTTGCTAGCTATAGGTGGCTAGCTTGCAAGATCACCCTGTGTTATAGAAGTTCACAAACACTCTCTTGAAAAGTTGTCTAAACTGTCACCCAACAGAGAAGAATGTCTTATTGCCTCAGTGTCAGATTGCTGTCCGGCTGGCTGGCTGGCTGGCTGGCGCTCTGTGGCTAAATCTGCTCCCTCACTCCTGTCAGTCAGCCAGTGTCACAGTAACCACTATCTTAAGGAGCACCCTGTTTGGGTAAGAATTAATATGAACATGCAGTGCTTGACTTGGGCTGGAGCTGTCCGGAGCGCTGTACCAACGATAGACCACAGCCTGTCATTTCAAATGGGAACAAATGAGCCATAGTGGTGGGTAGAACAAGCAAGGAGGTGGGCAGAGCCAAGCACGAGCTAGTGAGATCCTATTGGTGCGTTCTAGCATGGATTTGCATATTTCCATTTGAACACCTACTCTGTGAGGTGCGCGTGCGCAATAACTCAATTCACCTTTGCGCTTCTAAACAACGTCATTTTTTGAAACTGGCAAAGGGTAAAGTCTACAAAACATAGTCCACTCTGTTCATAACAGATTATATTTTTGGGAACAGAACTATATTCAGATCAAATGTTTCATCGTTGAGTAAATGATCAGAATGTCGGCCCAGATCCATCTCATTCCATCTTCTCCCACTGCTGTTCACTGGGCTTCCTCTCACTAACATATCTGCAGGGTTTCCTAAACTCAGTCCGATGGGTTCTGATGGGGGTACAACAGTTGAACTAAACTCATGGGGAATTTAAGTTATATTCTTCAAGAATAAATAGTTACATATCGTTAACGTATAAGTCCAAAAATGAAAATAGCAACTGCAGATTGCCCCTTTTTTTAAAAACTATGATTACCTATCTATTAATGAAACACTGATGTCAGTAGGGAATGTATCTCTGACGGGAGGTGCACTGACACACATTCTCAATGACCATGGCTAGCTGTCACCCTGCTCCTAATCAATTCCAGATATTCCAGATTTGTATTGGTGAATCTGAATCCATGATGAAGGGTGAGGAGTAATGAGTCAGCTCAATGATTGGCCAAAAATCAAGGAATAGAATCGGATTGACACTCCGTAAATGCTACTGATGAGAACAGATCAGTTAAATGAATGCTCTTTGAAATGTCAAGTAGCCCAGGGCCCTGTATTCATAAAGCATCACAGTCATAGGAGTGCTGATCTAGGATCAGGTTCCCCCTGTCCATGTGATCTTATGAGTGCTGATCCTAGATACTCTGAGAGCCTGGGGTCTTTTCAAATCAGAGTAAATTGTTCCTGTTTTGTAGACACCTTTTGTCTCTCAGCTCTCACTTTTGACTTTGTGTAGTAGACTTGGACTGCCATAGTTATCACTACGCAGCAGTGGAGGCTGCTGAGGGGAGGACGGCTCATAATAATGCCTGGAATGGTATCAAACGTGTGCTTGATACCATTCCATTGAATCCATTCCAGCCATTACTATGAGCCGTCCTCCGCTCAGCAGCCTCCACTGCTATGCAGGTTAGCGGGTTTGTGTGGTCAACCTGCTATCGTTGTTTAGGCCTATAACTAAGGAGTTAAAAGGACATAGCTGGTTCAGCTGCTCTATTAGAATGGAACCTTTTTCTGCCAAGCGTGATAACTAGTTTAATTTGCATATACATTTTGGAATGAATCTAAAATGTTTTATTGAAGATCTTGGAACGCAGGCAAGGTTATGCGACAAGTATGCACACTGTTCTACAATGGTTATTTTATGCTCTCATATGCCATGCTACCAACTGACTGACAGTCTGAATGTACCTCGAATAACTCAAGGAAGGAAGCTGACAAGCCAGAAAAGTGCTTGTCATTTCCCGCCTGTAACTGTCATTGTTAGAGGCAGGCCACTGGCCATCCAATGTGCAGTTCCATGTTTTAAGAGGAATCTCCTGAAAGAATATCTATTTGTGAAAAATGAAAAGGTGGATTCTCTTCAGTTTTTCAATCTCCTTTGGGTAGCAATTGACAGTGACACTTTCCAAAATCAAATCAAGTTTATTGGTCACATACACACATTTAGCAGATGTTATTACGGGTGTAGCGAAATGCTTGTGTTCCTAGTTCCTAGTTCCAACAGTACAGTAGTATCTAACAATACACAAATCTAAAAGTTAAAGTATGCAATTAAGAAATATATAAATATCAGGACGAGCAATGTTGGAGTGGCATAAACTAAATACAGTAGAATAGAATACTATATTTACATATGAGAGGAGTAACGCAGTATGTAAACATTATTAAAGTGGCCAGTGATTCCATGTCTCTGTATATAGGGCAGCAGCCTCTAAGGTGCAGGGTTGAGTAACCGGGTGGTAGCCGGCTCGTGATTGCTGATGAATATGTTTGTGTGGTTTTGGTAAGAAAGGGTGAGTTGTTATGAAACCCACTTATCTAGGCCTAGCTACCTGCCAGTTATCTACTAGTCACTTACCCACTTCTATTCCTGACACACGCTTAATATATTGTTGATCTACTCTGCATTTCAACTAGGACTTGAATACAGCAGCTGACCCTTAGCTACTGCAGTCTGTTGTCTTAACAGTAACCTCCCTGTAAAGAGGAATAAAAACTCTTCAAGTTCCAGCTCTCTATCATTTCTGCTTTATCACCATGTCCTCTGAAGTATGCAGAGCACTCGCTTGGAGAGCTGTCATGGGGAGGACGTCCTATACTCATCCAACCTGCTTGACTGTTACATCCGCCTCGCTCTGCATGCTGCCTTTCCCTTTTTCTTTCTTTTAGTCTTTCTGCTCTCGCTCTCTCTCTCCTCGCTCTCTCTCTCTCTCTCTCTCCCCTCTCTCTCTCTCTCTCTCTCTCTCTCCTCTCTCTCTCTCTCTCCTTGCTCTCTCTCTCTCTCTCTCTCTCTCTCTCTCTCTTGCTCTCTCTCCTCGCTCTCTCTCCTCGCTCTCTCTCCTCGCTCTCTCTCCTCGCTCTCTCTCTCTCTCTCTCTCTCTCTCCTTCTCTCTCCATGTTCTCACTCAGCTGTCTTTCCAATCGTTGCCCACTCTCCTTCTCTCTCCATGTTCTCACAGCTGCATTTTCCAATTGTTGCCCCCTCCCCCCCTCTCTCTCTCCCACTCTCTTTCGCTCACCCTCCCTCTTTTTCTCTCTAAGAGAATGTTGTGGAAAGGAAAGCGAGAAGATAAATGCCTTGACTCAAATCACTTTCATGGTACAGTGCAGCCTGAGCTCATGACAGCAGCCGGTAATTTGGTTTCTCCATCCCTCTGTTTTTCATCCCTGGCCCCTAGAACTGTTTATTACATGGGAACCATTCAGAAGGTCAAGTAGGGGGTGCTTGTATTTGTCCTGTTTCACACGTGCAAATGTCTAACCTGTACAGTGTAATGAAATTGAAATGTTTTTTTTTTGCATATCCAACTTCCCATGAGACACCCTCTAGAGTGGGGTCACGGCCAGGGGATCAGCCACTCATGATGGCGACCCTGGAGCAACTAGGGTTAAGTGCCTTGCTCAAGGGCAGATCGACCAATGCTTCACGTAGTCGGCTTCACGTAGTCGGCTTCACGTAGTCGGCTTCACGTAGTCGGCTCAGGGATTTGAACCAGCTTGGCCTGCCATGCAGTTTCCTCGTGGAATGCAAATGCCGATTACTGATTTGTTATGAGAACTTGAAACCGGCCCTAATTAATCGGCCATGGCGGTTAATCGGTCGACCTCTACTTGATATTGGTGGGAACTGAAACACGCGGTCGATCCAGACCATCCCAAACATGCTCAATGGGTGACATGTCTGGTGAGTATGCTGGCCATGGAAGAACTGGGACATTTTCAGCTTTCAAGAATTGTGTACAGATCCTTGCGGGCCGTGTATTATCCTGCTGAAACATGAGGTGATGGCGGCGGATGAATGGGACGACAATGGGCCTTATCTCTGCGTTCAAATTGCTTATCCCTGCCCATACCATAACCCCATCGCCACCATGGGGCACTCTATTCACTACGTTGACATCAGCAAACCACTCGCCCACACGACGCCTTACACATGAGGCTCCCGAGTGGCACAGCGGTGTAAGGTACTGCATCTCAGTGCAAGAGGCCTATTGGCCCAGCATCATCCGTGTTTGGCAGGGGTAGGCTGTCATTGTAAATAAGATTTTTTTCTTAACTGACTGTCCTAGTTAAATAAAGGTTAAAACAATATACAATAAAACAATCACACGTAGTCTGCGGTTGTGAGGCCAGTTGGACGTACTGCCAAATTCTCTAAAATGACATTGGAGGTGGCTTATGGTAGAGAAATTAACATTCAATTATCTGGCAACGACTCTAGTAGACATTCCTGCAGTCAGCATGCCAATTGCTGCTGTGCTGAACCTCGACTTGAGACATCTGTGGCATTGTGTTGTGACAAAACTGCACATTATCCCCGCACAAGGTGCTGCTTGATCAGCTTCTTGATGTGCCACACCTGTCAGGTGGATGGATTATCTTGGAAAAGGAGAAATGCTCACTAACAGAGAAGTGAACACATTTGTGCTCACAATTTGAGACAACCTTTTCTATTATGCACATAGCAACATGGTCTAGGAAAAGGCGGCAATTAAACAGTGAACCGTGAACAGCAACCGCTGTCTAACGGGGAGAAAGCGCATTTGTTATTAAATTATATCATTTTTATTTGTGTTGCACAATTGTTGTTAATATTACCATCTAGAATTAGTCTTAGTCTTAGTGATGGACTGCCTTCCCCACGGGCTCCACAATGGATCAGTCAGACAGGCGCCAGTCATGTTTTTGTTGTTACTGCTCTACTATCGACCAAACAATCGGCCAGTCGACTAAATGGCTTTAGCCCTAGAACCAGCAACGCTCTAACCGCTAGGCTACCTGCTGCCAGATAGTCTTTGTTTCCTGGGCCGTGTCCAGCTGCACCCAAAAGGATAACTCCTCCTCTTCTGGTCAGTCAGTTGGGTGGACCCAGACTGGCCACGCCATTGGTTGGTGCTAAATTCCAGTACAGATCGCCCCATAGCCCCTCGTACTGTACCACCTAGACACTCTTCTAAATGATTTGTCAGAGCTGGGTGGGTGTGAGGTGGACACAGACTGGCCACACTATTGGTCTGTTGGTGCTGAATTCCAACTCAAACACCAAGCCCCTAGTCCTTAGACACTCCTGTAGATAGGATTTGATAGGTTTAAGCCAAATGCAATTGCTCAACCATTGCTTCTGATAGGTTGGTATGTTGCTTGCACCCATCAGAGACGTTCAGATCTACAGGAATGCCTATTGGGGAAAAGTGGCAAAGGGACCATTCAGCATGAGATGGTGTTAGAAACCTGGGTTGTGGTATAGTGGGTGGTGGGTACTGAAACAGGGCCCCCACGAGGGGTCATAGCTCAGCCTGTGACAGGAGCCATAATAACTGGGTCTGGTCCTGCCTGCCTGCCTGCCTGTCGGCCGGCCGGCCACTGGAGAAATTAGCCAGCCTGTGACTGTCACCAATCAATCACCATGATGTCCCCTGATGAACACTACTGGCTATGGCTGCTCCACCTTACTCAGGAGGAAAGGACAGTTTATCACCAAGCTGCTGCTGTACTGACCCTCTGAAAACCAACTTAAATTCTGGCCTGGACTCCAAACTGCTAGTGGTGAAACAGAGCATATCACTTTGAACTCCTGGCTGACTGTATACAAGTGAAGGAGGAAAGGACAGTTTATCATGATGCCACTGTGCTGTGTCTGACTCTGAGAACAAACCACTCAAAGTGAATCTAGTTCCTCTGGGGTGGAATCTGTTCCATCATGCAGTCTATTGTTTTGAGATATGGAATATTACATTTGGAGATAAGAAATGAGAGATGAAGGAACAGAAGTTGAGAAATATCAGCTGTAGCTACTAGCCTCTGTTCCTTGAAGGAGTCACAAAATGTGTGAATGTCACCGAAGGGCCAGGGCGTTGTGGCTGCAGCAGTTACCTCAACACCGTGCATATTGATTGGATGAGGGAGGCAGGGGAGAGAGGATGGGGATTTGTGTTTTTATTTCACAGGCGGCGAGATGTGGTGGAAGAGTGCACGTCTAATTGAACATCGCTGGTGATGCTGATGGAGTCGTCCCTCTTGTTTGAATTGCACTTGACTCGGCCCGTGTCTCGCTGAGGGCTAAATGAGTGGCTCATCTAAACCCCCAGGTGCTTGGCTGGGAAGTAAGAAACCTGCAGGATTATTCATTCTGTAGCTCTTAATGAAGGCCAATACGTTCTGTCACCCATTGATAATGAAGGGAATACTGTATTACGGTATTAATTCTATAGCTCTTAATGAAGGCCAATACGTTCTGTCACTCCATTGATATATGAAGGGAATACTGTATTACGGTATTAATTCTATAGCTCTTAATGAAGGCCAATACGTTCTGTCTCTCCATTGATATATGAAGGGAATACTGTATTACGGTATTCATTCTATAGCTCTTAATGAAGGCCAATACGTTCTGTCACTCCATTGATATATGAAGGGAATACTGTATTACGGTATTAATTCTATAGCTCTTAATGAAGGCCAATACGTTCTGTCACCCCATTGATATATGAAGGGAATACTGTATTACGGTATTAATTCTATAGCGCTGAGTGTGTTCCTGTTCCACCATGACCGTCATCTCCCATTTGATGTGTTGTATGATGGGAACGGTGCAACATGGCTTTGAAACTGACTGCTTACAGATTTCCAGGTGTTGAATCCGCTGTCGTCAGCGGTATATCCCTATGCACAGCGCGTCTTCACCCCAGAGATAAATGACCTCGGCCTCTGAGTTTGACGCTCGGCTCCTTAGCCATGCACTTTTCATATGTATAAAACACACACACAACAGACAAACGCACACATGCATACACACAAATGTAGACAAACAAATGTGCACACGCACACACCACAGTCACACACACACACGTACACACTAACACACAAATAAACGTCACAGTGCTCAAATGCCTCTCCAGTCCCCGTCACCACAAAAAGCATTTCACAAATGAGAACGATAAAAGGGAGGGAATATTTTGCCCCTGAATTGCGGCTGTGGTCACTAGTGCTTGACTGAATGCACAATCTGACCGTTTCAGTATTTTTAGAACACAATGCCCACACTGGAGTAAATGATGTGCACATTTACATATATTCCAACAGATCACAATAGAGTCTAATTTATCATAACCATTACAGATAACAAATCCTAATTGCTAAATTGGACCATATACTGTATACAGTCATTAGTCATTTAAAAAAAACAAGTGCTATTTAAGATTAATTTATTGAATCTGTATTATCAACTGGTTATATTATATCCTGGAACACAATCTGTAATATCAACTGGTTATAGTATATCCTGGAACATAATCTGTAATATCAACTGGTTATAGTATATCGTGGAACACAGTGGCCTGGAACGCAGTGGAGCTTGCTTGTAGACGCCTATGGCTGTGCAATGGCATAGCCTTGTTTTGTTAATGTAGCAGACAAGATGCTCTTATTTCTTGAGCCCTACCACAGTCAAGACACAGCTATTTTATAGTAAAAAAAAGACATTATGTAATACAACAGAATAAAATGGAACAGAATATTTTTCCAAATAAAAGTAGTTGCCAGTGTGAATGATACACATCTCGTGCCTGGTACAGTTATTCTCAGTGATTTATTTAAAACGGGTTGAAATCTGTCTTTTCCATGTACAGATGTTTGATTTAGTTTATTCTGCCTGCTTCTTTGAGATGTTCAAAATGGATGAACAATTCCACTCTGAACACTGCATGGGGATGAGTTACAGCCACGACATCTGTTTGGAGAGTAGGTATACGCTTACCCGGTGTAGGAGGCAGTTTTTTTGGAATGGGACGTTAAACGGGTGTCCTGAGTCTCTGTGGTCACTAAAGATCCCATGTCACTTATCGTAAGAGTAGGGGTGTTAACCCTGGTGTCCTGGCTAAATTCCCAATCTGGCCTTCATACCTTCACGGTCACCTAATCATCCGTAGTTTACAATTGGCTCATTCATCTCCCTTCATCTTCCCTGTAACTATTCCCCAGATTGTTGCTGTAAATGAGAATGTGTTCTCAGTCAACTGACCTGGTAAAATAAGGGTTAAATAAATAATGATGCTGAACAAAATATGCTCTTTGTCTTTATCAAACAGTTTTAGCATATTTTCAGTGTGGAACTATGTTTAGGGGGTTTATAGCTCAGGTCAGGGATAGGGATGGGCAACTGGCAGCCCATTTTATACCTTTTTACATTTTGGAACTCAGTCGGTGTCTCAACTTACTGTTGACAGTTAGAATAATAGAATACACAAGGTGCATTTCGAAATTTGGATGTGCATCAGCTGTCACTCTTTTAGCCCATATCAGCTGTATTTTTTAAAGATTGGTAAACTAGTCTAGAGGCCAGCTATCTAAACTTGTAGTAAGCAAGGTGGAATTACCGACCAGGGCGGAGCCCGTTTGATCATCAGTTGTCATATTAAAAACGGCAAGCATTTGCTTCCACCCTATGGCAGAATGTGTAGAATTGCAGGAAATGAGTTATAAAATTGCTAGCTCGTCCGTTCAAGTACAAAATTACACATGTCCATCCCTAGACGCAAGATAATGAGTTTCAACTAACAGCCAGTAGAGTTTCTACTGAAACCATTGTTTATTCATTATGAATCCAATTATTGAATTGGATTACATTACTGATTACAATTTTGGACAGTTAACTAGTAGGGCCGGGACTATACCTGTATCGCGATACTCGTAAGTATCACGGCAAGGAAACCAAACACAACGCGGATTTAACTTCTTTAGGAAAAGAGCCCTAATGCTGGAAACAAACATTATTATGTTGTCACCCAGAGTCACATGTATTTATTTTCCACCAAGCAATAGCACACACTATTTTACATACAGCAGGTTTTTGAAGGACCTTTGCGATATTGGTATCTTCCCGGGCGCTAGTAACTATAGCGCGTTACATTTAGAAAGTAACCTACACTGCTTATTGCTGGAGCCTGCCCTACTCAAGGCATGGATGTCTCTCCTCTTAACAGTGTTTCCTACCTTCTTACTCTTAACCTTAACTACTGATGTGTAAGTCTATAGATCTCCCATCCAGTGGCGATTTTTAGCATGTAAGTCTTGGTGGGGCAAACAAATGAAAAGTGGGATGCTCCCAGCAAAGTCACTTCACAACACTGAACAATACATTAATTACACTATAACCTAACGGTGGCCAACAGTGCCCACAAACTGTTAGGGCCTAAATAAAGCTGTCCCAACATCTTAAAAGGAATGGCTTGATTCATGATGATTACTGCTAGCTAAGACTTAGCTAAGTATGATGTTGACATGATCAGTCCAATCAAAGCTACTGTACATATAAAATTATTTGATGTCATTTTATCTGTAGCAAATGACCTTGAGCCTTCCTGGATGGGCACTTCTAATGTAACTCTATGGCAGCACCCAAGGGGCTAGAATTTTCAGCTCTACCCTTTGACTTGGTGGTGACGTAGGGACACCATGAGTGACAGAACACTGAGCCAATCACAGCGCAACGCTCCATGTTTTCTGCTGGCTCGCCCCACCACCACAGAAAGCGCTGAGCAAGGCTAAAATACCTGCATTGTGGAGCTGCATTACTCAAGAAAACAAAAAAGAGACCATGTTTGTATGGAGACTTTATTAACTCAATGATATATATATATATATATTTACATTGTTTGCAAACTGTTATGGAACATGTATTAATGGCAAGTACCCCCCCCCCCCTAAAATGTGGGTCTCAAAACAGGTGGGGCTCTAAAAACGGGTTGCCACTGCTCCCACCCCTCTGACCATACTGTCCTCTCCTTTGTGTGGTGTCTTTGACTGCCACACGCTTTACAAGCTTCCAATACAAGGGGACCAACTTGGTTTTGCTGCCCAGAAGGTGCTGTAGTGTTCATTAGGCATCGTTGGCAAACCCTCCAAGTCCTCTTCTTACCGGGTGGAGTCATTTCCATTTTAATGGTGTGGATGGGGGTAATGTTCTGTAGCAAGCACATCATTAATTCAACAGTTATGACCTAAAACCCTTATTCATTTCTCACATTTAACACGACCAAGTGTTTAATAGTGGCAGAATGCATGCCTAAGGCATCACAATACTTATTGGGAGTTGTGTTGGTATAATTGTAGCACTATACAAAATCTCTTTACACACACAGGTGCGTGCGCACACACACACACACATACATACATACATACACACACACACACACACACACATTTTCACAGCTATTACTCTACGTTCGTATCTTACCAGCTCCTTTCATTACTTCCAGCTGCAGTGCCAGCAACATATTCCCAACCATTAAACCTAATACTCCAAATCATTGTATTACTCAGCATGGGATCTAGAAGGGGATGAATCTGTAGTGGGGATGTTGATATGGAAACCTGGAGGCTTTCAGCACCATTTTCTGTCTATTTTCAGCTATTCAAGCATCAGCATTCAGTCTGGTTTAGCCAGGCTACGTCTCTGTGGAGATTGGGGGGGGGGTGTAGGCTATTCTGTGGTTCATGTGGGGGGTGTAGGCTATCCTGTGGTTCATGGGGGGGGGGGGGGGGTGTAGGCAATTCTGTGGTTCATGTGGGGGGTGTAGGCTATTCTGTGGTTCATGGGGGGGGGTGTAGGCTATTCTGTGGTTCATGGGGGGGGGTGTAGGCTATTCTGTGGTTCATGTGGGGGGTGTAGGCTATTCTGTGGTTCATGGGGGGGGGGGGGGTGTAGGCTATTCTGTGGTTCATGTGGGGGGTGTAGGCTATTCTGTGGTTCATGTGGGGGGTGTAGGCTATTCTGTGGTTCATGGGGGGGGGGGGGTGTAGGCTATTCTGTGGTTCATGGGGGGGGGTGTAGGCTATTCTGTGGTTCATGTGGGGGGTGTAGGCTATTCTGTGGTTCATGGGGGGGGGTGTAGGCTATTCTGTGGTTCATGGGGGGGGGGGGGTGTAGGCTATTCTGTGGTTCATGGGGGGGGGGTGTAGGCTATTCTGTGGTTCATGTGGGGGGTGTAGGCTATTCTGTGGTTCATGGGGGGGGTGTAGGCTATTATGTGGTTCATGGGGGGGGTGTAGGCTATTCTGTGGTTCATGTGGGGGGTGTAGGCTATTCTGTGGTTCATGGGGGGGGGGGTGTAGGCTATTCTGTGGTTCATGGGGGGGGGTGTAGCAAGATAGGCTGCGGTAATATAATGATGATGGTGCAGTTTCTTGGAAATTAGATTCTGGAAATATGTCCTTATCTCAATGTTTACATCACACAGTATCTCAGTAATAATGACTTTTGCAATGAATGGCTACATTTAAAATGATAATCAAGACATTTCATGGCAAAACAAAGATGTCACGTAGAATAGAAGCTGGTCGTTTTCCGACTCATTTTATTCATGTAGAACTTCAAATGTTTGTCTTTCTGTCTTTAGCAGCATGATCGTTTGCCAAGGGAGGGCTTCTGTTGACACTGATGATATTGAGCTGATAAGCCACTAAGCCGCCCATGTATGGAAAAATCTACAGCGTTCCTTGTAACAGTATGTTCTGGTGCCTCTCGGGCTGTTCATAATGTTGATTGGAGACCTATTTGCTGATTTAATGTTATTTGTGTTTCTTAAATGTACAGTATCTGTATTTTGTAAATTGTGTACGAATGGTTCCTTCTGAAAGAGACCTTGGTCTGAATGGGACTCCCTGTTTAAAATAAAGGTCAAATAAATCCCTTCTGTATTGTGTTCTCTCTCATTTCAGATCCATCCCAGACAGCCACAGTGGAGATGTCCTCCCCAAGTGGTCTTCTGCAGTACTGTAGCACCCTCTAGTGGTATGATACTGGCATTACAGTGCACCTTTCTACAATTAATGTATTACTATGGCTGCCTTGACTTTACACACAGTGCAGTTCTTTATTCTAAAGTGCCAGCCGATGATGAAAGGCTTTAGAATTGTAATCTTTGGTAGACTGTTCATATCACTATTAATAAACGCAGAGACAATCCATATATTGTTGTATGCAATGACCTCAGTTATTTAAAACGGTGAGAATGTGCTGCATTGTACTTTAAACACAAGGCCATTAACTGCCCATTTTACCTGTGTTTTTCTCTGTCTGCGGTCTAGATGTGGTGTTGCAGTATAAACATGGACGACCGGTGCTGGCTGTGCCGCTACCCTCCAGGCAGGAGAGCTGTCTGTTCTTCCTCAGGCCCATGTTAATGACTGTAGGAGACCTGATCCACGACCTGCAGAGAGAAGACCCAGGAGTCACCTCTGCCTCTGTGCTCACCAAGGGTAGGACACACACAAATATGTTGTACACACACATAAATATATGTTGTACACACACAAATGTTGTGTACACACACTCAAATGCAAACATTTGCCCGTATTCATAAAGCATTTCAGAGTATGAGTGCCTATCTAGGAGCAGTTCAGCCTTTTAAATAATAATGAATATGATTTAATGGACAGGGCAGAACTGATCCTAGATCAGCACACCTACTCTGAGATACTTTATGAATATGGGCTACTGTCTGTCGTGTACACAGACACTATATCCATCTGTTATCCTCCTGTCTCCTACAGATGGTGCACGGGTAGCTAACACCACCCCTGTAGACACCACCCCTGTAGACACTATATCCATCTGTTATCCTCCTGTCTCCTACAGATGGTGCACGGGTAGCTAACAGCACCTCTATAGACAGTCTCCTGGACAAAGACTTCCAGCTCCTCATCAATGATGCTGTATACAACATCCACTCCCCTGAAAGAGGTGAAGCAACTCTTTCCCAAAACATAGGTAGTTTAAACAGTTTAAGAGATGATGATGACATAATAATAAATGCCATTTGGCAGCCGCTTTATTCTGAAACAACTTAGTTGTGCGTGTTTATATTTTAAATATGGTTGGTCCCGGGAACCGAACCCACTATCCTGGCGTAGCAAGCAACATGCTCTACCAACTGAGCTACGGAGGACCACAGTCACACAGCTACAGAGGACCACAGTCACACAGCTACAGAGGACCACAGTCACACAGCTACAGAGGACCACCAGTCACACAGCTACAGAGGACCACAGATCACACAGCTACAGAGGACCACAGTCACACAGCTACAGAGGACCACAGTCACACAGCTACAGAGGACCACAGATCACACAGCTACAAAGGACCACAGATCACACAGCTACAGAGGACCACAGATCACACAGCTACAGAGGACCACAGATCACACAGCTACAGAGGACCACAGATCACACAGCTACAGAGGACCACAGATCACACAGCTACAGAGGACCACAGATCACACAGCTACAGAGGACCAC
The DNA here is from genome assembly GCF_057628025.1 of Oncorhynchus mykiss. Lineage (NCBI taxonomy): Eukaryota > Metazoa > Chordata > Actinopteri > Salmoniformes > Salmonidae > Oncorhynchus > Oncorhynchus mykiss. Next base: position 17,074,563 of record NC_143040.1, read on the forward strand.
AGATCACACAGCTACAAAGGACCACAGATCACACAGCTACAGAGGACCACAGATCACACAGCTACAGAGGACCACAGATCACACAGCTACAGAGGACCACAGATCACACAGCTACAGAGGACCACAGATCACACAGCTACAGAGGACCACAGATCACACAGCTACAGAGGACCACAGATCACACATCTACAGAGGACCACAGATCACACATCTACAGAGGACCACAGATCACACATCTACAGAGGACCACAGATCACACATCTACAGAGGACCACAGATCACACATCTACAGAGGACCACAGATCACACAGCTACAGAGGACCACAGATCACACAGCTACAGAGGACCACAGATCACACAGCTACAGAGGACCACCGATCACACAGCTACAGAGGACCACAGATCACACATCTACAGAGGATGAGGATGAGATATCAATTGATCTTTATCAGTAATTCTAAAAAGAAACATCATTAGTCACTTGAGTATCAGCAGGATCCTCATCCTCCTCCTCATCGTCATTATCAACCTCCAGTCTGGGGTGGAATAGTGATCCATGTTCCCAGTGTAATAATAATCATTTTGCCATGAGTTCCCAGAGTGACTGTGTTGTAATGAATTCCACCCATGTTGTGTGTCCAGAGGCGTCCAGTGTGTCCAGTGAGCATGTGGTGGACGTGGAGGACATGAAGCACATGGTGCAGCTGCTCCACACGGCCCTCCACCTGCCTGACCACCACCTGCTGAAGGAGAGGCAGCTGCTGGAGAGACTGGATGGACTCAAACAGGACCTCTTACCTCTGGAACAGGTACCGGAGGGGTGTACTTCTGACTCCGTTTCTCTCTTGTTCTTTCTCTTTCCTTCTGTCTGTCAGTATCTCCTCTCTTTTTTTCTCTCTCTTGCGTCTCTTGTCTCATCTCTGTGTGACTCCTACTACCTATCCCTTTGGTCGACAACCATAAAGCTGTCGCGGTAAATCTTCAAAGATAAGATTGCATGAGTGTGAGAGTTTGTTTTAGCTATCACTAGTAACCTCTGTCTCCTGTGCGTTCCCTGTACAGGTGAAGGCACAGCTGGCGCGCAGTGCAGAGTTCCACTCCTCCAGGACTCTGTGGACAGGTGTGGCCCTGCTGTCTGTGCAGGGCGGGGCCTTGGCCTGGCTCACCTGGTGGGTGTACTCCTGGGATGTCATGGAGCCCGTCACCTACTTCCTCACCTACTGCACCAGCATCGGAGTCTTCTCCTACTATGTCCTCACCAAGCAGGTACAGTACAGGACTGGAAGGACAGGAAGACCCATGTCCAGCACGGTCTCAATACAAGTAGTCAAGACAGTGTCTCCCCCTTGTGTGCACAAAAAGTACTGTCACTACAGGGCACTTGAACAAAAGGCTTTCATTTTCATTTCAGTCACACCTGGTCTCCTTACAACAACTTGGAGTAGTCAAGTTCTCATAAGTGACCTTCATTGCCATACGCTGTACAGTATGAAGGCAGTAATTATCAGGGTTGAGTTCTAACTTTAGATAACTGTGTGCAGTCAAACTTCTACAAACCTCTGCATTGACATCAATGGTTGATGAAATCAAAACACAGGTGATAAGCACTTAGAAGTGTAACAGAGAAATCTCCACGTATGTCTGCCCTCCTGTGGCTGCAATGTGTATAGCATGCACTGCATAGAAGAAGCACGACATGGTCTGACCGGTAAACCTTCCAGTTGGTCCCACAGCACCTGTGTCCTGCGTCTAAATGATTTTATAAGACTTTTGTAAGTATCTTCAAAAAGTACAGTACGAACTGTGTACATCCATGCCACAACAAGGAGGCTGATACAAACCAATATTCCTCTGTTACGCTTTGAGGTGCATCACCTGTATTCTGATCATATCTCCTAATGACATCCGTGCATCATTTACACAGAGGTTCAGTTATCTCAAGTTAGAATTTAAACCCAGATAACTATGAGTGAGAAGTGATACACAAGTTAGTCTGCACCAGATGGATCATGGTTGTTGTCCTCTGTAGGATTATGTCTATCCAGATGGATCATGGTTGTTGTCCTCTGTAGGATTATGTCTATCCAGATGGATCATGGTTGTTGTCCTCTGTAGGATTATGTCTATCCAGATGGATCATGGTTGTTGTCCTCTGTAGGATTATGTCTATCCAGATGGATCATGGTTGTTGTCCTCTGTAGGATTATGTCTATCCAGATGGATCATGGTTGTTGTCCTCTGTAGGATTATGTGTATCCAGATGCCAAAGACAGGCAGTTCCTGTATTACTTCCACAAGGGTGCCAAGAAGGAGCGCTTCAACGTGCAGAAGTACAATGAGCTGAGAGAGGAGTTGGCTTCGGTATGTTGCTATACTTACTTATACAAGGCACTTCAGAATTTCTGCTCACTGCTTATTGGACTTTCCACTGATGTATTCAGTCTATAAAGGGGCTTCTGCTGATCGTGTGTGTGTGTGTCATCCTTAGGTGGAAGAAGATTTGAGACGTCTAAGGAATCCAACCCAACTTCAGCTCCCTGTAGAACAGATCCAGAGCCAGCCATGAAGAGCAGCACCACACACACACACACCGTCAAACTGAAGGACTACTGAGCAGCAGCATTTCTTCCCTTTTATTTTGATAACAATGCATTTTTCTTACTAACCCTGCAGATCATTTTAGAGTTTTAGTTTACACCGGTTACAATGTTGGAAGTCATTTGTGGTAATAGAAGTAAAGTAATAAATATCATATGAGAAAGCATCTTCCTGAATACTAACCATATTTTCTCTGCATTCCTGGCCATTGCCGTAAATCAATATAGTAGCTAGTGTCATTTCTATAGAAGAGCAAAGTTATGAATAGTGATGATGTGTATATAATGAGATGATCCATTCTGAACGTTTACAAAGATTAAGAGGAACTGAGACTGAACACAAATTACATTTCAATATTTTATTGCACCTCAATTCAGACTTTTGTTTCAATCATCAAAACCCCAAACATATTTCAACAGTTTTACAACTGTCATTTTATAAATGAGAGATTCTAACTCAATAGGAGCCCCACGCACCTCTCCAAATGCTATTAGTGCAAACCCAATCTCCCAAAAGGTCAGAGATACATTTCCCTGGTGGACCACAAAACGAGAAAAGTACATTACTCTTACCAAGCAGAAGTTCCTTATATTCACCCATGGAGACTAAAATGGTCCTCATTTTCTTGAACAATTCAGAAATAGAAACATGAATTGGTGTCCAGCACTCAGGTTCACATACAAATGAGTAATACCTCATGCATTGTCATTGCTTTAGTAAATATCTCACAAGTGACTAACAATTATTTATTTGTTAAACATGAGATGGTCGGTTGATTGGTACCCTGAGTTGTCTTATCTGAGTTATATAATGCACACTTGCACATATTTTCTGGCTGAAGAATATGCCTGTAGTCATGTGGTGTATAAAAATGGTATTTAAAAAGATTGGTACTGTTAAAGTTGTTCAGTATTGGAGCGACAGGTAGCCAAGTGGTTAGAGATGCGAGCCAGCAACCAGATGGTTTCCAATCCCAGCCCAGATGGGATGTGGGGGGGGTGTAATTGACCAATAAAGTGATCTTAAGTTGAACACAGTTGTCAAATACCCTCAATAACAAAGAACAATGGTAAAAAGCTGTTATTTTTTATAGTTAATTAAAAGGCCATTGATTTGAATGACCAAACAAAGGCACCATAGTGGCAGTAAACAATGTATAGGACTGATTTTCCTGAGTCAGAGTAGCACCGTAGGTCATGTGACCAAACCTGCAGTGTTTACTTAATGTCTTTTAGACACTTGACTCCCTGAGGTACTTTCCACATTGGAATTTGTTCACGTTTAGCCTGCCACTTTCAAAACATGTAAAACTACATTTGAGTTGTAAAGGCTAAGCACAACCAAGTACAAACAGAAACAACACAAATTCCCTTTTGACAGAACAAGTGGGGAGACAACATATTGAGGCACATTGTCTGTCTTTTCATCTTGTCTACTACAGAGGACCAAATGGGGCAGTGGGTACAGTGGGTCCCTGGCGTAATAGGTTGGAGGTTGTGGGTTTAATCCATATATATTGTGCTTGATTGACAGTTTCTGTAACTGTCGATGTCTAACATACAAAGAGAAGCACTTCAAGTGTGAAGGATTTGGGGTTAAATCTCAGCCCTGCAACCAAGCTGTTGTGGGTTCAAATCTCTACTCTTGTGATTTAGTGTACGTTGTCGATGTCAACCATATGAATATATGTGTTTTGAAGTGTGAAGCTATCGGTGGCACAGATTTAAGGCTTGTTCCTGTGAGATTATGGGTTTGATCCCAGTCACTGAAGTGTGGTTCTATTGACACTGTAGTGGTTGGAGGACTGATGAGGGTTAATACCTGGGGTTCACATCCCTGTAACCAGCAGTGGTTATGCGAGAAGATGCCTGTATCTCAAGAGAGATACTAAGTGTTTATTTTTTTAAGGGATTTCCCCATGAATACACTTCAGGAACTAACACTTATCTTGGTCATTTTGACATTTGCGCAAATGTGTAGTAGACTAAAGCACAAGAGGCAGGGATTTAACCCCAGAGCCACTTCTTCCTTTAAACGATGTGCACATTTCTTTGTATATTTGACACAGATAGTTGATGTAAACAAATCAAGCCCAGGGACCCACTACTCAATGCTAAGAATTAGCAGTATTCTCTCGAGAAAGGCCTTAAGGGACTGGTGATGCAAAATCCTTTACTGACTAAGAATCCCCTCTTAACAAATAGCTATCCACAAACAGACTGAGAATAAAGTCATTTGAAATGTTAATGCTCAAATTACCATTCTCATGTCACTCTTTTACCTGCCCTGCAGGTACATCCCATGACCTCTGTCAACACCAACAGGGAAAGCCTGAAGCCGAGCAGCCAAGCAGGTTTCACCAGTATAGTACATGCTTTGTTTTAGGTCAGTTTTGCCACCACAGAATGTGTGTTAAAATAACACTGCATACACAATCATCAGCCAATGACATGATCTCCATTTGGTTTCATAGGAAAGAAGATTAGAATAAAGGGAATATGCACAGTTTGATGAAGTGTATTTCATGGTTCTCAAGACAAACATCGAAATAATGTAGACAAACGTTTAACAAAAAGAACCACCAGACATTATAGTCAAGGACCACCTTTCTCCCCAAAAAACATTCAAAACAACTACAGCAGGATTCAGGAATGACGTAATAGCTGCCCAGTGGATGGAAACCTTACTGCTTCTTGGGTCGGAAGTAGAGCTTCCTGGTGAGCATGGACGCGAAGCAGGGGACCTGTTTCTTCCCGATGGCGGTCTTGTCGTTACAATTCCCGACGCTCCTCATGGACACCTTCCTGTTGACCAGGGTCAGGAGCTCCGTGAACTCCAGGGAATCTCCGAACTTCCACATGGCCCCACACAGGTCCTGGATGTACCAGGAGCCGTTGATCGTCTCGCGGTGGGAATAGTAGCCTGCACAGGGAGACCGGGAACAAGTATGGTAGATCTGTATTCCATTAATCCAAATGAGAAGCAAAGGATAATCAAGTGATCAAACACCATTACACAAACACAGTGAAACTTATTTAGGATATTGTCTAAACAGCATAACTGTATACAAGTCACAGTAAGAAGGAGTTGGGTACAAAATAGTAACTGAGTCTGTTGATAAGGAATTAAAATAATGAATGTCTTTATTCTCCATGTATCACTGATCTATGCATCTATCCTCATTTACGACCACAAGGTTTACAGTATTTCTTCTTGTTTTCTGTAATGGACTATCAGCTGTGCCATGTGTTCCTCACCTTCAGCCACAGAGTAACACATGATGAAGTCAGCGCCAGCAGGGAGGGTGTAGACCACCCCAGCGTCCACCACCACCTCGTTGGTCTTCACCTCGCTGTCCACCACGTCCATGGGGGTCACTGGATCGTCATGCTTGTCCCCACGGCACGCCTGTCGGTGTCAATCAAATCAGGAACCAAAAACAGTCAAAACGTCAATATGATGGTGGTTATATATATAAAAAATATATATATTTAGCAGTAAATATTTGTGGTTATGTGGATAAATGTTTACAAATAATAGTAGTGTGTCTGAGGAAGATATGCCTTCACCGGCCCCCAAACATCAGATATGGTCTCTAGGTCTATGAGTCAACAGTACTGAATGTCAAAGGTTACCATCTCAAATGGATCTATTCAAAAGGTATCTCATCATCTGACCTCTTACCTGTAGTATGAAGATCTTGGGCTTGCCCACCAGGCTCTTACACTTGTCTCCTTTGAACAGGGCAGTGATGTCCTGGATAGCGATCTTGTCGTCGTAAGCATAGACGTGGTCGTTCTCTCCGTGGCTCAGAAAGACGCACACGAAGCAGTCTGCATCAGCATGGTTGGCCTCAGCCGCTATAGAGTATCAGACATGTATCATTTCTTATTCTGAAGTATAATACCGACTGTGACTGATACAGTATCTGTGTTAAGCGGATGATTTGAGGTGGTATCGAAGGACTAGAAGTGCTGCTTACCCTGACTGATTTGATCCAGAACTTCCTCCACCTTCAGATTATCAAAGGCCTGCACTTCAAAGTTCAAGTCCTCAAATCTGAATCAGAAAAATCAAGTGTCAAACATGGTTAGGCAAAGAACATTTTAAACAACTCCATCAGCACTACAGTTGACTGAACCGGTCTATAGGGAGTTATGAAGCACGGTCCTATCTGATGCCATGTATACCTTTTGACCAGATTGGAGCGGTCAGCATTGGTCCCGTTGCGGGGGGGCATCCTCAGATGCCAGAAGAAGTGCTCCTGGTTGAAGATGAGAGCCAGGCCTCGCCGCTTGTGGTTCATCTTGTACTCCTCCGCAGGGTCCATAGAGAAAGAACTGCTGAAGGAAAAACACATGCTCCCCTGTCAATACCAATACCTTGTTATGCCATAGTGGGTGTAGCTGAACGAGAGACATTTGTTAAGAGAAAGTGTAGCTTTCTTATGTTACCACAAAAAATTAGGAACTATCTGTTCACTTCAAGTCTTATTTCAACCAGGTGTTCATTACATTCAAGTCATTTATAACACTGTAATGAGTAATATCATTACTAATAGTTACCTGCAGAAATACCCATCTGTTTCTGTAAGGTTCTCACTAGGACCTGATAAAGAGAAAGGAACATACGATCTGAACAGGACAATCTTGAATGAATATTTATCTTATGACTTCTCAAAGGCCTAGTGGTTTTACAGCTTTCTGAGATCTCAACATTCGGCAGTTTCGATGCAAATTGTCTCCAAAGCTTTTGGGATCAGATTTATTTTGGGGGGGGGGGGGGGGGGGGGGGGGTCTGATGTTAAGCTCTGCAAACAGGTTTGTGAATTAGGCTACAACTCCAGGGCCAAGCAGCCATTGTTCAATAAGCACCCAGTCCTGGTGGTTTTCAATGGGCTGGTTGCAGGTGTTAAGACCAGTAGAAAAAGTGACAAAGCTCTCCTATCTTACATGCTCTTTACTTGTGCTGCTGTTGCAGGTGTGGGGTGAAGCATGAAGGGGAACGTCTGCTGTTCCATTTCCTCATGTTCCTTGTGTTAAGGGTTATTAATGAGAGAACAAGAGGGTATACTGCTTTGATTCAGGTGATTGCTCAGTGCAAACGCCAAACGGAGAAATAACTACAGGTTTGTGTTAACCATTACATAATTAGCGTGTACTTTGAGTCTCGTAAAATGACATTTCGTGAGATAAGGTAGTTTCGTTAAAACAGTACCTCAAACAGTCTTTCTGTTTTGGTTTTAAATGTACATCTGCATATGTCTCTACAAGCATTGGGCACCTAGACCTACCTAACCTTATATCGGCCGTACATACTCACCTGTCGTCTGGGATGTTTTGTTGTCTTTTTCCAAGCTTCCTGTGACTTGGAAGAGACAAATCCCACATGAGACAATACAGTAAGATTTCACAGACCTGTGAAACAAGTCTGTACACTGATAACATTGACATAACACCTGATATAAAATCTGGTCTGTGCTTATCTGTCAGTAACTTAGTCCCCAGGCAATTGCGTAGTGACGCGATTCATCTGACAGTGAACAACAATCTTTGCTACTGTAACAACAGTACAAACTGACACATAATGCGGTACATACACCTTATAAACATATTCGAGATAAGCGAAGTACATGGAGGGGGAATTGTGAAATCCATGACATCATTCAGCAAGTGATGTATTATTCTTTTGTTTCCTTTCCCAGGAAGGTTCCGAAATGTCTTCTGAGAGTTCTTCTTTCATATTTGTCTTATTTGATTTCCGTGACCACAACATTACATTAAACTGCAAGACTACTAATACCACTACATACATATAGTATTTTATAACTTCCAAATAGGACTTTTTCTTACCTTTAGTGTCTTTATTCACTGGACACGACATGGTTGCTGTCTACTCTCCTTTCAATGTGTACACGCAAGTGTAAAATGTATCGGCTTAACAAACACTGATGGAGAATGACACTTCCCGCCCCTTTAAGCTGATTGGCGGATCTACTCAAAAACTGGATACAATTGGCAACTGGGCATGGCAGTCAAGCGTTGCTCGTTACAACTTCCGTATAATTGTAGCCACTGAGAACCGTATAACAGAGTCAAATATATACTAAACAAAAATATAAACGCGACATGCAGCAATTTAAACGATTTTGCTGAGTTACAGTACATATAAGTAAATTAAAATAAATAAATTAGGCCCTGATCTATGGATTTTATATGACTGGGCAGGGGCAAAGCCACTGAGACGGACTTTTTCCCCACAAAAGGGCTTTATTATAGACAGAAATATTCCTCTTGTCCGGGTGGCTGGCCTCAGACGATCCCGTAGGTGAAGAAGCCAGATGTGGAGGTCCTGGGTTGGCGTGGTTACACGTGGTCTGCGGTTGTGGTATCGATTTATATTTTTGTTCAGGATAATATAAAACATGTTTCAGGGTGTGACATTATGCAGAGGGATACTGTAAAAACAAAATACATGTTTCAGTATGCCTGTGAAGGAGGAAAGCTCAACGAACGTCAAATGTCAGCTAAGTGTGCACTTTAATATATATATATTTCACCTTTATTTCACCAGGTAGGCGAGTTGAGAACAAGTTCTCATTTACAACTGCGACCTGGCCAAGATAAAGCAAAGCAGTGTGACACAGACAACAACACAGAGTTACACATGGAGTAAAAAAATAAACGAGCCAATAGCACAAACAAGTCAATGACACAGTAGAAAAAAGAGTCTATATACAGTGTGTGCAAAAGGCATGAGGAGGGAGGCAATAAATAGGCCATAGGAGCGAATAATTACAATTTAGCAGATTAACACTGGAGTGATAAATGAGCAGATGATGATGTGCAAGAAGAGATGCTGGTGTGCAAAAGAGCAGAAAAGTAAATAAAATAAAAACAGTATGGGGATGAGGTAGGTAGATTGTGTGGGCTATTGACAGATGGACTATGTACAGCTGCAGTGACCGGTTAGCTGCTCAGATAGTTGATGTTTAAAGTTGGTGAGGGAAATAAAAGTCTCCAACTTCAGCCATTTTTGCAATTCGTTCCAGTCACTGGCAGCAGAGAACTGGAAGGAAAGGCGGCCAAATTAGGTGTTGGCTTTGGGGATGATCAGTGAGATATACCTGCTGGAACGTGTGCTACGTGTTATCGTTATCGTGACCAGTGTACTGGGAAAAGGTGGAGCTTTACCTAGCATTGACTTATAGATGACCTGGAGCCAGTGGGTCTGGTGACGAATATGTAGCAAGGGCCAGCCGACTAGAGCATACAGGTCGCAGTGGTGGGTGGTATAAGGTGATTTGGTAACAAAACGGATGTCACTGTGATAGACTGCATCCAGTTTGCTGGGTAGAGTGTTGGAAGCTATTTTGTAGATGACATCGTCGAGGATCGGTAGGATAGTCAGTTTTACTAGGGTAAGTTTGGCGGCGTGAGTGAAGGAGGCTTTGTTGCAAAATAGAAAGCCGATTCTAGATTTGATTTTGGATTGGAGATGTTTAATATGAGTCTGGAAGGAGAGTTTACAGTCTAGCCAGACACCTAGGTATTTATAGTTGTCCACATAGTCTAGGTCGGAACCGTCCAGGGTGGTGATGCTAGTCGGGCGGGCGGGTACGGGCAGCGAATGGTTGAAAAGCATGCATTATGTTTTACTAGCGTTTAAGAGCAGTTGGAGGCCTCGGAAGGAGTATTGTATGGCATTGAAGCTCATTTGGAGGTTAGTTAGCACAGTGTCCAAGGAAGGGCCAGAAGTATACAGACTGGTGTCGTCTGCGTAGAGGTGGATCAGGGATTCGCCCGCAGCAAGAGCAAAATCATTGATATATACAGAGAAAAGAGCAGGCCCGAGAATTGAACCCTGTGGCACCCCCATAGACTGGCCAGAGGTCCGGAAAATATGCCCTCCGATTTGACACACTGAACTCTTTCTGCAAAGTAGTTGGTGAACCAGGCGAGGCAGTCATTAGAAAAACCAAGGCTATTGAGTCTGCCGATAAGAATTCGGTGATTGACAGAGTTGAAAGCCTTGGCCAGGTCGATGAAGACAGCTGCACAGTACTGTCTTTTATCGATGACGGTTTTGATATCAGTTAGTACCTTGAGCATGGCTGAGGTGCACCCGTGACCGGCTCGGAAGCCGGATTGCACAGCGGAGAAGGTATGGTGGGATTCGAAATGGTCAGTGATCTGTTTATTAACTAGGCTTTCGAAGACTTTAGATAGGCAGGGCAGGATAGATATGGGTCTGTAACAGTTTGGGTCTAGGGTGTCACCTCCTTTGAAGAGGGGGATGACCACGGCAGCTTTCCAATCTTTAGTGATCTTGGACGATACGAAAGAGAGGTTGAACAGGCTGGTAATAGGGGTTGCAACAATGGCGGCAGATAGTTTTGGAAAGAGAGGGTCCAGATTGTCTAGCCCAGCTGATTTGTTCTGGTCCAGGTTTTCCAGCTCTTTCAGAACATCTGCTGTCTGGATATGGGTGAAGGAGAAGCTGGGGAGGCTTGGGAGAGTAGCTGCGGGGGGCGGAGCTGTTGGCCGGGGTTGGAGTAGCCAGGGGGAAGGCATAGCCAGCCGTTGAGAAATGATTATTGACATTTTTGATTATCATAGATTTATCAGTGGAGACCGTGTTACCTAGCCTCAGTGCAGTGGGCAGCTGGGAGGAGGTGCTCTTGTTCTCCATGGACTTTACAGTGTCCCCAAAGTTTTGGGAGTTAGAGCTACAGGATGCAAATTTCTGTTTGAAAAAAACAGCCTTTGCTTTCCTGACTGACTGCGTATATTGGTTCCTGACTTCCCTGAACAGTTGCATATCGTGGGGACTATTCGATGCTATGGCAGTCCGCCACAGGATGTTTTTGTGCTGGTCTAGGGCAGTCAGGTCTGGAGTGAACCAAGGGCTATATCTGTTCTTAGTTCTGCATTTTTTGAAGGGGTATGCTTATCTAAGATGGTGAGGAAATTATTTTTAAAGAATGACCAGGTATCCTCGACTGACGGGATGAGGTCAATATCCTTCCAGGATACCTGGGCCAGGTCGATTAGAAAGGCCTGCTCGCAGAAGTGTTATAGGGAGCGTTTGACCGTGATGAGGAGTGGTCGTTTGACCACGGACCCATAGCAGACACAGGTAATGAGGAGATCCTCTGAGATCCTGATTGAAAACAGCGGAGGTGTAGGAGACTGCAGGAGTCTCTCTGGCTGTCAATGTAGGGTTTACACCTCATGCACATGACAGAATTAAACAGCAGGGTTGCAGTATTGTCACACTCTGAAAACACGAGCAGATCATGTTATACAGACACACAGAAAATTAATAACAATCAAATGTTATTTGTCATGTATACAGTTTACAGCAGGTATAAAAGGTGCAGTGAAATGCTTGTGTGCTGGTGTACCAGTATAGCTTCCTTCCCTCTCCCCTTCCTGGGCTCGAACCAGGGATCCTCTGCACACAACAACAGCCACCCTCGAAGCATCGTTACCCATCGCTCCACAAAAGCCACGGCCCTTGCAGAGCAAGGGGAACAACTGCTTCAAGGTTTCAGAGCGAGTGACGTCTCCCATTGAAACGCTATTAGCGCGTAGTCATTTCACATCGGTTACACTCACCCCCCTTTTGACCTCCTCCTTTTCCGCAGCAACCAGTGACCCGGGTCACGGCACCAATGTAACAGTATAGCTTCCGTCCCTCTCCTCGCCCCACCCTCAAAGCATCATTACCCATCGCTCCACAAAAGCCGCGACCCTTGCAGAGCAACTACTTCAAGGTCTCAGAGCGAGTGACGTCACCGATTGAAACGCAATTAGCACACACCCTGTTAACTAGCCGGCCATTTCACATCGGTTACACTGGCTCCCTCGACATTGCAGTTCTATAATCAATCTTCAATTTATTTTTTTACCTTTATTAAACTAGGCAAGTCAGTTAAGAACAATTTTTTATTTTCAATGACGGCCTAGGAACAGTGGGTTAACTGCCTTGTTCAGGGGCAGAACGACAGATTTTTACCTTGTCAGGTCTGGGAATCGATGTTGCAAGTCCAATGCTCTAACCACTAGACTACCTGCCGCCCCGCCCCGCTACAAGATTGTGGACACATTATTGAATTAACTGTGAGGAATGCTTGACACTGGGAGCATGTCAATACATTAATCAGGGTTGTGTTCATTAGGCACCACACGGAAGAAAACAGACTAACTACCTGGAGTTCTCCATTAAGAAACACTCCTTTTCGTATTCCGTTGTAAAACGTTTTCTGTTGCATGCCCTAATGAACACAATCCAGATGCCATTTTACCTTGGAAACTCTAGACAAGTCCCAACATATTATGTAATCTCCTACAGAAATCTCTCTCCAGGCATTCCTGGAACTCATCGTCACAGTCATCTTTATCACAGTTACAAGTGGCATAGCAACAGTTGTGCTGGTTACAGAACTTGGTCAAGGATGGGTTGTCGATGTCAACTTGTAGAGTAGACAAAAGAGATGAACATTAGATTAATGCTCACGATTGTGCAGCTGTATAACTTTTTGAGGATCTGGGGACCCATGCCAACTCTTCTCAGTCTCCTGAGAGGGAAAAGGCATTGTCGTGCCCTCTTCGCAACTTTCTTGGTGTGTTTGGACCATGATAATTTGTTGGTGATGTGGACACCAAGGAACTTGAAACTCTCGACCGGTTCCACTACAGCCCTGTCGATTTTAATGGGGGTGTGTTCGGCCCTCCTTTTCCTGTAGTCTACGAGGGAGAAGTTGTGGTCCTGGCACCACACTGCCAGGTCTCTGACTTCCTCCCTATAGGCTGTCTCGTCGTTGTCTGTGATTAGGCCTACCACCGTTGTGTCGTCAGCAAACTTAATGATGTTGTTGAATTCGTGCCTGGCCATGTAGTCGTGGGTGAACAGGGAGTACAGGAGGGGACAAAGCACGCACCCCTGAGGGGCCCCCGTGTTGAGGATCAGCATGGCAGATGTGTTGTTGCCTGCCCTTACCACCTGGGGGCGGCACGTCAGGAAGTCCAGGATCCAGTTGAAGAGGGAGGTGTTTAGTCCCAGGGTCCCCAGATAACATTCCTGTAAAGACTAGTCTTCATTCCCTAAGTTATAGACCTCACCAGAAATGCCATCAGGGGGAATTGTATGATCTTCCCCACCAGCAACATTGTTAGCCTGGTTAAACCAGAATGAATGCTGAACTCACCAGTGAAGTGAAACAATTGACAATGGTGAGCGCAGCATTCAGTATGATTTAACTATGCTACAAGATGGTGGACACATTATTGAATTAACTGTGAGGAATGCTTGAGTCAAGTCCTGCTCTGTGTTCCACACTGGGAGCATGTCAATACATGAATAAGGGTGGTGTTCATTAGGCATCACATGGAAGAAAACAGACTGAAATAGGCAGAAACTACAATAAGAAACACTCATTGTCGTGTTCCGCTGTAAAAAGTTTTCTGTTCCATGCCCTAATAAACACAACCCATGTGCCATCTTACCTTGGACACTCTGGGCCAGTCCCAACATCTTCTGTAATCTCCTACAGATGGTCTCCAAGCATCCCTGGAACTCATCGTCACAGTCGTGTTTATCACGGTTACAGGTGTCATAGCAACGGTGGTGCTGGTTACAGCACTTGGTCAAGGACGGGATGCCGATGTCAAACTGTAGAGTAGACAAAAGAGATGACCATTAGATCAATGCAATATATAATATGACAGCTCTTACAACATTCCTATAAACAGTAGTCTTCATTCTCTACGTTCTTGACCTCATCTGAATCTGGTAATGAATGGTGTGGCTGTTGAACAAGTAGAGGACACAAAATTACTTGGTGTTACCTTATATTTAAACTGTCATGGTCAAAACATATAGATTCAATGGTTGTAAAGATGGGGAGAGATCTGTCTGTAATAAAGAGATGCTCTGCTTTTTTGACACCACATTCCACAAAGCAAATCCTGCAGGGTCTAGTTTTATCTTGATTATTGTCCAGTCATATGGTCAAGTGCTGCAAATAAATTCCTAGTTAAGCTGCAGCTGGCCCAGAACAGAGAAGTACTTCTTGCTCTTCATTGCATTACTATGCATGCCAGTCTCTCTTGGTTAAGAGTTGAGGAAAGACTGACTGCGTCACTTCTCATTTTTATCAGAAACATTATTGTGTTGGAAATTCCAACTTGTTTGCATAATCAACTTACACACAGCACTGACAAACACACACTTACCCCACCAGACATGCCACCAGGGGTCTTTTCACAGTAACCAGGTCCAGAACAAATTCAAGAAAACGTACAGTATTATACACAGCCTTGAGTGCATGGAACTCCGTTCCATCTTGTATAGAGCATGTGAACAGAAAACCTGGTTTCAAAAAACAAATAAAGCAACACCTCATGGCACAACACCTCTCCCCCATGTGACCTACTTGTTGTGTGTATGCACCGACATGTATGTGTAACTGACAGATGCACACACACTTTACATGTTAATGTTCTTAAATGTATGTAAATTGTAAAGTATTTTGTCTGTAATGTATTTTTCGTTTTGTGTCGGAACCCAGTAAGACTAGATGTCGCCATTGGTGTCAGCTAAAGGGGATCCTAATAAATGTAAAAAGCTCATAAAAATGTCTGGTCCTGAAGAGCCGCAGCTGTAGCTACCTATACACTATAGTGTGTGCAGGCTGGGACAACAGTCTGCACACACTGCGCCCCCCACAGGACTAATAGGGAAGACCACTGCTATAGATCAAAGTCATACATGACATTAGCTCACCTGGAATCCTAACAGGGGCGTCCCACATCCATTGGTAGGGGATGGTCTGTAACCAGGCCGGGCTTGTTACTAGTTTATAACGTTACTAGTTTATAACGTGCAAGGCAACAGCAAAGGTCTTCTGAGTTCTCCCACCTTCTTTTATCTTGTTGAAAGAGTTAACCTGTTCAGAGAGACTACGGACAGTGTTGGGGGTCACCCTGTGCCAGTTTAATGATTACAATCCAAGATACAGTAGAGTGGTGCTTGTCTTTTTTTTGTCTGTGGATCCTAATCACTTTCAACTGTGCTTTTGAGTAAATGGATTATCCACATAGCATAAGCAAAGTAGTTATTACCATGTTTTTTCCCACTACAAACAAGTATTGGTGTGTGTGTGTGTGTGTGTGTGTGTGTGTGTGTGTGTGTGTGTGTGTGTGTGTGTGTGTGTGTGCAGCCTGAGGGAGGGACTTTACCATCAATGCATTCGTAGTGACACATTCCATCATGTCCTCCAAGTAAGTCCAGAACCACGTTGAGATCTTTTTTAATGGTATAGATCTTATTGAGGTACTTGTCAATGTTATGGATTCCATTGCGAATGGCTTTTAAAGTCATTCTTCGGTCCCGTGTTTCAGGTTCAAGTTCCTTACTATATGAAAATACACAGCTCAGAAATCCACAGGAACACAGTAAGCCCACGAGAAAAAACGAAATGCAACTATGAACGTGCACGATGACTGACCGTCCACCTGATGCAAGTGCTAGAAAATAGTTTGCAATTGGTCGACATGTGAATCCCAAAAGTTAAATTATCCTAACATGTAAACCGCTGTGATATATATTTTCAACAGCCAAAAACAATGCATTTTCAGCTGTTCGAAGTTGGTGTACCAAACCGATAGTAAAAGACGCTAAAACTACATTTAAGAACAAGAAGCATAGAAATAGTGCACATAGAATATAGGCTACCGCTTCTTAGATTTGCCTTCAACGAGAATGACAGATATATAACTCACATTTCTATGTGGATTTGATGTGGTCGCCCAAAAAGTTACATATTGTAGCCAACCTCGCCTAGTTGGGCATGCGAAATCAAGTGAGTCTAGTATCAGCGCTTAGTTGTGGTCGAGTTGTCTGGTACGCGGTACCAGAACCAACATTTTGGAGTTGAATTGCGTACCAGCTCCTATATAAAACAAGTAGAATATCACCGGCCCAGATTCACACAGTGAGCCCCAAAAAAGTTTGATCAAAGCGGAATGAAAGCGGGTTCGGCATTTATCGATTCTGCTATGTTCAAGTTTATTTGCCACTAGTCTGTGATTCTATGCTTGACAGTAGGCTAGTAGTGTTCGAGAATGTGTGGATTGAAAATGCATCAGTGTGAATGGCATGATGCGTTGTTCCAAATGGCCAAATCAGGGGTTGTAAGGTCATAAAAAGTAATGGAAATGTTTGTTAACATAGTTCATGAAGGCACACTTAAATATTGTTACTCACTTATCAGCCATCATAGGAATGACCCTTCAGTGCATGTCTATGTGTACTGCTTATGTGCCAGTGGGCCGTTGCCCAAGAAGAGAGAGCGCGACATTTCAGCAGCGGATATAAAATAATAACTATTCCAATTCAAAACATAACTTGTAGTAGTTCTCGCTAGTTAACTATAGCCTTCCCAAAGGCACTGCAATTAACTTCCTGTGCGAATTGAGGTTATTCTGAGGGCAAAAATGTTTTTTTTACACTCAGTGTATATAGATGTCTAATTAGATAGCATTCTGAAGTTACCTTATCCATATTGTCCCTGATTCATTGAATGAATCTCGCAAATGGAAGCTCGGCCAAAACCCTCCTTCCGCTAATTTCGTTGTGTCTATGTACTGACGTGTGTAACTGATAGATTCGCACACACACATATTAATGTTTTTAACTTTATGTAAATTGTATCTAATGTCTTTTTCATTATGGGTCTTGGCCAAAACCCTCCCTCTGTTAACTTAGCCAGTGTTTATCATGACCAAAAAGCTTATTTTTTAAAAGATTACAAACTATTTCAATTTTGTGGCTGTTGAATCTAGTGGAAACCGTTTATCATCCACACAGGGGCTTGAAAACCACTGCACCTGTCAGGGGTGCGTACTGGCAGCAGAGAAGTCAGACGCAGGAGAGCAAAACTGTGCTTCCAACGGCTCAGTTTAATCATCAAAACCCACCGGATACAGAACAATAAGATAAATGGGTACATAACCGAATGCACACCAGCACTGACAACAAACAATTACGGACAAGGACATGCGGGGGTAACAGAGGGTTAAATATACAACATGTAATTGATGGAATTGGAACCAGGTGTGACGGAAGACAAAACCAATGGAAAATGAAAGTGGATCGGCCATGACTAGACAGTCGGTGACGTCGACCGCCGAACGCCGCCGGAACAATGAGAGGGGCCGACTTTGGCGGAAGTCGTGACAGCACCAGTTAAAGCAGCAGTCGAAACAATAATAAAGCGGTTGTCAGTAAAACGCTGAGGGATGGGGCTTGAGGAATGTAACCTCTCTCAAAATCATAGACAGAGCTATGGATGCAAGGACTGAACAGCCATTATATCAACATGATAGTTTAAACCATGTTTTGAGGCTGCAGTGGGCTATTTGTTTGACATTTTCTTTGTTTACAAACATTGCAGTAAAACAAGTTCATAATTGGGGTTTTGATGTTGTATGCCAGTTGAACTAAGCTCATGATGCATTTATAAATTATAGCCTATTCTTCAAGAATCAATGTGTGCATATCATTAATTTATAAGTATAAAAAATGATGTAACTGCTGATTAGCACTTTATGCATGCATTTGCCCAATCCTGATTCGTCCAAATAAACAACAAAAAACAAATCCAGAAACTACTGGGAGGATTGATTATATGTAAGTGTTCATCTACAAAACCCTTTTGTGTAAACTCCCTCTTCATCTATGTAGTCTGGTCTCCTTCACCACCAGCAGTTACCATACCCGGTCTGATGGGCAGTTGCTACTTAAAAAAAAAAACATTTATTTAACTAGGCAAGTCAGTTAAGAACAAATTCTTATTTACAATGATGGCCTAGGAACAGTGAGTTAATTGCCTTGTTCAGGGCCAGAACGACAGATTTTTACATTGTCAGTTTGAGGATTCAATCTAGCAACCTTTCTGTTACTGGCACACACCTCTAACCACTAGGCTACCTACATAAAGTCCTTGCACTATTAAGCAAGACTGCCTTCTTGTCTTGTGCACCGGAGGTATGGTGTAGTGTACAATCCATACTTCATCTAGATATGTTAGTGCCACTGAATGAATTGAAATGTTCATGGGAGACTGTTACAGAGTAGTGTAAATGCTTTTTTGGGGCTGGATCATATTGTTGTATGTTTTATTTCTGTAATGTATTGATTGTTGCGGCATTTTCGGCCATGTATCCCTTGAAAAAGCGACTCTGGGTCTCAATGTTTTTTTCCTGGTTAAAAAACAGTTAAATAAAATGGTGAACCGCAGGGCATCGGTATGTCCTTTGACGTGAATTGGCAAAAGCACTAAGGGAGGAGGAGTGCCCTTTTCAAGTCAAACAGTAGTCTGTGCCGCTCTGTCAACAAGGTCCGTCATCCAGAAACATACATAGGCCTACATCTCTTTTCCATTCAAAATATGTTTGCATTTTCAAACTAGTTTTCATTGGGAAAGCAGATGCTTTTTTTGTCAAAAGCAATCACTTTTACATGTGAAAACACAGAACCGTACTCTTTACTCCACGTGCTAATTACGTTTTGAGCGGATTTCTCCGTGGGCTTTGAACCGGACACCTGTCTCACACCCCGGAGGCAGGCCGGTTCCAAAACAAACGCAATCAACTTTCACCCGGTAAAAAAACACGCATTGTCGGGCGCCCGGGCATATTAATTGAACCCCTCAATGTTGCTCATCAACCACAAAATCCTACATGTGCATTGACAGATTCTCGCCGTTTCATCTGTCCACATAAATTAGTCCCCGAGAGATTATAGTCTGGTCTCAATGAAATAGAGTAGGCTGCCTATGCGTGGGAGGAGAATCAAGTGGTAGTCGTCTTTTCAAGAAAATTACATTAAATATGATTAGACTACAGTTTACTAGTGTCTGTAAATAAATGATAATGGAAAGAAGTGGAGGCCGCTCAACCAACGTTAGTCAAGGTGCAATAATACAAATTATTGAAAAGGCGTAACGCGCGGATAGGCTATGGTGAGCGAACCTTTCATTTGCAATAAATATTAATTACCCATTTATTTGTCTCTGCCTGCAAATTATCCTCCTAAAATGTAGGCTATATCCTATATGCAAAACGTAGTTCAAGAGAATGTACAAGTGTCCGCTCTCGCTGCTCATATTCAGTAGCCACACATGCGAAATAAAGCAGTCTACATAGCCAATGCATGGGCGGAGAAGTGTAACAGTATAACTTTAGTCCGTATCCTCGCCGGGCTCGAACCAGGGACCCTCTGCACACATAGACAATTGACACCCACGAAGCATCGTTAAACATCGCTCCACAAAATCCTCGGCCCTTGCGAGTGACGTCACCGATTGAAACGCTATTAGCGCGCACCACCGCTAACTAGCTAGCCATTTCACATCGGTTACAGAAGTGTAACCAAAACAATACACTTACTGGGCAGGATAATGTAGCCATTACCCTCATCACTGTATCATTATGTGCATACATTTGTATTCAATGTCTTCTTACCTTTTATAAACATTTATATTCTCTCTTAATTTATACTTCATATAAATGTGTGGCAGAACAAACAAATGACATACATGACAACAACCACTAAACAACCTTTGCATAGGAGAACAATTCTACAAAATTATCAAATAGCAATTTAAAAACTCAGATCACCCAACATTCATTCATTGAGAGCACATCCAGGCCCCTTCACAAGGCTTAGCACATTGTTATCAATGGAAACTTCCACAGCTCTATCCCAAGATACAGTATTGACTTCAATGTTTCTCTGTTGGCTTGACTATTCCAGAATCCCCTCTGGGTGGCAACTCATAGATCCCTCTTGACTTCAAATTTGCATATGCAGGAGTCTCTCTGGCTGTCCATGTAAGGTTTACACCCCATGTGCATGACAGCCTCAAACAGCAGGGTCACAGTATTCTCACACGCTGTATAGAGAGAGACATGGAAACACGACTTGATCATTATATACAGACATATGAAACACACAGAAAAATGAATCAATATCAAATGTTATTTGTCACGTGCACAGTTTACAGTAGGTATAAAAGGTGCAGTGAAATGCTTGTGCTAGCTCCCCCAACATTGCAGTACTATAATTAAGCAATATGGCCCGAGGGGGTGTGGTATATGGCCAATATTCCATGGCTAAGGGCTGTTCTTATGCACGACACAACACAGCCGTGGTATATTGGCCATACACCAACAAAAAAACAAGGTGACTTATTGCTATTATAAACTGGTTACCAACTTAATAGGTGCAGTAAAAATACACGTTTTTTTCATACCCATTGTATGGGGTTCTGGTTTGTAGGATATACCACGGCTTTCAGCCAATCAGCATTCAGGACTTGAACCACCCGTTTTCTGTTGCATGCCCTAATATGGATATAGACCTCACCCTAAGTTATAGACCTCACCAGAAATGCCATCAGGGGGAGTTGTATGATCTTCCGCACCAGCAAGATTGTTAGACTGGTTAAACCTGACTGAATGCTGAACTCACCAGTGAAGTGAAACAATTGACAATGGTGAGCGCAGCATTCAGTATGATTTAACCAGGCTACAAGATGGTGGACACATTATTGAATTAACTGTGAGGAATGCTTGAGTCAAGTCCTGCTCTGTGTTCAACACTGGGAGCATATCAATACATGAATCAGCATGGTGTTCAATAGGCAACACATGGGAGAAAACAGAAAGAAACAGGATGGAAGAAAACAGACTGAAACAGGCAGAAACTACAATAAGAAACACATTGTCGTGTTCCGTTGTAAAACGGTTTCTGTTGCATGCCCTAATAAACACAACCCATGTGCCATCTTACCTTGGACACTCTGGGCCAGTCCCAACATCTTCTGTAATCTCCTACAGATGGTCTCCAGGCATTCCTGGAACTCATCGTCACAGTCGTGTTTATCACGGTTACAGGTGTCATAGCAACGGTCGTGCTGGTTACAGCACTTGGTCAAGGACGGGATGCCGATGTCAAACTGTAGAGTAGACAAAATAGATGACCATTAGATCAATGCAATATATAATATGACAGGTGTAATAACATTCCTATAAACAATGGTCGCCGTACAGGGGAGCCGCCCTACTATGGCTGACCCTGTAAAACAACACATTCCACTGCACATATGTGTGACAATAAAATAAAATACATTTTGTGTGTGTGTGGGGGGGGGGGGGGGGGGGGGTCTTCATTTATGGTCCTGAAGAGCCGCAGCTATAGCAATACACTATAGTGTGTGCAGGCGTCACTGTCTGAAACACAGGTCTCTGCTAATCATAAAAAAACATGAGTTGCTAAACCAGGTGGGTTAGTGCTGGACTGGTCTGCACACACTGCACCCCCCCCACAGGACTAATAGGGAAGACCACTGCTATAGATCAAAGTCATACATGACACTAGCTCACCTGGAATCCGAACAGGGGTGACCCACATCCATTGGGTGGGTTTGGTTTGTAACCAGGCCGGGGTTCTGGTTTGTAACCTGCAAGGAAAGAGCAAAGGTAGAGAGGTGTTCAGTGTTCTTCTTTAATCTTGTTGAGAGAGACGACCTGTTCAGAGAAACTACAGTGTGTGTTGGGGGTGGCACTGTACCAGTTTAATGGTTTACAACTCAAGATAGCTACAGTGGTGCTTATCTGCTTTGTTTGTGAAACATAATCACTTTCAACTGAGCTTTTTAATAAATGGCCTGTCTGCATAATAAGCAAAGTAGTTATGGCCATGTTTTTATTTCCATTACCAACAAGTACTGACTGTGTGTGTGGCCTGAGAGACCTTACCATCGCTGCATTCATAGTGACACAGTCCATCTTGTCCTCCAAATAAGTCCAGAGCAACGTTGAGGTATTTGTCAATGTTATGGATCCCATTGCGAATGGTTTTTAAAGTCATCCGCCAGTCCGGTGTTTCAGGTTCCTTACTACATGACACACAGCTCAGAAATCCATAGAAAGATAGTAAGCCAACGAGAAAAACCGGGATACAACTGTTATGATGCATGATGACAGCACCGGTGCTAGAAAATAGTTGCAATTGGTCGGCATGTGAATCCAAAGTTAAATGACTGCACCAAACGTCGGTAAAACAAATAATTTCACACTTTCCCAAATGTTACACTATTGGTCCTATTCGATGTCAACAAATCGCCTGTCATGCAATTCTCTTTCCGGATGTGGGATTAGTCACGTGACAGCAATAAGCCTATCAGTGCCAATATACATGGCACTTACAGTACACGTGGTCACTCAACGCCCACAGATGTTCGAAGTTCATGCATGCCACGAACAAACGTAAATTCATGACCGATTTGATGATTTTTACTGAGACATTGTCTTGCTTTCTGTTTTAAGGCAATATTAATCAGTGTAGTACTTCAGTATTTTTATTTAAGTAGTGTTTTTTTTTGTGGGGGGGGGGGTATCTGTACTTTACCATTCATATTTTTGCCAACATTTACTTTACTTTTCTAAAGAAAATAATGTACTTTTTACTCCATACATTTTCCGTGACACCCAAAAGTACTTACATTTTGACAGGAAACTGGTCTAATTCACACAAATCAAGAGAACATCCCTACTGCTTCTGTTCTGGCAGACTCACTAAACACAAATGTTTCCTTTGAAAATGGTCTGTGTGCCCAGTTATGTCAATTTAAAAAAGGCAAGAAAAGTCTGTCTGGTTTGCTTAATACACAGCATTTGAAGTGGTTTATACTATTACTACCTAAGTACATTTTAGCAGTTCCATTTAGTTTTGATACATTTAAAACCATTTAACACCAAATACTTAGTATTTTACTGGGTGACTTACCTTAATAGAAAATTACAAAAGTATCTTTCCTTTTACTCAAGTATGACAATAGAGTACTTGTCCCACCACTGATATTAATCAATACAAGTGATAATCACTGTAGGCCTATAACCGATGTATTTTTCAGAAACACCACCACAATTCTCATGGACTTCCAGGAGAAACAGCAAAGTCTCCTTTCTAGTAGACTTGTTCAGTTGCATTTCAGTTTTAAGAATCACACTACCAACCTGTTTGGGTACCAAGCTGGAGCATGTAGCCATACAAATCCACATCAACACATATTTTACAAGCCTCATGAATATGGTGAGGCCATATTAGGTTGAGAACAAGGCTTCCTGCAAAACGAAAGTGAGACTATACAAACTACTAGAGTAACGGATCTGTATACCAGGGAGAATATTATGTGGAGAGAATAGGCCTACAGTCTGAGTACTATGAACACATTTTAAAAGGGTGTTTAACCTGCCCTTCCATCTGCTTCATACACACAATTGCACATGCTCTTGTGCTCGAAACAAATCAAAACTGCTTCTGGTAATAATTTATTGTTTATTCAAATGATTAATCGAGCAATGAAGAAAAACCTTGTTTTTCTACTTAAATAACTCCATAAATTTTCAAACATTCAAAATGAAAAATATACAATTGATGAAGATTATGGTTCCAACTTCACATTTTTTCCCAGGCCAAAAAAAGTTCAAGTGAGACAGTGGTCATTTCTTCATCTGCGGAATGAACTTCAAGGTCCATGTAACTCCACACAAGGTTCCACTGTGGGTTCCACTGTGGTAGCTAGGAAGCATTCTCTGGGTTCCTCACAATACTAGCACTGCTAATGTATGGACTGGAAGGAGGGCAGCATCTCCAGATGAGCCTAAAAATCTTGTTTAAGTCAAGCAGGTGAAGTAGTTATCTAGAGTGAAGAAGATTGTGATTTGCTTGTTACAGCAGAATGCTTGGCGCTTCAATACTCGAGGCACCAGCACAATGCCTTCTGCTTTTCTAGTCAGTGTTCATTTCCAGAGTGGGTTCTTATTTCCAGAAAACACAAAAAGACAAGCAAAGATAGAAGAGAAAGAAGTTGTGGTTCTCAAGTGTTTTGGGAGGTTGGTCTATTCTTCAGTTGGTTCATTGAGATGCAGCAAGGCAGTTCCCAGGAAGGAGGGGGTGGTGAGGAGGATGGAAAGATGGGTACTGGGGGAGGGATGGGGACAACTTATAACGTCAACGGTAAGGCTAATTATTTTTATTTTCCTCCTTTCAATCTCCATGGTTTTTCCTTAAAAAAAACATTTACATACATATCTCTATTCATATATCTCTTCTAAAAGCGTCCTGTGGGAGCCTGCGGCATCAGGCGGGCTCAGCCCCCCCTGAACAGGTCATTTAGTCTGTCCAGCTCCTTGCAGTTATCCATGGTCATCAGCTCAGCCTTCTTACGCAGGCGGTCGTCCCTGTAGACCTTAGCAGCATACAGCAAGTCTGTTTCTGAGAGAGAAGGGGGAGATGTCAATATCAACCATGTCACACTAAGCTACGTCGAGGGAATGCTTTCGTCACAAAATAGAAGGAAATGAATGCGTGTTTTGTACGAGTAACTTGTATTGCTTTACATGGGGCTAATTTGATTGAAGTCCTCACTGTAATTATACCCTGCAGGGGCTGCGTGCTACACCACTGCTTATAACTATAAGAAATCTGTGTCAAATCAATTATATCCAGGTCAGAGCTTCAGCTAGGCATTTGGTTTTCTAACTTGCTAGGTACGTGGCTAGATTACAGCAGAGACATTTAATCTCCTCCTGGATCAAGATCCCTGTTGCCTAAATTGTTTTAATATTTATGGTAGTACCTGGTATGGTACAGAAAAGGTATGAACATCTGGATACCGCCCAACTAATAGAGGCATGATGGACACCTACTCGTCTGCCTCTCCTTCCAGCAGTTGTTTCTGACATTAGACACGTAGTCCTCCTCCACGTTCTTCTCAATCTTCTGCAGATTGGAGCCCTTGTACTCTGTCTTGAAGTCTCTGTTGACGTAGTAATCCACATGCAGGTTCTCCGTCTGCCGTTTCACCGTCTGCCCCGTGGACCTGGAGAAGACAGAGGACAGGCATCAGGTTACAGACGGCTGTTCTGAGAACAGCGAGATGTATAGCTTTTTATACCAGGTGAAGAGATGAGGCAATGGGAATGATCAAACACACACAATAAATGCATCAGTACTTTACTGGTAGGTGTGTCCGTTACTTACACCAACCATGTCACCATTTGACAGAATTTTTCAGCACCGAGCAAGTGGAGCAGGGGTACAGAATAAAAGGCCTGGGCCGTGTTCAGGTGGGAGAAAACGTTTGGAAACGGAGTGGTACCACTTAAATACATGTGTCCAATATGAACACAACCTTTTAAGTACTGTGATCCACACTGAGCACGACCCCAGCGTGAGTGTGTGTGTGTGTACACGTACGGTCTGGAGTAGAGGCTGTAGGGAGGGGTAGACACCATCAGTTGGCTCAAGATGGACACCAGGATCAGTACAACGATGGGTATCAGCTGGATAAACATGGAGAACCCTCCCTGGAAAACAGATTACAGAAATCACTAAGCAGACACTATTTTGTCCTGCAGCTCAGTTGGTAGAGAATGGCACTTGTGACGGCAGGATAGTGGGTTTGATTCCCAGGATCACCCATAACGTAAAATGTATGCACGCATGACTAAGCCGCTTGGGATAAGAGTCAGCTAAATGGCATATATTACTATTTAATATTTTAAGACGTGTACTGTCCTGTTCGTGACTTTGCATGTTTCCCTGCTTTACTATGTAGCACACGGAAATTAACTAGAGCTCATCCCAGTCAAGGCTGGAACGGTTGTGTCCTTCACTAAAACAGAGCCTGCAATATGCTGCCGAGACTCCCATAGCTTGTAGAGGGGGGTCTGCTATGGAAGTCTGACCTGAAGTTACCCCAGACTCACTAGGTATTATATTGACAGTCACAGTATACATCTGGCAGTGTAGATGCCAGACATTACATACCTCTCCCCTCTCCTCTGCTCTCTCCCGTCTTTGGTCCGTCTGCTGGCTGTATCGCGCCCTGCCGTTGGTGAACGTGTGGGCAGCCGCTGCGGAGAGGAGGTACCCTGTTAGTGACTCGGCAAAGACTTGCAATACAATACTCATTTAATAAACATTCATGTTTGAGCAAGACAATTGTATTTCATTGATGTAATGAATTAAGACTTGTTTATTAAACATTGAGACAAACTCTGCAAGTGTCTCTTACAAGAGGGGAATCCTCCTCCGAAGAACATGTTGAAGAGGTCCTCGGGAGTGATGTCGGCCTCGAAGCCCCGGTGGAAGTCAAACCCTTGGCTGTGGGCGTGGCCAGGACTGGTCGGCTCCTCCGCCCCCGTGAGGTCATACTGCTTTCTCTTGTCTGGGTTGCTAAGCACGGCGTACGCGTTGCCGATCTCTGTTAGAACCACAACACACTCGTGGTCAATAAGTGTCACATTAAGTCAGCGAAAAAGTAGACATTGGCTCGGATCTGATGCCCCATTTAACACTGATCTGCAAACTTCACGTCGGGGGGGCCAGACGTAGATACTCTGCCAGTCCTCAATCTATTCCAATTCAATTAATGGCAGGTCAAATTTAGGCTGCTGACAATGCTGTAGGGGCTCACTTGTTCCAGACCCGGTCCGATCAGTGAGGGAAGCAGAAGAAGTCATTTTTGAAAGCTACTTTATTAACCAGAGCTGAGTGAGAGAGACCCTTCTAGCAGGCGGGAGGGAGAGACAGCAACCAACCAAGCTGACTGGCACTATAGTAGACTAATAGCTGCCATAGCTCGATTACTTATCATCAATATGATTACGTAGTGCCCGTCTTAACTGCATCAAACCAGGAAAAGCTAGTTACGGTAGGCTGAGGCTGCAGTGCAGCATACGCTTCCTGATCCTACAGTTACAAACAATTCTATTCAGATAAGTAGCAGCCTGCCTACCTATTGGTTCTTGTAGCCTATTCTTCTCCTTTAACTCCGTCATTTTAATTCCATCTTCCATTGATTAGATCTCTCCTAACTTTTGCCACACACGGAGTAAGGCAAAATGGCTGTAGCCCATTGCCACTTTGATGACTAATGACCGGCCAACAACCCGCCACTCGTGAAAACAAGAGCAGCAGCATAAATTATACAATTTCTCTCCCTCTACTGCAGCAGTTACGTTCGGCTTGGTACCTTCCGGACAAGTTGGTTAAATTTACACATACCCGAGACCTGTGTCAATCATATCAGATCTGACCCAGACCTGTGACTCGCCCGGGTCCCGAAATCGGGTACAGGTGGATCCGTGAAGACCTGTAGCCTACATTACAGCCACATTTTTATTTATTTATTTATTTAACTAGGCAAGTCAGTTAAGAACAAATTCTTATTTTCAATGACAGCCTAGGAACAGTGGGTTAACTGCCTGTTCAGGGGCAGAACGACAGATACCTTGTCAGCTCGGGGGTTTGAACTTGCAACCTTTCGGTTACTAGTTCAACACTCAGCAACACTAGTCTACCCTGTTGCCCCTGTAGATGCCAGACATGCATACATGCCAGACATGCATACCTCTCCCCTCTCCTCTGCATCGCGCCCTGTGATACATGTGATTGGCACCAAACACAAAAACAATGCATGTGAAACTTCTTACTTTTGAAGGCCTCTGTAGCTCCGGGGGCTTGGTTTTTGTCTGGGTGGAACTTGAGTGCTAGTTTCCTGTAGGCTTTCTTCAGCTCCTCCTCATTGGCCTCCTTGCTGGTGCCCAGGACTTCATAGTAGTCCTTACACCGCTTTATCCTTTAAGAGAGATGACAGTGAGTGATTCATCAGGGCTATGTTACACATGTCCAGGAAACAGATATAGACCTAGTTTATTACAATGCAGTGGATCTGATTAATCACGAGGGCTGTAGCACAGATCACATTTGGCCCAAAAGCAATACAAAAAACCTCTAATGGATATTTCTTGCTTCAAGAACTAGTATTTGGAAAGTATCTAGGTTGTGCCTTTACATTTAGAGAAAATCAACATCCAAGTGAAGAATTTTCACTTCTGGTCTGTTTAGCAAGTGTTCCTGGAAGTTTCGCAATGTTGCACCTCTGGGTTTAGAAAACTGTGCTCCTGAAGTACCATTTGAAACCACAAGAGGGCAAATCAACATTGTTGGCAGAACAGAGCAGGAGAGTTCAAACGCAATCGACTCTGTATTGCATGACCTGCAGAAGAGAGATTGCCTCCAGTCTCCAAGGAGAACCACCTGAGATACTTGCCAGACTGTTACATTAACATTCAATTAGAATAATCAAATATATGCTGATGTCACTGTGTACCTTTCAATTGGAGGTTAAACCCTACACTGCATGTAGGCCTGTTTTAACAAAACATACAGGTTAGTCTAAACAAACACAGCATCTTAGTAAACAAACATACCGTCTTACGCTCTTTACAATGGGACTAGATGTTGGTCAGGCCTACCAAGCACTATGTGAGTGTTGCCATAACGAGATGTGTCACAGCTCTCTTTTGTCTCACTCTCTCAGTCCCTCTCCCTTCCCCTCTCACTGGCCTTAAGGGCACCTTGCCGAGTCTGAGGTTCCCATAGGGGTAGTATGGTGTGTAGAACACTGCAGTGTCCTCATTGAGCAGTTGATTAACGGCCCACACACACACCACCAATGGCACAAAGCCGACCACAACAAGCCACCCAAACAGCTCTGCCATGAGACTTGCATACAAATACACAGACAACCCGTCTGCTGTCATTAGCTCAGCAAACACTGCAAATATTCCACAGGCTTCAACTTCAAACCCAACTCCAAAATGTTGAGCTGAGTAAGTGTTTCAACAGCAGCCTTCTCTACATAAAAAGTGTGTTATTGGCTGGCTCATAGTACAGTAGAGAAGTTTAACCCCTCTGAGTACACCACACTGGACTGGGGGATTATGAGTGATCCTGTAGGTCAACTGCAGGGTTAATTAACAAACCATAAAGATGCTAGAGAAAACAAAACATGGAGCCCAATAGAACCATCTAACTACCGTCAGACGACCTCGCTAGGGGAAGGTGGAGGCCTAGGCTACACTCGGCCCATTATTAGCAACACTTCTGTTCACCAGGGACATCAGTCGCTCAGAGCTCCCAGTCCCAGCCACCTACCCTGGCCTATGGGGACAGCAATGATGAAACAGTGACACAGAAAGAGGTGTTTAACAAGAACTCTCAAGGGAGATCATTCTAGAACACCCCTCCCCCCACGGTTGGTATGATTCAGGGTCCAACAACAATCAGTGGCCAAAGACCCATACTAGCTAACATACTATTTAGCACGTACCGTTCAGTAAAAAGTGTGCAGTGTGATACAACACAGTAGCGGCTACTGATTGGCCGAGTGGGTGGGGCTGCATGCGGGTCGATTTTTTCCCCCCAAATTCAACAGAAACGAATCGCATTAACCAACCTGATAATAGCCAATTTGATTCATTTCTCTAATCAGGAATGGAGTTATAGTCTCTCTATAACCAGCCTCAGTAGGCCTATCACATTCAACCTATACTGCAGTAGACCATACAGCCCAGTGGTGTATAACTCATTCCATTTATAGCCTAGTGTCTGCTGTTTTTTCTTCTTCTGGTGAATTAAGACCTGGACAACCAGGTGAGGGGAGTTCCTTACTAATCAGTGACAATTAATCAAGTACAAGGGAGAAGAGAAAACCCAGTCACTCGGCCCTCCATGGAATGAGTTTGACATATGTTATCGCCATCTCTCATTTAAAAAGGACTGAAGACAGAAACCAATCATTTAGTTCAATTTCAAAATATATATTAGTGAAATCAAAGTGCTGTAGCATATATAAATTAAATCAAATGGTGTAGTACACACAAGAACTTGAAATGTTCAAATCAAAAGGCTATTGAATAGAAGAAAAAAAACAGTCAGGTGAATGGCAAATTCAGAACCGCTGGACAGTAACATAAAGCACTGATCATTGGGAACAAGATCAGAATGACTGCTAAGGCTTGATCCCTAAATTAAATAGTTTGTTTTGTAGGCTACCTATCTATATGTTCAAATCAAAAGACCTGATTAACATGACATCAATAATGCAACCACATCCCGAGTCCCTAGTGCAGACACACTGACAAAAGATGGTTTATTATTTAGGTTAAAAGCGCTGATGGCCAAGAGAACAAGAAACTGAGAAGCCAGAAATTCCACTAAGCCTGGAGAGCTGCAGTGTATGGTGTTGCGGAGTGCATAAAGGATTGGGCCAGCCTGTATGCACTGGGAAACCGTAAATGATCCATTAGTACTTGGTATTTGTAGCGTTCTGACAGTTGACTGTGAATACCCAGTAGGCTCTCCAATGCCATTTCCAAAAGGACAAATTCACTCTCCTTTCCGCTCTCAAAGTATGGCAGTTTGGGTGTGGGAATTCCATAGGCTGAGGCTACTAGAAGTTTCATAATGTTGTGGAGGGGTGGTCAGGTCAACTCCCTGTTTGTTCCTCTCCAGGAAGGATGAGACCATCCGTGCCTCCTCCAATTCCCTTCTGGCTTGACGGTGCCGTCGCTGTTGTGCCAGGTCCTTGGCAATGAATTCCCGTTCCTGTAGAGCTCTACGGGCCTGCACATCCAATTGGTGACATCGTTCATCAGCCTGTCGTTCCTCCTCAAACTGACGCTCAATTTCCTCCAAAGCTAATAGTTTCATCCTGTCTTGTAGGACAGCGGTCTGTGAATCGCTGAGGGCTAGTGAATGGCGGCTGCCACGGCCACTTCCAAAGGGGTATCCACTGGTCAAACTCCCACTCCGTCTAGAGTGCTTCACGATTTCCCATTAGTTAAGGGGTGAGTGGAGCCTGCCTCAGGAAGCTGGTCGACCTGTGCTGTGGGAGTCACCACTCCAAAGCAGTTTCCAGTACTTGGCTCAAAGTGGATGGTTGAGGGCTGAAACGTACAGTTGATCCATCACCACTTTGAGCTCTGGTGGGCTTGCCCTTTGTCGGAAACTCGACCACATAATCCTTAAGATAACCAGGTGCTGGCCTGGTTCTTCTGGTGCTGCTGGTGGTTGAGGATGAAGCCTTTGTTGCTTTAGGCTTAGCGCCTGGATATTTCCTTTGTTCCAAGACCTTTCCCTCAGCTGCTCTCTCCTCCCCGCTTCTTCCTTCCAGTGGAGACAATTATTCCCTCTCCGCCTCCATTTCACCAGTCTTTGGTTCAGTCATCATCCGGTTCGAAGGACCGGTTACTGTCAGAATGTCAAGCATAAAGCACTGACTAATGGTCCCTCGATTGAGACAGAATGACACGGAGTACATGGGTTCATTATTTTGGGTGTGAAGGATATACTTCCAGTTTCATCTAAAATACATCTGATTAGTGTGAGAGCATGCTCACGTGACGTGTGACAAATCCTTATCAATTTCCTGTTGTGGCAAGAACCACCATCAGGTTATTAAAAAATGTAAAATAGATCATAATACACACACATGCAACAGGAAATTCAGGTGAGTAAGGGAATTTACAATCCACCATTTCCTCATCTTAACAGGTAGCCAAATGAAAAAAGAACACCCAAAAGTGTCAGTCTCCTAAATTCACATTGATTACAAAAACTCAGGGTCAACAACCCCAACCAGGCTGAAAGTGGCCCTCCCGCCCTAATCGCCACATGAGAATGCACCAGAGTGAAGCAACAACTACACACACAGGCCTGCCTGCTGCACACATGAGAAGTGGGACAGAGGATCGTACCATACGGCCATCAGGGAGGGCGGAACAGAGATTTTACAAACAGATATGTAATCTGTTTGGGATTGGCTGAGTGAGCAATCAAGTGGAAAATAAGTCAAAAGCCTCCTGCTCACCTCTGCACTCCTTCCACCTGGTCCTTGGTGAAGCCCTTGGTGCTGGGCTCGCCCCCTCCGGCCTCCTGGTCCTGCCCACCAGCCCGGGCCTTGGTGCTCTCCGAGGAGCTGTCTGTAGTACGCTGTCTGCAGTGCGTGCCATTCCCTGCAGAGCTGCCGTTCCTCGTCAAGGTGTCCAACAAGGCTAGGAGGGAAAAGAGAGATGAAGAGAAAGAGAAGACAGAACAAAGCATGACGTGGCACATTCGGAAAGAAACAAAGCTAAGCACTTCAAAGGCAAATTTCACAGAACCAGATTAAGACGGGTCCTCGACTAAAAAGCGCTCTCATTTTCAATCGAAAGTGTTTTTTTAGTCAAGGACTAGTCTTAATCTGGTTCTGGAAAACTGCCACTCAATCTTACTGGGCAAAACACTAGGCTCTTGAAAGTCAGACCACCATGCAAGGGAACATCAGCGGTTCACACAGAAACTAAGGTTACATTGTTCCCAGCATCCAGTTGGCTTCCATAGACGAGCTGTAGTGGAGATCTGGTCATGCGTCCATGAGAGCCGCAGGCGAATATATCCAGCTCTGGTTGCTCAATGAGAATGTGCTAAGCTTTTCCAGTGACACAAAGCAGCTCTCTGTGTCAGTCTACCCATGACCACTGCAGCAGCAGCCTAAGCAACAGCCTGAGTATACTGCCTAGTGCATCGCTGTTCTCTCTGGCAGCACCCAGACTGTGCAATACAGCTCTGCAATTCATGTGAAAGTTTACACAGGTAACTGAACACTATGTTGGATAGACACGCCAGAGTGACAATACTGGCATGTCGGGAAAGATACTCATCTTAATGGTTGTAGTAGTAAATGTATTATTGCATGACACTGAACTTAAGATGGTGGCTGTTTTTCTTCAATCAAGATGCAATCTTCCTGAATCCTCAGAATCCTCCTTGAATTCACTATTCTTTCTTGTTGTGAGTTAATGAAATAAATAAAAATTAAAAGGTGAATAGGATGATTTGGTTTTCCCTGGCCCACTGCCCTATCATTCCTTACCATGGCCCCAGCTTAGCCCTGGCTAATGCGCTACCATTGTTCCCTCAGCTCTGGGTCAATCATTCAATTAAGGGATTGAGGTGGACAAGCCTGTTCATCTCGCTAACCTCATCCTGCACGAGCCACGTTACCTCCTCTGCGCTCAATGGAATCCCTACAAAACACCTTCTCGTCCTGCACGAGCCACGTTACCTCATCTGCTCTGACAGTGGAATCCCTACAAACCCCCTTGCCTCATCCTGCAAGAGCCACATTACCTCCATTTCCAAAAAAAGATTCTCAGCAGAAGTTGAGACAGCCACTTTTCTACTTCCTTCCATTTTTTATATTGAATAAGGCATTGGTGAGGAAGAGCTCGCAAGTAAGCATTTCACTGTACTGTTTGCACCTGCTGTATCCCATGAACATTACCAAATAAACATTGATTTGAGTGAGGTGAATAGGCTGCTATAGCCATCTCCTTGGTGACCATTATAAACACTATTTAACCAAACCTTGAGTATTCACAACAAACACTATTTAACCAAACCTTGAGTATTCACAACAAACACTATTTAACCAAACCTTGAGTATTCACAACAAACACTATTTAACCAAACCTTGAGTATTCACAACAAACACTATTTAACCAAACCTTGAGTATTCACAACAAACACTATTTAACCAAACCTTGAGTATTCACAACAAACACTATTTAACCAAACCTTGAGTATTCACAACAAACACTATTTAACCAAACCTTGAGTATTCACAACAAACACTATTTAACCAAACCTTGAGTATTCACTACAACTAAATGTTCCTTGTGAACATAAACGGTCATGTTTAACTGCATGATGTGAGAGTTAAGCCAACATGAGGAATAATTGCTGTCAACTGTCACATAGCCAACCGTTCAGCTAATATGTGTTCTATTATATATGGCTGCTGTGGAAATTGCAATTTACCTTCATAACAAGGTAAATATGTATCCTGCCTGACATACTAGTATTGACAATTTCAGAAGCTTTTAAATATGATTGGTAGGTGGCAGGCTGCACAATTGACCATAATGCAAGCAGCCTCTTGCAAGAACACAATTCACTCACAAAACATAAGTGTTTGATTACAGACAAGCACTTTTCAACAGACAAAGCAATGAATTACAAAACATCACGGCAGCTGAGAGCAATAAGCAGATAAATTGCTTATGGCCCGAGGTAGCTGCTGGATCATCATCATGTATCAATACAACCACAGCCAGGCTTGGCTTGTGTCCGGATAGTTAGCCAAGTCCCTTACTAAGCTAGTATCAGGCCTACATTGATACCCATTTTAAAATTACATTTCTGTCATGAGGACACTGGAAACAACCCCTAGCTGGCTAACTTACTGGTGCATAGGCATTACTTGCTTAGTCAGTTGACCTTGTTATTGCGAAAGACCATACATGTGGGGAGATAACATCCCAGATTGGGAACTTCGCTCCACTGACCACATAATGAAAAACTGAATTTGTTGGCAATCCAACATTTAGCTAGCTCATATAGGCTAGCTAAAGTTTGTAAATGATAGTTAGCAATAGCTTTGCCAATTGGCTAGTTAGCATAGCCAGTCCACATTCGTCACTGAGCTAAAACATAACTATAAAATGAAACATAGCTTGTCAAGTGAGACATTTAACCGTGGATGATGTCGACCTTATCAAATCAACAAAATGGGCTAAGAAATGGCTAACGTCAAGTAGTTAACGTTAGCGACATAGTACACACTGATAGCATGCTAACGTTAGTTAGCAATTTAAAGAAACGTCACTTCTTCCTTTGCCCTGAGCAGTTTAAAGCGTTAATGACGTTACTTAACCATTTCATCATGTATTCGTTTACGTATTATCCGTGCATTGCAAGTGACAATATTCCAAGGCAAGTTGCCAAATCTTATTTTAAATCGGTGTTTAATGTGTAACGGGCTAATGAACTGAAATATGGCAACGTAGATATTTACCTTTCGCTTTGTAGGTTGGATAGAGCTTCTCTGCTTTGTTTAAGAATTTCACCGCCTTGTCTTTGTCTCCTGCTTCAAGAGCTTTAGTGGCTATATTTATACATTTTTCTGCTTCGTCTCTGTTCCCTTCCATCTTTCTTCCTCCCCCCCGGCTCTCAGCTGACAGTAGTGATGGGTAGTTCGCGAACGAACGGATCTTTTTGGTGAACGTCGGGAACCGAATCAGTGAAATCTGGTCCATGCAACAAAAACAATTCAGCGCCATCTAATAATCCAGCCAGGTAAACATTTATTTGGAGGTGCATTTCCTGATTTGACATAATGGGAGCCTACCTTTTGGGCTTTAAATCGGAAATGTGTTGTTTTTTCACTGGTTCTAGTTTTACATTTCTAAAATGTTCAACTTCATATTCATCATCTCCAGCACCACCACACTAACATATGTGAAAACAGAGTGTTTATATGTTTTGCAGTCAAAAGGATTGGAAACACATCTTCCCATGACATTCACCAATTAGACAATTAGTAGGCACTAATAATTGGTTAAAATCATGACGCACATCAATGATGTCACTGGAAACACTTACCTTCCTTTCTTTATCTATTAAACATAGACACGTGCTGCCATTTTCACATATGTTGATGTTGGGGTGGTGCTGAAGATGAATCTGAAGTCAAATAAAATACAGAAAAAGTTTAACTTCCCTTCAAGCATTTTTAACAGAGCCGTTTGGGGGCCAAATGAGCCGGCTCTTTTACGTGACGGAGCCAAATGATTCGGCTCACCGAAAACACATCTGAACGTTCGGAGCAGCACTTTCGTCAGTGATCCTCAGACGCTGCAATTATTCTGATCTCATATAGTGGGGTTGTTCTGCATTTCTCAATATTAGAGCATGACTTCCAACCCACTGAAATATACACTACATGACAATGTGGACAGCTGCTCCTCAAACCTTTCATTCCAAAATCATGGACATTAATATGGCGTTGGTCCCGTTGCTGATATAACAGCCTCCACTCTTCTGAGAAGGCTTTCTATTAGATGTTGGAGCATTGCTGATATAACAGCCTCTACTCTTCTGAGAAGGCTTTCTATTAGATGTTGGAGCATTGCTGCGGGGACTTGTTTCCATTCAGCCAAGAGCATTAGTGAGGTCGGGCACTGATTTTGGGCAATTAGGCCTGCCTCGCAGTCCGCGTTCCAATTCATCCCATAGGTGTTCGGTGGGATTGAGGTCAGTGCAGGCCAGTCCAGTTCTTCCACACCCATTTCGTTATGGACCTCGCTTTGAGCACAGTGGCACTGTTATGCTGAAACAGGAAAGGGCCTTCCCCAAATTGTTGCCACAAAGTTGGACGCACAGAATTATTTATTTTTATTTTTATTAATAACAAATCAATACATAAAGCACATGAGGGTACACAAGCATACATAGATTACAAACAATAGACAATCGAGCTAGGGGGTACAATATCACATTACAATTACATAAGGACCTTAAGGGACATGCATATACTTACAATTCTAACAGCTTTTTTGTTAGTAGAGCATTTAACCGTCTTAAAATACAGTTAAATTTATTTTTGTAGGGTACGAAAATGTGTTTTTCTGTTTGTAAATTTACATTTGTGTATATGAAATTTGGCCAAAAGAATAATGAAATTAATTACATAAAAATGATTCCGCTTATTTCTATTGTATGTAAAGAATCCAAACAGTACATCTCTCCACAATAGTGTAAAATCTTCATAAATATGTTCAACTATAAACCTACTTATGTCTTGCCACAGTTTTCTTACATGCATACAATGCCAAAAAAGATGCACAACTGTTTCTGGGTGGTCATTACAAAAGGAGCAATTTGAGTTGATGTTTTCCTTAAACTTCTTCATATAGTGGTTGGCAGGATAATATTTATGAATAATTTTAAAGGAAACGTCCTTAATTTTGTTAACAAGTAGGTATGTGTGTGGCAACATCCAAACTTTTTTCCAACAGATATTATCAATAAATCCATTCCAATAAGGCATGACATAAGGTATAGATACAATATCCTGCTGAAACAAGGATCGTATCGCTCTGTTGTTGAATGGACCAAAAGAGAAACAAATCTTTCCTACTGATGAGTCAACAGGGTCAACAGAAGGTACTGTAGGCTCTGAGGGTCAGGTCTTGACATGTTCCTGAATAACATAGCAACACCTGAGGGAATGGCATCTAAAACAATTGCAAAATCTTTAGGTGTTACAGGGACCTTGTAAAGTGATAAGAATTCTTTATAACTGAGTAAAAGACCCTCTGCATTTACCAGTTGGCTCACCAATAGGATATTATTTCGGAACCAATATTCTAAAAACAGAGAGGTATTTTTATACAATATATCCCGATTATTCCATATATAATATCTGTGTGGAAAAAATTGTGTTTATAAATTAAGGACCATGACAAGAAAACCTGCCGATGAAAAGCAGAAAGCTTCACTGGAACTTTGTCAATATTATAATTGCAAAACAACATGAAGTTAAGGCCACCAAAAGTAGAGAAGACATGATGAGGAATAAAATTCCAGATAGAAGTGGGTCTTCTTAGGAATTGTTTTATCCAATTGATCATTAAAAGTATTATTTAAAGTAGTAAAGTCCAGAAAATTCAGTCCACCATTCTCATAAGTGTTCATTACAACAGTTTTCCTAATGTAATGGGTACGGTTTCTCCAAAGAAAGTTGAAAAGCATCTGGCCTATCTCCTTGCTTATTTTACGGTCAAGATATAAAGACAGAGCACCGTATGTTAGTCTAGAGATACCTTCAGCCTTGGTTATTAGGACTCTACCTTTTAAAGATAGGTCCCTCTGTAGCCATTGATTTAGTTTCTTCTGGGTTTTTTTAATAAGAGGGTTAAAATTTAGTAAGCCTCTAGACTTCTGATCCTTTGTAATGGTTATGCCTAAATATGTAAGTTCTTCTTTTACTGGAATACCATAATATGAAGGTGTCACACAATCTTTGACAGCCATGAGTTCACATTTCTTAATGTTAAGATATAGACCAGACGCTTTGGAAAAGGATTGTATCACATTGATCGATATGGGAATTTGGTTAGCGTCTTTCAGAAAAAGTGTAGTATCGTCAGCTGGCTTATAATAATTTCTTTACCAGCTATGGAAATACCTTGTACAGGACTATTATTTAAAGAATTTGCAAGAAGTTGGGTGATTAATAAAAACAGGTACGGAGAGATAGGACAACCATGCCTAATTCCTCTCTTTAACTCAAATCTAGGTGAGGTGCCATATTTCAATTTGATAGAGCTGTTACCATTTGCATAGAGTCTTAATAGCCTTACAGAAAAAATACCCAAAGCCAAGTCTCTCAAGGGAGTGGAAGAGGAACTGATGCTCTACTGTGTCAAATGCTTTATAAAAATCTAAAAATAATATGAAGCTATCCTCAGTTATTAGGTCTGAGTAGTCAAGTACGTCTAATACTAGTCTGACATTGTTAGAAATATGTATGTTCCTCATGAAGCCAGACTGTGTTTCATCAATGATTGCATCCAGGACTTCTTTAATTATTTTTGCAAGTAGTGAGGCTAATATCTTATAGTCATTATTAAGAAGACAAATTGGACGGCAGTTATCGATGAGCAGTACTTATTTTTTAGGTTTAGGTATCAGTGTTATTAACCCCTGACTCATTGTAGGAGGGAGAACATTGTATTTAATACTCTCTAAAAAGACATCAAATAGGAAGGGAGCTACTTGTTCAGAAAATAATTTGTAAAATTCTGATGTAATTCCATCAACACCTGGTGATTTATTGTTCTTTAGATGTTTGATAGACTCTATAATCTCTTCAACTTTGATGGGTTCATCACACTGTTTAGATTCTATATCACTGATAGAGTGAACATTATTCAGTGAGTTAAAAAACATATCTGTGGATTCCTGACAGTACGTAGAGCTATACAATTTTCTGTAAAAATTGCTGCAGTATTTAGCGATTATTTTTTGGTCATCTGTAATAACACCATCAATGTTTAACTTATGGATAGTGTTATTTTTAGAGTGAAATTTCTCAAGTCTAAAGAAATAGGATGAATTCTGTTCTCCCTCCTCAATCCATTTTTTCCTAGATCTAATAAAGGCTCCTTCTGCTTTTAATTTATATATATTATCCAGTTTATTTTGTAACTCAATTAGTTCCATCTTCTCCTCCCCCAAGAGGTCGGCTGGGGGGCCTTCCCCAAATTGTTGCCACAAAGTTGGACGCACAGAATCGTCTAGCATGTCATTGTATGCTGTAGCGTAAAGATTTCCCTTCACTGGAGCTAAGGGGCCTAGCCCGAACCATGAAAAACAGGCCCGAACCATTATTCTACCACAACTTCAGGTATCATTTTCCTTGTATCCGCTAAAACCCAAATTAGTCCTTCAGACTGCCAGATGGTTTAACTGCAACCTTTACAACACTCCAGCCGACACTTGGCATTGAACATTGTAATCTTAAACTTGTGTGCGGCTGCTCAGCCATGGAAACCAATTTCATGAAGCTCCTGGCGAACAGTTATTGTGCTGACCTTGCTTCCAGAGGCATTTTGGAACTCCGTAGTTTGTTGCTACTGAGGACAGACGATTTGTACGCGCTACATGCTTCAACTCTCGGCGTCCCGTTGTGTGAGCTTGTGTGGCCTACTACTTCACAGCTGAGCAGTTGTTGCTCCTAGACATTTCCACTTCACAATAACGGCACTTAGTTGACCAGGGCAGACATTTGACGAACGTGTTGGAAAGGTGCCACGTTGAAAGTCACTGAGCTCCTCAGTAAGGCCATTCTACTGTCAATGTTTGTGAAAGGAGCTTGCATGGCGGTGTGCTCGATTTTATACACCTGTCACCAACGGATGGCTGAAATAGCCGAATCCACTAATTTGAAGATGTGTCCACATACTTTTGTTTGTATATACACACACACACAAACCACCTGAAACAGAGTTTGATTGTACAGTAAACGCGCTATAACAACCTCTGATTTGGATACAGTACTGAATAGTAACAAAAAGCATCCTCTGAAAACTGACTGAACAGTTATAGTTTGCTGCGCAGACAGCAGTAATGTGCAGTTTTGTAGGTGTGATGCGTTGTTATTGAGATCTGATAGTGACAAGTGGGCTCATTGTCGGATCTAATTGTCAGTGAATGAATGGCAGACAATTCATGCAAAAAATTAAAAATCTCATTCATTCCTGCCAACAGTTTTATTTTTCAAAATCT
Organism: Oncorhynchus mykiss; assembly: GCF_057628025.1. NCBI lineage: Eukaryota > Metazoa > Chordata > Actinopteri > Salmoniformes > Salmonidae > Oncorhynchus > Oncorhynchus mykiss. The sequence goes on from NC_143040.1 coordinate 17,115,261, forward strand.
TTTGAGTAAATACTTCGTACAATGACAGATAAAACGTCGCATTTCCAGTGCACCTTCATACGTGGATAATAAAGAGCCATGTGTTCAAATGTAAATTGGTTAAATGAGCAGAAAATTAAACAGAGCAGAATGTATAACAGCATAATAATGTGTATAGAACAGAAGTATAAGAGAACAGAAACCGTACAGGTACATGTCTTTACAGACTCAAATCAAAAGGCTAAACCCAAAACATTTAGGCCATATCCTAACTTAAGATCCAAGTGTGCAGCTCACATGTTTCTTGTATATCATGCATCGATTACAATGGAAGATTTGTGCTTAAAATGAGTTATGCGCTCAAATCTCTAGTCATGAGTCGGCCCTACAGAAAAGACTCAATTTGTCATATTGCAACGTTTACATTTTAAGTGCAGGCTTTTTCTAAGTGTACTATAATCAAGACTCTTTCAAGTCTGTACACCTCCATATCAAGGTAGAATGGAAACAAGATATTCAGCAATTCCTCGTTGGCAGTGGTGCCTTTTACCCTCACGTCCTCAAGCTGACGTGCGGTGGGGTGGAAGTTTGGCCACCGAGGTCCCCATTGTGTTAAGGGCAGCATGGATACGGAAGTGTAGCCTCGACTCCATGCTATAACCCTTGTAGTTCAGCCTGTAAACATCCAGATACGTCTTAATAACATTCACTCTTCATCCTAGGCAGTAAACAATGCATCTAAACTAGTGCTGGTTTCAATTGACACTTACTTGGCATTTTCTATGGTGGTGGTAGCCTTCCCCAAGTCTCCTTGCTGCTTATAGAGAAGACCCAGTTCATACATGCTGTATGGCACCAGGTAGCAGTCATGCTTGATCCTGTTTTCACTGTCAAAACAAATCACAACAATCAGATTGTAAGAAAGCCAACAGATCTATTACATTTGGGTGCATCAATAGTCTTAGTAGATGGTGGGCTGCCCCCTGAGGAGCCACACAAACCACATTCCTCAATGATCTGTGAATGGTGATAATAGCCTTACCTGGAGATGACGTGTGTGAAGCAGAGTTGGGCCTGGTCCAGGTGGCCCAGGTGTCGCAGACACAGCCCCTTCAGCATCTGGACCATGCACTCGTTATCCACGTGGTACTCTGATGGATCTGGGAGAGGAAAGACAGAAAAAAAACTAGATTATTCTGTATTAGACAGGGGCTGAAGGACCAGAAATCAGCCCTGGCCACCCCCCCCTTGAGACCCCCACACCGTCCCATAAATTAGACCTAGAGCATTGTGAAGGTAAACTCACTTGGGTCATTCTTCAGTTGCTCCTCTGCTTTCTCGATAGTGACCAGAATGCTCTCTGTCAGTTCAGGCCTTTTGCCAATGATGGTGAAGCCATTCCAAACGTATATCATTTCCTGTCATGAGGAAAATGCATTTTAGACCTAAATACCACATTTTAAAAGTTCACATATATTGCTTTGACTAAATAAATAAAAAAGAAGAGTTCTCACCACGGCAGGAATCACCAGCGTCACTGGGGTTGCGGCGCTGTATCGCTGAGCCTTCGTCGCGGCAAACTTCTCTGTTGGGATAGACTTCCCTGCAATCCGCAGCCGCAGGCTCTCCACTTGCCTAAGACACACGAAAGTAGCCATCGCTATAAACCTTAACAACCCACCTTCCCTTTGTAATAGTGCCTTCTGTTCAGTTTATGATTCATGGAAATATTACATTTATGCCATCCTGAAAATAGTCATCTTTTTTTTGGTGTGGTCCTACTTTCTTTCAAGTTGTATAGTATCTTTGGGTGCCATACAAATAAAATGTCTTTATTGACAACACATACCTGAACAACTGTTCCACATTCTCCCCAGTTTTCTTCACCTCCTCCTCTGGCATCATGCTGAGGATGGAAGCTTTCTGGAACACGTATACAGCCTGCCAGGAGAGAACAAAAGTCACAATGAATATGAGCCATCTGTACCCAGACCTCCAGGGACTATACCAGTTTTAGAACATGGGGGAGCTGTAAAGAGCAAGGAGGAAAGACCGTAAGGGATGGATAAAAACATTTTTTAAAGTGTAGAAGGAGAGTTACTGGAAAAGGACCTTCATCTGTTGACCGGGAAGTAAAATGGTTTTAGTTAGGCTGCTAGGGCAGCAGGTAGCCTAGCGGTTAGTGTTGGGCCAGTAACTGAAATGTCACTGGTTCATGTACACAAGGTGTAAAATCTATCGATGTCCACTTGATCCTAATCTGCACCAGAGGGCATCGTACCACTATGGCAGACCCTGTAAAATAACACATTTCACTGCACCTTTCCAGTGTATGCAACAACAAAAAGTGTGTGTACTATACCTGGGAACTCCATCCTAAATGTTTTAGTCACAGGCTGCTACAGGTGTACTATACCTGGGAACTCCATCCTAAATGTTTTAGTCAGGCTGCTACAGGTGTACTATACCTGGGAACTCCATCCTAAATGTTTTAGTCAGGCTGCTACAGGTGTACTATACCTGGGACCACTTGCTCTCTTTGCAGAGAAGGTCTGCATACTGGTATGCCTCCAGCCAGTCCTGCTGGAAGGAGTAGGACCACATAAGCTCCCAGTAACACAGATGGTGGATCTGACGCCACTCCTGCTGCGCCGCTATGCACTCCAGGAACTTCTTCTGGGCCTGGCGGACAGATACACAAAACAAGGAGATATGGTTCTTGTTAGACAGAGGGGTCAATTTTATAACTTGTAACATAGCAGACAGGGTCATATTCATTAGGGCACAGCATAGCAAAATGCTTTGTAACAGAACACAAGCGTTTCTCATTGGACAAGTTTAGGAAGTTGCTCCCAATGATGTTTTCTTCCATTTGGTACCTAATGAATACTACCCAGGAAAATGTATGAAGATGCCATTCTTAAAAAGGGAGATTACTCACAAATTCAAAGTTACCCTTGAGCACAGCAATCCTGGCCTGGTAGAAGAGAATGAGGGCCCCCTAGAGAACAACCACAGTCGATGTTAACGGAGGAGATGGGCAAGTGGGAAGACCTTGCAGGAGGGGGACTGTTCACTTACATTGGGGAACTTTTCAATGTAGGGGTCCAGAAGAACATCAGACTCTTCCAAGTTTGCCTCACCAGTACCTATAGAGAAGGAAAGACAAGGCATCAATCAACCCTAATGGCTGTTGTAAATTAAAACCCATTATCTAAGGATACATTTAAACAGGCAGTCCAATTCTGCCTGTCTTTTTCAATAATTCGTCTTTTGTCCAATCAGATCAGTTCTGAAAAAGATTTGATGTGAAAAGACCTGATTGGTCAAAAGATAAATGAGTGGAAAAGAGATCACAAATGGGCTGCCTGTGTAAACACAGCCTAATAGGCCATACAAATGGATTAAATGCTCTTCACATAAGAAACCAGCTGAAGACAAAGTGACTTTGTAAAGCGTGACAGCGACAGTTGATGATCACAGTACTGTAGTAACAATGGAACAGTTTAGCATCACCACCACCAGAGGGCATCCTTTATCCTCAAAACTCCAGGGTCCTGTGTGGCATTTAAGGAGTAGGTCAAATGTTGCCCTTAGACAGAGGTCTTGGGTCCTTTTTGGGTTTTCCCCAATTTAGGGTTCCGAGGTTATGGTAAGGTTTCGGGGAAGGAAAGCTGATCCTAGATCTGTACCTTACCCAGTATGACGCTGATGTAGAGGTGGTACATCAGGAGGCACAAAGTGCTGAGGATGGAGCGCAGGCTGTTGCTGGCTGCCCCCTCCCTCAGCTGGGACAGACCCACTTCCTGCACAACAAGCCTCTATCAACAACATCCACTTCATTGCATCGTCATTGGCTTAATTATGAGACATAATGGGAAGTAAACTTAAGAAATGTATCATTTCAAACATTTACAGATGTATTATTTTTTTAATTATGCAAGCACTCCGTTTTTGGGGGACAATAATTACTTTGAAGAAAAATAGACTCCCCACTCGGACTATCCAAGAGAAAATTAGTATTTTGCAAGGCGACTGGCGTGTGATGCTGAATAGTTTGTCAGAGAGAGAAGTGGTGAGACTGCTCCTCGTCACCTACCCGGTCTCCAGAGAAACCCATCCACTCCAGTAGTCTGAGGACCTTGCTTGGCAAGAGAGACAAATACTGAAAGAGGAAAACCAAAAATGGTGAAGATAGTGACCTCAGCATCTGAGGACCACAAAACAAAAATCCCTCTTTCATGTCAAAGAAAAAACAGCCAATAGAAAATAAAAACATTCATCATTTTTGAGTTGAGAAAAAACATTTGTAATCTTACATTTAAATGTTTTTTTTTTTTTTAAGCTTTAGCAACTCTTATTAATCTGCCTGTCCTACCATCTTCTACCTCACCCATAACGCTGAAGCACTAAACACCAACGCTCTTACCAAGTTAAATGAACCAATGCCCATGTTCACACCGCTCCTGAAGTGAGTTTGTGTGCTCATCTGGTCAGACTGGTTCTTTGCCATGGTTGACATAACATCACATTCCCTTGTAGAGAGGAGCCAAACAGGCATTTGGTTATTTTATAAGGATCCACATTAGACATTGCTAATGAAGCAGCTACTCTTCCTGGGGTCCACACAAAACATGACATAATACAGAACATTCATAGACAACAGCAGCTCATGGACAGAATTACATATTGAACTATGAACTTGAGTACACTAGCAACCATGCAAGATCTCCCAAAATACTTGACTCTCAAATGTGACCCTGCTAAAAACAATCACTGCTTGATAATTTCTTTCTAGTGCATCAATTCTGAGAACAGTCATTCATATACTGAAAGCACAGGAGGCTGGTGAGGGGATGGTAGAGGCGGCTAATAATAAACTGGAATGGAGTGAATGGTATCAAAAATATGGGAACCACGTTTGATGTGCTTGATGCCATTCCAGCCATTACTTTGAGCCTGTCCTCCCCAATTAAGGTGTCACCAGCCACCTGTGGCTGGACTACCCAAACACGGAACATAATATCCTTTTCACATTATATCATCAACCAGTTCATGTGAAACCAGGCAAGACCAGGGTAAGTCGTGTGAAGAAAAAAATATATATATATTTTTAAACTGCCCACTTGTAGATCAGAAAGCTGTTGCGGATCTTCATGCCTCCTTTGATGAAGCTGATCATGCTCTCGTCCAGAAAAGTGAGTGCAGCCTTCTGCAATAGCGCCTCAGCATAGCACAACTCCGCATGCATCTCCTCTGTAGCGGGAAAGGGGAGAAAAAAAGAGAGATGCCTGTCAGTCAAAAGTCCAGAACAGACCCACACATTTAAACCAATGTGGATGTAGTACATGGAAACAGTGCATTCGGAAAGTATTCAGGACCCCTTCCCTTTTTCCACATTGTTACGTTACAGCCTTATTCTGAAATTGATTAAATGCATTTGTCAATCTACACACACAATAACAGGTTTAGACATTTTTGCAGAACATAGAAATGTATCTACAGAAGTATTCAGAGCCTTTGCTATTGACCCTTTGAAATTGAGCTCAGGTTCATCCTGTTTCCATTGATCATCCTTGAGCTGTTTCTACAACTTGATTGGGGTCCACCTGTGGTAAATTCAATAGATTGGACATGATTTGGAAAGGCACACACCTGTCTATATAAGGTCCCACAGTTGACAGTGCACGTCAGAGCAAAAACCAAGCCATGAGGTCAAAGGAATTGTCCGTAGAGCGCCAAAACAGGATTGTGTGGAGGCACATACCCAAGAAGAATCAAGGCTGTAATCGCTGCCAAAGGTGCTTCAACAAAGTACTGAGTAAAGGGTCTGAACATGTACGTAAACATGATCAGTTTTTCTTTTAAATTAGCTAACATTTCTCAAAACCTATTTTTGTTTTGTCATTATGGGGTATTGTGTGTGTAGATTGAAAAACAATTTAATACATTTTAGAATAACTTAACAAAATGTGGAAAAAGTAAAAGTAATGGGGTCTGAACTTTCCAAATAAACTATACTGTGCATACAGTGGGGCAAAAAAGTTAGTCAGCCAACAATTGTGTAAGTTCTCCTACTTAAAAGATGAGGCCTGTAATTTTCATCCTAAGGTACACTTCAACTATGACAGACAAAATGAGCATTTTTTTTCTCCAGAAAATCACATTGTAGGATTTTTAATTAATTTATTTGCAAATTATGGTGGAAAATAAGTATTTGGTCAATAACAAAAGTTTCTCTCAATACTTTGTTTATATACCCTTTGTTGGCAATGACAGAGGTCAAACATTTTCTGTAAGTCTTCACAAGGTTCTCACACACTGTTGCTGGTATTTTGGCCCATTCCTCCATGCAGATCTCCTCTAGAGCAGTGATGTTTTGGGGCTGTTGCTGGGCAACACGGACTTTCAACTCCCTCCAAAGATTTTCTATGGGGTTGAGATCTGGAGACTGGCTAGGCCACTCCAGAACCTTGAAATGCTTCTTACGAAGCCACTCCTTCATTGCCCGGGCGGTGTGTTTGGGATCATTGTCATGCTGAAAGACCCAGCCACGTTTCATCTTCAATGCCCTTGCTGATGGTAGGCTTTGTTACTTTGGTCCCAACTCTCTGCAGGTCATTCACTAGGTCCCCCCATGTGGTTCTGGGATTTTTGCTCACAGTTCTTGTGATCATTTTGACCCCACGGGGTGAGATTTTGCGTGGAGCCCCAGATCGAGGGAGATTATCAGTGGTCTTGTATGTCTTCCATTTCCTAATAATTGCTCCCACAGTTGATTTCTTCAAACCAAGCTGCTTACCTATTGCAGATTCAGTCTTCCCAGCCTGGTGCAGGTCTACAATTTTGTTTCTGGTGTCCTTTGACAGCTCTTTGGTCTTGGCCATAGTGGAGTTGAGTGTGACTGTTTGAGGTTGTGGACAGGTGTCTTTTATACTGATAACAAGTTCAAACAGGTGCCATTAATACAGGTAACGAGTAGAGGACAGAGGAGCCTCTTAAAGAATAAGTTACAGGTCTGTGAGAGCCAGAAATATTGCTTGTTTATAGGTGAACAAATACTTATTTTCCACCATCATTTGCAAATAAATTCATAAAAAATCCTACAATGTGATTTTCTGGATTTTTTTTCTTCTCATTTTGTCTGTCATAGTTGAAGTGTACCTTATGATAAATTGCAGGCCTCATCTTTTTAAGCGGGAGAACTTGCACAATTGGTGGCTGACTAAATAATTTTTTGCCCCACTGTATATTATAATTTTGCTACAGAAAATAGTATTTTAACCCCATGTGTGCTGGGCATCCTGAAGTATGACAACCCAAACAATAAACACATGAAATCAATCAAAAGGCCAGTCATGAAACATGCATATTTCAGTATGGATGACGCATACTACATGTATGGATGACGCATACTACATGTATGGATGACGCATACTACATGTATGGATGACGCATACTACATGTATGGATGACTAGATGTCGACATATTGATATCATCCTTTAACCTACAACCATCACGGAGATGGTAGCCAATCACACCTTCAGTTAAGTCGTCAGCTGGCTGCTTGTAAAACATCTCAGTGATGGCCTCCACCATGGTAGTCTTCTTCCGGAACCTGTGATGAGATAACGTACTGTGTTAAAGTTAGAATCCTTAGTTGCTACATCCACCTTTGGACAAAAATGTATAATATGTACACTACGATTGATTCTTGAAGAATATAACACAGATAAATGCCTCAAGAGCTTAGTTCAACTGTCATAACCAAATGTACATTTTGGGTTCTGATGGGGTAACTCCAATGTTTGCAAACTAACAGTCCTTGCATCATCCATTGTTGGATTACTCCAGGTCCATCCTTCAGCTTTTTACCAAAACAGAGGCGGGGTGTCCGCTTAGCTATTGTTTCGATTCAATCCTCTAGCTCTAAGTCCTGCCACTGCCCAACAATGTCTGAATCTGATGTGTGAGATAAAGCTTCTTCAATGCATTGGCAATTGAAACTCTATAGAACGAGATGCCCTACATTCATGTCATTTCTATGAGAGAAGCAAAACCGTACATCTGGCACGTCTGCAGAGACTCCTTCAGAGCAGTCATGGCCTTTTCAACATCCTTGGGTTCAAAGGTCATGCCCGCCTGCATGGCCAGCATGCTGCTGTAGCCCACAGCGTGGTACATACTCTGGCTCCTCCTGTGAGAACATGACAAAGCCCTTCAGAAAACATAAGAAACTCGAGAAGCACTTTTATTGAGAAATGGATCCAATGTGACCAACCAATGAATATACACAGAAAAAGTGGACAGTTTCTGGTAGCCAATTAGGACAATTTGTGTTGGCAATATTGCAGTAGAATACACTTTACCGAACAGGTCACCACCAATCACTATTAGAGACAGACATGAGCAGTTCATCTTAAAGCATGTAAAGCCTCAAGGCAAGCTATGATGAAGTTGACTGGGACATACCAGGGTCTGAGGAGATCCAAGGCATCTGAGAACCGGTTGTTGAGGAAGAGGTCAAGGGCTTTGGCACTATCCTGCAACGCAGTCTCTAAATCCATCTGGGATTTCCTGGGAAGGGAAACAGAAGTGCAGATCAGGTGTAGTATTTCTCCAGTAATGTTCCACACATGGATGTCATTTCTAGAGTCCTGTCAAAATCAGCCAAAGGGTTACTCAAGTACTATTTGAGAAGGTTGGGTAACAAAATGTCCTAGGCGGCAAAGGTCATTTTTTGGCGTAATAAAATGAAACTCACAACCCATGCCATTCCAAACGGTTCAAACCCCTCTTGCTGGCGTTGAGAATTTAGAAACTTTAAAGCTACTTTCCTGTAATTCGACACTCTTCCGTGTCTTGTGTGTTTATATGATACCAGGGGTCGAATCCCAACAGAGTTCCTAAAAAAACTTGAGTCCATATTGACCCTGTTCTGGGTCCGGATTGCAGTCCACCAGTTGAGTATGGGGGCTATAGCAATCACAGCATGTGGCAGACCGTATGAAATGTCTGTTTAGACACAGAACACAACATTGAATGTGTCTGCATCGGCTGAGATTTGTGCTGTAGGCATTAATACTGTAACTATGGTTACATAGCTCTTTTCACATAGAGGGAAGATCTAAATCAGTGTGTATCTTAGCATAGACTTGTGAAGTAGGAGACTTACATCTTATCAGGTACCAGGAGAAAGGGATCCTCTGGGTCCATCTGAAAGTCAAGGAAATCAAGTTTATCAGTGCCTAGCCAAACTGCAAGCCCTTTGGCTGTGTTTATACAGGCCGACCAATTTTCATATTTCTCTCCACTAACTGGTCTTTTGACCAATCCCATTGGAGCTTTTCACATCAGTTATTTTTCAGAGCTCTTTTTCAGAGCTGATCTGATTGGTCAATAGGCCAATTAGTGGCCAAATATGAGACATGGGATAAGTGTAAACGTAACCTCCTGAGAATCAATCGCAATACCAAAGAAGAAAAATAAATTCACTGCGATGGTATAGCAGTGCATTTGTCACAGGATTCCCATTGGATAATTGAGAATGTTGGGGTCGTTCAAGTTCCTTAAGTGTATCCTTCCTTACCCTCTTCCTTGAGGTGTTTCTAATCAGTTATTACTTCAAATGGAAGGCAATAACAAAGAAGTCCCTTACAGTGAGGGGTTTATTAATCCTTGTTCACACTGCAGGCCTTTACGCTCAAATCAGTTTTGCTTTTCAAATCCGCTTTGGAATACTGACTGTCCAAACCACAAGTTACAAGTGACCAAATCGGATGGGTGTGTGTTCAGACTGCAGTCATTTGCTGACATGGCTATGCTAGTTGTCATAGTAATGACGGGTGTGTGCGCAGTGGTGTAGGCTGATTGGTGGTGGTGCTCGTGGTTCCTATCACTCAGAAGTTATATAACAAGCTAAGGTGACAACAATGCCTGCCATGGACATTTCCCAGGTGCTTGGAATACTCAATCAGTGTCAAATGTTTAGAGCTTCAAAGAATAAGACAGTCCAACTTTCAAAATAGTTGACTGCTAGCCACAGCAGTCAACTAGCTAGCCACAGCAGTCAACTAGCTAGCTGTTTAGCTCTCTAGCACACAAACTAATTTGTTTGTCAACAATTAACAAGCTAGTTAGCTACCACATGTTCTTGTCAAACTGTCGTAGCTAGCAAACAACAAGATATGCAGAATAACAGTCTAAAAACCACTTCAGGACAAATAAATCAGATTTGACCGTAAAGACAAGTCACAGCACCAGGAATCAGATTTGTACCGGACTTCAAACGACCTACAAAGGGGGTTTGAAGCGGTTCTTGAAATAACCGATTCCATGTGCTTTTTGGCTGTTCAGAATGCAGGAAAAATAAAAGACTCGTATCAGAAATGCAAAAAAAATAAAAATAGATTTGAGTCATTTCAAACTGCCAATGTGAACAAGGCTTTAATACCCCAGGCATGCCCCAGGTGAACCAGGTTACTGTTGATTGCATTCGTTTTGGAACCGTGCTGCTTCCTAGGCGTGAGCCAGGTGCTCCGTTTTGGCCGATGACGAAGTTTTAAAACAAAAGTGACGTAGGTTAGCTCTTTACACTCATACCCATATACCGGTTCCGAAAAGCCTATTTTGATAAGTGTCGCTGATAACTGAACTAAATGACTACCACCCCATAGCACTCACTTCTGTCATCATGAAGTGCACTGAGAGACTACTCAAGGATCATATCACCGCCACCTTACCAGCCACCCTAGACCCTCTTCAGTTTGCATACCGCCCCAACAGGGCCACAGACGCAATCGCCATCCCACTGCCCTATCTCATCGGGACAAAAGGAATACCTATGTAAGAATGCTGTTCATTGACTACAGCTCAGCATTCAACACCATAGTACCCTCCAAACTCGAGCTAGAGGCCCTGGGTCTCAACCCCACCCTGTGCAATTGGGTCCTGGACTTTTACGGGCAGCCCCCAGGTGATGACGGTAGGAAACATCGCCACTTGGCTGACCCTCAACACTGGGGTCACACAAGGGTGCGTGCTCAGCCCCCTCCTGTACTCCCTTGTTCACCCACGACTGCGTGGCCATGCACGCCTCCAACTCAATCATCAAGTTTGCAGATGACAAAACAGTAGTGGCCTTGATTACCAACAACGAAGAGACGGCCTATTGGGATGAGGTGAGGGCACTCGGAGTGTGGTGTCAGGAAAACAACCTCTCACTCAACGTCAACAAAACAAAAGGAGATGATTGTGGACTTCAGGAAACAGCAGAGGGAGCACCCCCCTATCCACATCGAAGGGACAGCAGGGGAGAAGGTGGAAACTTAAGTTCCTGGGCGTACACGTCACAAACACTGAAAAGGTCCACACACAGAGAATTTGGTGAAGGATCAACAGCGCCTCTTCAACCTCAGGAGGCTGAAGAAATGTGGCTTGTCACCCAAACCCTGACAAACTTTTACAGAAGCACAATTGAGAGCATCCTGTTGGGCTGCATAACAGCCTGGTACGTCAACTGCACCGCCCTCAACTGCAAGGCTCTCCAGAGGGTGGTGCAGTCTGCACAATGCATCACCAGGGGGCAAACTACCTGACCTCCATGACACCTACAGCACCCGGTGTCACAGGAAGGCCAAAAAGATCATCAAGGACAACAACCATCGAGCCACTGCCTGTTAATACCGCTATCATCCAGAAGGCGAGATTAGTCCAGGTGCATCAAAGCAGGGACCGAGAGACTGAAAAACAGCTTCTAAAACAGCCATCACTAACTCAGAGGCTGCTGCCTACATTGAGACCCAATCACTGGCCACTTTAATAGATGGATCACTAGTCACTTTAAATAATGTATCTTACATTACTCATATCATACACTGCTCAAAAAAATAAAGGGAACACTAAAATAACACATCCTAGATCTGAATGAATGAAATATTCTTAAATACTTTTTTCTTTACATAGTTGAATGTGCTGACAACAATATCACACAAATTATCAATGGAAATCAAATTTATCAACACATGGAGGTCTGGATTTGGAGTCACACTCAAAATTAAAGTGGAAAACCACACTACAGGCTGATCCAACTTTGATGTAATGTCCTTAAAACAAGTCAAAATGAGGCTCAGTAGTGCGTGTGGCCTCCACGTGCCTGTATGACCTCCCTACAACGCCTGGGCATGCTCCTGATGAGGTGGCGGATGGTCTCCTGAGGGATCTCCTCCCAGACCTGGACTAAAGCATCTTCCAACTCCTGGACAGTGTGGTGCAACGTGGCGTTGGTGGATGGAGCGAGACATGATGTCCCAGATGTGCTCAATTGGATTCAGGTCTGGGGAACGGGCAGCCCAGTCCATAGCATCAATGCCTTCCTCTTGCAGGAACTGCTGACACACTCCAGCCACATGAGGTCTAGCATGGTCTTGCATTAGGAGGAACCCAGGGCCAATCGCACCAGCATATGGTCTCACAAGGGGTCTGAGGATCTCATCTCGGTACCTAATGGCAGTCAGACTACCTCTGGCGAGCACATGGAGGGCTGTGCAGCCCGCCATAGAAATGCCACCCCACGACTGACCCACCGCCAAACCGGTCATGCTGGAGGATGTTGCAGGCAGCAGAACGTTCTCCACGGCGTCTCCAGACTGTCACGTCTGTCACATGTGCTCAGTGTGAACCTGCTTTCATCTGTGAAGAGCACAGGGCGCCAGTGGCAAATTTGCCAATCTTGGTGTTCTCTGGCAAATGCCAAACGTCCTGCATGGTGTTGGGCTGTAAGCACAACCCCCACCTGTGGACGTCGGGCCCTCATACCACCCTCATGGAGTTTGTTTCTGACTGTTTGAGCAGACACATGCACATTTGTGGCCTGCTGGAGGTCATTTTGCAGGGCTCTGGCAGTGCTCCTCCTGCTCCTCCTTGCACAAAGGCGGAGGTAGCGGTCCTGCTGCTGGGTTGTTGCCCTCCTACGGCCTCCTCCACGTCTCCTGATGTACTGGCCTGTCTCCTGGTAGCGCAATCATGCTCTGGACACTACGCTGACAGACACAGCAAACCTTCTTGCCACAGCTCGCATTGATGTGCCATCCTGGATGAGCTGCACTACCTGAGCCACTTGTGTGGGTTGTAGACTCCGTCTCATGCTACCACTAGAGTGAAAGCACCGCCAGCATTTAAAAGTGACCAAAACATCAGCCAGGAAGCATAGGAACGAAGAAGTGGTCTGTGGTCACCACCTGCAGAACCACTCCTTTATTGGGGGTGTCTTGCTAATTGCCTATAATTTCCACCTGTTGTCTATTCCACAACAGCATGTGAAATTTATTGTCAATCAGTGTTGCTTCCTAAGTGTACAGTTTGATTTCACAGAAGTGTGATTGACTTGGAGTTATATTGTGTTGTTTAAGTGTTCCCTTTATTTTTTTGAGCAGTGTATGTATATACTGTACTTTATACCATCTACTGCACCTTGCCTCTGCCGATCGGACGTCGCTCATCGATATACTTACATGTACATACTGTATTCTCATTCACCCCTTTAGATGTGTGTATTAGGTAGTTGTTGGGGAATTGTTAGATTACTTAGATATTACTGCACTGTCGGAACTAGAACAAGCATTTCGCTACACTCGCATTAACATCTGCCAACCATGTGTATGTGACCAATAAGATTTGATTTGACATTGGGGACACAGGGGCTGTACAGTAACATGCTCATATAATTAGAATTTCAGAATGGCCATCAATCTTCTTATGATGGGATAAATGTCAGTAATTTTGGTCAGGGAGTTGGTCAACCATCTTTGCCAGCGCTGTGATAATATACTGATTAAAAATATAAACTCAACATGTAAAGTGTTGGTCCCATGTTTCATGAGCTGAAATAAAAGATACCATCAATGTTCCATATGCACAAAAACCTTCTAAAATTTTGAGCACAAATGTGTTTACATCCCTGTTAGTGAGCATTTCTCCCATTTGCCCAGATAAATCGATCTGACAGGTGTGGCATATCAAGAAGCTGATTAAAGAGCTTGATCATTACACAGGTGCACCTTGTGCTGGGGACACCAAAAGGCCACTAACATGTGCATTTTTGTCACACAACTCAATGCCACAGATGTCTCAAGACTCGAGGGAGTGTGCAATCGGCATTCTAAGTGCAGGAGTGTCCACCAGAGCCTTTGCCAGAGAATTTAATGTTAATTTCTCTACCATAAGCCACCGCCAATGTCAAAACTCATTCTGATTGGATGGGCATGGCTCCCAAGTGGGTGGCCCCTGCCCAGTCATGTGAAATCCATAGATTATGGCCTAATGCATTTACTGATGTCCTTATTGAACTGTAACTCAGTAAAATCATTAATTGTTGCATGTTGCCTTTATATTTTTGTTCAGTATATATGCACACCAAAATGACGATCTGCTTCTCTGAATTGCCTTGCAAAAGTCTAACACTGTAAGACTGTATTTTGTAACTTAGCTAGCCATGTTGACAATAGAACACACTTTCAAATGCCCACCTGACCAGTTTGCAATTTATGAAAATATGTATGAAAATAACTGAACAACTTGCTATTTAGAGCATTTACCCAAAATGCATGTCTTGTTTTTGGCTTCAAAGACAATAACAATTACCCAAAATGCATGTCTTGTTTTTGGCTTCAAAGACAATAACAATTACCCAAAATGCATTTCTTGTTTTTGGCTTCAAAGACAATAACAATTACCCAAAATGCATGTCTTGTTTTTGGCTTCAAAGACAATAACAATTGTAGGCTATAACAAATGTGCATTGTCACGCAGTAAGAACGATCATTGAGATAATCCAAATAATGAATGATTACCTAGTTGGGCTAACTTTTTTACTTCTTGCTGTAGGCACACTCTTCCTGCATCCCTACTTGTAGCCTACCTGACTCTGGTATAATGCACTTTCACCTCTCACTATCAGTCTTGCATGTGCGTCTTCCTGAATTAATATTAGATATTTTAACAGATCAATCTCGCTGGTTTAACGCAAAATCATTTGGCTATAGTGTGGATGTAGGGCTGTTATTGTAATAATGAGTTTATGAATGCATTTAATCTGTAGCCTATAAACTGCATGGTTTCCCGACTTTTAGTGGGAGGACAACACACCATATCTAGAAAATATTAACTTATTTTAGAAATTGACTCCAATTTTACGTGGATATGGTGTTTATTATATCAATAGATGCGCTTACAGCCCTTTCCAATGCCATCTCTCGCACAACGAATTTTACGACACAAAAATATCCTACCATGTCCAACGAACAAATTAGGCCTGTCTGCATGCATAAAATTGTACCGAAACCTATTTCCATCACAGCTGTCTTTGATGATTTGTTTAGAAGGTAGCATATGACTGTAATAGCATAACAACTGGGGATGGAAACGTGGTTAGTAAAGCAGCCCACTTAATTGTTACAAAGAAATTATTTGATATTGAGATAAAAAAAAAGGCAACATTGGACCTTTAAAGAACAAAACAATGACGCTATTAGGCAGCTTCGACCAAATGACACTTTCCAACTCTAAAGTCATGTGTATGATGCTATACAACAATTATATTGAACGCTTCTATAGAAAGTAGGATTAGGCCAACAAAATAAAATGTTGGTCAGTCCCATGATAGCAGATTATTTTAGTGGACATACAAAATACCCCCCAAAAATTATATCACAATTTTATCCATAGAAGGGTCCTTTGGAATATAACATTGTTATTGAAATGTAACCACTTTCAAATTCATGAACAGATCGACAAGGACTGATCAATGATATCAACATTACAGATTTAACCTTTAAATAAAATGTAGGCCTATTGAACATTCAAATAAAAACAAGTTTAAAAAAAGGCTAAAAACGTCTTACCTTTTGGATGTTCCCATTCTTCACGTGAGCCATGTTCGATACGTCAGGAATGATTATCAGATAAAGAAGGAACGTATTAATAAATACATTGGGGGGGAATAGGTCTAAAAGATACCAGCTGTTGAAAGAAAGAATAGTTCTCTCTGAATTTAGACGAAAAAATAGCTATTGGGCTTTGGAGTTAATCTTTCACCAGAAGGAAGAGAACTTGCCCATTTGACACCTTTATAAAATAGCCTACTAAATTATGCATGGTGGGGTTACATAATTAAGGACACACCCACCTAAATTGCAGGGCTCCGGAGTGGCGCAGCCGTCTAAGGCACTGCATTTCATTGCAAGAGGCGTCACTGTAGTACCTGAGTCGAAACCAGGCTGTATCAAATCCGGCCGTGAATGGTAGTCCGATAGGACGGCGCACAATTGGCCCATAATTAGTTCTTAACTGACTTGCCTGGTTAAATAAAGGTTAAATACAAATAAAAAATGCATAACGCAGCCCCACAATTAGCCTGTATTAGAGAAGGGGTTTGATTAATCTCGCCCGGGCACCCGTTTAGGCGTGTTTTTGGCTGGCTGAAAGTTGATTGCATTCGATTTGGAACCTGGCTGCCCCACTCTGTTTTATGGCGAAGTCGGCGCAATGCAAAAGTGACGTAATTAAGCACGTGTATAAATGTATTAGGATTCTGTGATTGCTTTGGATAAAAACGCTTAATCTGCCTTCCCAATGAAAACTAGTCATGGAAAGATGTATGTTTCTGGACGGTGCACTATGTTGACAAAATTACCGAGCAGCGCAGATTACTCTTCCATTTGAGATGGGCACTCCTCCCTCCCAGCTTTCGCTGGATGACGTGCCGGGTTTTACCCGGTTCAACCCGGGCCAGTGTAAAATAACTCAATCAATCGGTAATTTCTCTTGTATTTTCCCATCTCGAGACACTTCATTACCCAGCGTTACCTGGGAGTTTTGACGTCATTTAGATGAAAAAATGGCGGCGGGCAGTAGCTCAAACGTGAACGAAAATATTCCAGTTTTTGAGTATAAAGACATAAACACCAAACCATTCCACGTTGGCTCATTCAGAACCGCATGGCTTGAGAAATTGAAACCAATTGACTATTCCTACGAGGATAAATACGAAGAGAATGAAGATGCCGACTTTGCAAAGGAAATGGGAATCGCACCAGAAACGTTGGATGAACTGAAAGCTATCTGCAGGTTTGTACAGTAAGGGGTAGTTATAAATGTATTTGCTACTCTAGCTAGGTAGCTGAAAATCCATTGTCTGTCTAGTTGACAAGCAGTAACTTCTCAATGTGCTAGTTATCGTTTGTCAATAATAATGTGTTTGTTGTTGAACTTCAGCGTCTGTAGTAGTGGACCAGGGATATAACTTCCCTTTGTTTTTGTTTTATGACGCATTTTAGAATATTGGTCAAAACTAGTGGTATCAGAGATGTTCTGTGAACTTCACATTGTTGATTTTTTTTCTCCAGCGTTGACACTCTTCGGGGTCAAGCTGAAGATGAGCCTCTTGACACCAACGTTGTGCCACCTGACCCCACTCTTCAAACACTAATGTAAAACATTACAACGTTTTTACTATACAAATGATATCCTAGACCATTTCCACATGACAAATGCGCCAATTCCATGTTCTGCAGACAGTTACTCATGAACTGCATTAAAAAAGTGTTGCCTTGTTGATGTTCAGACAGAGGAAGAAGAAGCAGGACTACAAAGGCACCCTGAGGATCGATAAGATAAGCAGAGTTGACCACTACCAAGACGAACTGGTTAGTTATACCCTGTGAAAGTAACCACCCCTTCCGTTTTAAGTCATTTAAGATATATAAACGTATATTTGTTTGAGGATGAATTTACTTCTACCAGGTGTTTGCGTTGCAGACCATTGCACACATTTTTTTTGCCCATTGAATATCATAAAAAAAAAGCCTACAAAAGTTCAAAAACTTCAAGGCTACTTCTTGGAAAACAATGCATCCCTTGAATAGAGTATAACCTGTTGATGTAACCTGTAGCGTGACTGACACCCAGAAGTCTACACACCCAGACCCCTGGGTCATATTCTTCAGTTTGGTGCCAGATGAACACGACCGACAAGAGCTAAGACCCTGTTTTTAGAAATTTGATTGACTTGTGTGTTTGATTTTTCTAGGAGAGCCTAGCGGTGGGGAAAAGGCCTGAGGACCCTGCTGACTTGGTGCCAGAAGGGGAGATAATTTTGAGCATCAACGTTCTCTACCCAGCCATATTTGAGAGAGTACGTGCAGTTTCACTTCTTCGATTCCAAGTCTTTGTGAGAATCACCAAAAGTTGAAAAGCCTAATTCCAACAATCTCCATCATTAAACACAACAATAATGTGCTTTTGTAAGACATGTACATTCTTTGCCTATTAATCTCATTTATACCATGGAATTGTTGAATACCCATTTCTGATTGGCTTAAAGGGCATTCTAGAGCATGCATTATTTTCCTATAACGTACATTCTCTTCCAGTTTAGGTATGTGAGGCCCCACATGACCCTTCAGATGCTGGGCTCCCATAGTCTGGTGGACCTGAGGGACGCTATCTGCTGTATCAGCGACCTGCAGGTCTTTGGAGAGTTCAGCAACACGCCCGACATGGCACCGGACTTCATCAGCAAGGTGACACGCACACAAAGAGATCGAGCTCAAACCATACTATTGTAATGGTAGGTGGGTGCTTATATTTCCCTGTTTCACACATGTACACGTGTGTATTATACACGTGTGAAATGGAAATGTATTTTTTGCGTATCCCAACTCCCCCTGAGACGCCCTCAGAGATTGGGGTCACGGCCAGGGGTCAGCCATTATCAGCGGCGACCCTGGAGCAATTAGGGTCGAAGTCTTTGCTCAAGGGCACATAGGCAGGTTTTTCACGTTGTTGGCTCGGGGGGTTCGAACTAGCAGCTGACGCTAGGCTTCCGTCGGAATGTGTATCCATAGTCGGTAGACAGTTCGTCTTAAGAAGTCGTCCCTTACATCACAGAGCAGTGCACAACAAACTAATGAATCCAAATGTTAGATGCTACCACCCCACTTCCAAAACCCAACATTCAGTAGATGTGTAACGGATGTGAAACGGCTAGCTAGTTAGCGGTGGTGCGCGCTAATAGCGTTTCAATCGGTGACGTCACTTGCTCTGAGACCTTGAAGTAGTAGTTCCCTTTGCTCTGCAAGGGCCGCGGCTTTTGTGGAGCGATGGGTAACGATGCTTCGTGGGTGACTGTTGTTGATGTGTGCAGAGGGTCCCTGGTTCGAGCCCGGGCAGGGGCGAGGGGACGGACTAAAGTTATACTGTTACAGATGCCAGTAGATTTCTTGTGCACGGCTCGGTGACATAAAGGACGACTTCTCAAGAAGAACCGTCTAGTCATCATGGATATACAGTACGTTCCAACGTGGAACACGTGCTGCTACACAGGTAGTCATTGATTGTGAGTCTTGGAGCACATTGACTATGGAATACAATTAGTAACAAATGAGATAATAAGGATGTCTAAGTTGGGAGCTACTCAGCCACACACTCACAGAGAGTATAAGCCTACATAATAGGACTTGATCATCATGTCGGTGTTGGGTGAACCTTTTCACTGTCTGTTTCAGGATCATTTCAAATCCGCCTTCTTCTACTTTGAAGGGGTCTTCTACAATGACATGCGTCACCCTGAGTGTCAGGACATGAGCGAGTAAGTGGCTCTCTCTCTTCTTTCTCGCTTTCTGACATCCAACTGTCATCTGGCTACATCGACTGGACTGACTGAACACTTCAGACTAGGCTTACTTGAACTCACCTTAGCTGATCCTGTGAGAGAACATCTGTGGAAATGGGCCTGTAGAAGCCAGGGAGTAACCCGAAAAAGACAAAAGCCAGGCCTGTATATTGCAGAGACGATACTGTAGAGAGTGAGAGGTAGGGGCAGATCCACAAAGAATTAAGACGATACTGTAGAGAGTGAGAGGTAGGGGCAGATCCACAAAGAAATAAGACAATACTGTAGAGAGTGAGAGGTAGGGGCAGATCCACAAAGAATTAAGACAAGTAGAGAGTGAGAGGTAGGGGCAGATCCACAAAGAATTAAGACAAGTAGAGAGTGAGAGGTAGGGGCAGATCCACAAAGAATTAAGACAATACTGTAGAGAGTGAGAGGTAGGGGCAGATCCACAAAGAATTAAGACAATACTGTAGAGAGTGAGAGGTAGGGGCAGATCCACAAAGAATTAAGACAATACTGTAGAGAGTGAGAGGTAGGGGCAGATCCACAAAGAATTAAGACGATACTGTAGAGAGTGAGAGGTAGGGGCAGATCCACAAAGAATTAAGACAATACTGTAGAGAGTGAGAGGTAGGGGCAGATCCACAGAGAATTAAGACAAAACTGTAGAGAGTGAGAGGTAGAGGTAGATCCACAAAGAATTAAGACAATACTTTTTTCAGCCATAGAACTCTATATTGGATCGGAGATGGAGGTTTTAGGTGCAGAATATTGCATTCGGTTTGCCTAACTATGACCCAGACTAAACTATATGCCTGGGTTAACCTTGGGGATGTGTCAGCGGAATCAACAGATGTTAGATTGTAATGTGCCACAATCCAGTAATTAAAAATGTCAAACCAGGCCACAAGACCCATTGGAAATAGGAAAAAATGTTCTTCATGCACTTAGCCATTTGCTCAGTATCTGCTATATCTAATGGATATTCATATGCATTTTATTGATGAACTGGAAACAACCTTTTGAGTTTATTTGTTAAGTTTATTTTATTTTGACAGGGACAGTGCACATTAATCAACGTTTCAGTAAAAGTGTCGGTTTTAGCCAGCCGGCTAATTTTCAACCGCAGTCCCTAGGCAGGTTATTAAAAACAATTACAATATAGACAATCATTGAGCAGTGAGCACACGCAGAGCAACATAGAACAAGCAAGACGTAGCACACAGACAGAGCAACACAGAACAAAAAGCAACAAGACAAAATGCATAAAAGCAACAGTGTTTCCACACCTCATAAGCTACAGACAACATGGAAAGCGGCAATACACAGCTAGGGATTATGTTCACATTTCTGATTGGCCTTTAGCCATGTATTCATACATTTTGTGAAAGTGTGATAGGTGGTGCAGTTATGTGTGTCTGATGGCAGTGTATTCCAGACATGGGAAGCTCTCACAGAGAAAGCAGATTTACTAAAGGTGCTTTTCCTTAAGGGAACTATACAGTCACCTCTCATGGCAGACCTTGTGGATCTGCTGCCATATGTCTGGGTTTTCTGTTTAACAAAAATACTGAGTGGAGGGGGAGCCAGGCCATTTAGGATCTTGAATACAAGACGTGTCGGTGTATTGCACAAGATTTTCCCAACTCAGGAGCTCATGCTTTCTGAGGCTGTAACAGTGATGATGGCTATTGGGCTTCCTATCAAGCACTTTGAGAGCCTGTTTGTAGACAGACTGAATGGGTTTTAATATTGTACAGCAAGCTTGGGCCCAACTAGTCAAGCAGTATGACAAGTGGGGGAGTATCATAGATTTATAGTACAGTTTTGCTACCTCCTGTAGTCAAACAATTTCGTATAAAACAGGAATTAGCTAGGTTGAATTTAGTTATTTGAATTACCTTTTTCACCTGCTCTTTAAAAGAGAGGTTGGAATCAAGTATGATGCCAAGGTACTTAATCAGATACCACCTGGAGCTTCTCACCTGACACAGACATCTGGCTCAGTAGCATCTGTTACCCTCTTTGTGAAGAACATGCAGACAATTGTTTTCACATTGAGATGCAAACACGAGTCACTGAGCCACTTTGTAACTTGGACCATTACAGTAGTGAGTTCTTGTGCAGCTTGTTGTTTGCTCTTTGCATGCACATATATCACTATCATCTGCATACATTTGAACTTCAGACCCAGTACAGACAGAAGACAGATCATTACACAGGCTGAACAGGAGGGGCCCCAGTATTGACCCTTGTGGCACACCCACATCATGGCTTAGAGTGGGCGACAGCTCATTGCTCACTCCGACACACTGAGTTCTGTCTTCAAGGTATGATTTCATCCATCTCAAGGCATTGGGGGGAAAAATTGAACTTGGACAATTTTGTGATGAGAATCTCATGGTTAACAGTATCAAAAGCCTTCCTTAGGTCTAGAAACACGGCCCTAACAACGCCCCCTTTGTCCATCTTGAACTTCACAATTTCCAAAAGAAAGCAGTTGGCCTTTTCTGTGGAGTGTTTCGCTCTGAAGCCAAACAGCATGGAGTGTAATGTGAAGGGGCTGTTGAGGTGAGCAATCAGTTGTTCTGCTACACACTTTTCAACGACCTTCGACACCACAGGTAGTATACTGATGGGCCTGTAGTTACTCACGTTAGCAGAGTCGCCCGATTTAAAGATGGCCGTTATTATGGCTGACTTCCATACCCTTGGAAAAACCCCCAGACCAATAGATGTGTTGGTGACCTTAGTAATTGGGCCAATGAGTGACTCTTTGTAGTTTCTAAGAAAGGTAGAGTCCAGCGTTCTTTAGTGAGCTAATCACCTTTAAGCCCAAGTATAATCAAATCATTTCTCAGACAATGCTAGTAAGTATACTGTACAAAAGTATGAACACAACATGTAAAGTGTTGGTCTCTCATGAAACATGAGCTGAAATAAAAGATCCCAGAAATGTTTCATACACACACAGCCTATTTCTCTAAAATGTTGTGCACACATTTGTTGCCAAGATAATCCATCCACCCACCTAACAGGTGTGTCATATCAAGAAGCTGATTAAACAGCATGATCGTTACACAGGTGCACATTGTGCTGGGAACAATAAAAGGCCACTCTAAAATGTGCAGTTTTGTCACTCAACACAATGCCACAGATATCTCAAATTTTGAGGGAGCGTGCAATTGGCATGCTGACTGTAATAATGTCCACCAGAGCTGTTTAGGGCCTAATTCATTTATTTCAATATGAACTGTAACTCAGCAAAATCTTAAATTGTTGCGCTTTTAGATTTTTGTTCTGTGTAAATTTAAGATGAATTTCCAAAGCGTATTTTCTGGGTGTTGGAGTTCGTTTCTCTTCCTCTACTTTCTACTGTACTTTTCAAATTGGACAATAAAGTTGCATTGTACTATATTTCCAGGACCACCATTGAATGGGCAAAGACCAGAGACTTCCCCACATTCCACAAGGCCAAGATGGAGGACACCAGGTTCTACGACCTGAAGGTGAAGGTGGGATACCCCTACCTCTTCTGTCACCAGGGAGACTGCGAGCACGTTGTCATCATCACCGATATCAGGTCAGAGGTCATTTTGTCATCCATATTGATACCTGGATTTTGAGCTTTGACTTGGTATGTCATTTCCCCCTACACTGAGCT
Source organism: Oncorhynchus mykiss (assembly GCF_057628025.1). Classification (NCBI taxonomy): domain Eukaryota; kingdom Metazoa; phylum Chordata; class Actinopteri; order Salmoniformes; family Salmonidae; genus Oncorhynchus; species Oncorhynchus mykiss. Next base: position 17,138,577 of record NC_143040.1, read on the forward strand.
CCAAAAGTATTGGGACAGTGACACGTTTGCTGTTTTGGCTCTGTACTCCAGCACTTTGGATTATAAATGATACAACTATGATGTTAAAGTGCAGACTGTCAGCTTTAATTTGAGGGTACTTTTATCCTTATCGGGTGAACCATTCAGAAATTACTGCACTTTGTGTACGTAGTCTCCCCATTTTAGGGGGCCAAACGTATTGTGACAAATTCACGTAAAATGTTTATTTGGTCCCATGTTCATAGCACGCAATGACTATATCAAACTTGTGACTCGACACATTTTTGGGATGCATTTGCTGTTTGTTTTTTGTTGTGTTTCAGATTTATTTTGTGCCCAATAGAAATTCATGGTAAATAATGTGTCATTTACAATAAAAGTGACTCAAATGACACTACATTATTTACCATGAATTTCTATCGGGCACAAAATAATCTCAAACACAACCAAAACAATCAGCATATGCAAGAGCGAATATAGTAGACAGTTGCTGTCAAAAACAGATATGTGCTTTGTGTCGTCCTTTTGGTGGACCTGTTAATGACATCCTCTCTGGATGTTCTCACTTTATTTAGTGTGTCATTAGGTAACTTGACAGTACACCTGTTTATTTGAAGTAAAAAACGCAGAGTGACATCCTCTCAGGTGATGTGCAGTGAACTTGTTGAACTTAAAGAAATGTGTTTAAAGTCAAAATATGTATAAAAAAAAAATTAAAAAAAACTTTTCGGGGAGGCTTGAGTTTGAACTTTTGACAGTTCAAACAGTTGGTAAGTTTTGTAGTGAACTTGTGGAAGTGTTGTGAGCGTGTGACCCCCCTTGTAGAAGGAACATAAAAGCAATTTCAAATCACACTTGAAATGCTTGTGTTTCTAGTTCTGACAGTGCAGCAATATCTAACATGTAATCTAACAATTCCACAACGACTACCTAATACACACACATCTAAGTAAAGGAATGGGATAAGAATATATACATATAAATATATGGATGCGCAATGGGAGCGACCATAGGCAAGATGTAATAGATGGTATAAAATACAGTTTATACATATGAAGTTAGTAATGCAAGATCTGAACATTATTAAAGTGACTAGTGATCCGTTTATTAAAGTGGCCAATGATTTCAAGTCTGTGTAGGCAGCAGCCACTCTGGTTTAGTGATGGCTGTTTAGCAGTCTGATGGCCTTGAGATAGACGCTGTCTCTCGGTCCCAGCTTTGATGCACCTGTACTGACCTTGCCTTCTGGATGATAGCGGGGTGAACAGGCAGTGGCTCGGTGGTTGTTGTCCTTGATGATCTTTTTGGCCTTCCTGTGACATCGGGTGGTGTAGGTGTCCTGGAGGGCAGGTAGTTTGGCCCTGGTGATGCGCTGTGCAGACCGCACCACCCTCGAGAGCCTTGCGGTTGAGGGCGGTGCAGTTGCCGTACCAGGCTGTGATACAGCCCGACAGGATGCTCTCAATTGTGAATCTGTAAAAGTTTGTCAGGGTTTTAGGTGACCTGTTGTTGCGCCGTCTTCACCACACTGTTTGTGTGGGTGGACCATTTAATTTTGTCTGTGATGTGTATGCCCAGGAACTTAAGTTTCCACCTTCTCCACTGCTGTCCCTTCAATGTGGATAGGGGGGGGTGCTCCCTCTGCTGTTTCCTGAAGTCCATGATCATCTCGTTTTGTTGATGTTGAGTGAGAGGTTGTTTTCCTGACACCACACTCCGAGTGCCCTCACCACCTCCCTGTAGGCTGTCTTGTGGTTGTTGGTAATCAAGCCTATTACTGTTGTCGTCTGCAAACTTGATGATTGAGTTGGAGGCGTGCGTGGTCACGCAGTCATGGGTGAACGGAGTACAGAAGGGGGGTGAGCACGCACTCTTGTGTTGAGGATCAGCGAAGTGGACAGTTGTTTCTGACATTCACCACCTGGGGGGCGGCCCGTCAGGAAGTCCAGGACCCGGTTGCTCAGGGCGCGGTTGAGACCCAGTGCCTCAAGCTTAACGATAAGCTTGGAGAGTACTATGACGTTGAATGCTGAGCTATAGTCAATGAACAGCATTCTTACATAGGTATTCCTCTTGTCCAGATGGGATAGGGAAGTGTGCAGCGTGACGGCGATTGCATCGTCTGTGGACCTATTGGGGCGGTAAGCAAATTGAAGTGGGTCTAGGGTGACCGGTAAGGTGGTGGTGATATGATCCTTGCCTAGTCTCTCAAAGCACTTTGATGACAGAAATGAGTGCTACAGTGCAGTAGTAATTTAGTTCAGTGCCTTCTTGGGTACAGGAACATTGGTGGCTATCTTGAAGCATATGGGGACAGCAGACTGGGATAGAGAGAGATTGAATAGCCGGCTGGTCTGAGTACGCGGTCTGGGCCGGCGGCCTTGCAAGGGTTAACACGTTTAAATGTCTTACTCACGTCGTCTATGGAGAAGGAGAGCCCACAGTCCTTGGTAGCGGGCAGCATCCTTGGCAGTGTATTATCCTCAATATTATCCTAGTTTGTATTATCCTAGTTTGAATGATCCTAGTTTGTATGATCCTAGTTTGTATTATCCTAGTTTGAATGATCCTAGTTTGAATGATCCTAGTTTGAATGATCCTAGTTTGAATGATCCTAGTTTGAATGATCCTAGTTTGAATGATCCTAGTTTGAATGATCCTAGTTTGAATGATCCTAGTTTGAATGATCCTAGTTTGAATTACCCTAGTTTGTATTATCCTAGTTTGTTTGGAAGCAAGATGTCAGTGTCTGTGACGTGGCTGGTTTTCCTTTTGTAGTCTGTGATTGTCTGTAGACCCTGCCACATACGTCTCGTGTCTGAGCCGTTGAATTGCGACTCCACTTTGTCTCTATACTGACATTTCACTTGTTTGATTGCCTTGCGGAGGGAATAACTACACTGTTTGTATTCGGCCATATTCCCAGTCACCTTTCCATGGTTAAATGTGGTGGTTTGCACTGTCTGTTTTGCGTGAATGCTGCCATCTGTCCACGGTTTCTGTTTAGGGTAGGTTCTAATAGTCCCAGTAGGTACAACATCTCCTATACGCTTCCTTATAAGCTCACTCAGACTTGGCATATACTTCAATATTATTCTCTGAGGCTACCCGGAACATGTCCCAGTCTGCGTGATCAAAACAATCTTGAAGCGTGGATTCTGATTGGTCAGACCAGCGTTGAATAGTCCTTAGCACGGGTACATCCTGTTAGAGTTTCTGCCTGTAGGAAGGGAAGAGCAAAATGGAGTCCACCACATTTGCCGAAAGGAGGGTTGGGGAGGGCGTTGTATGCATCGCGGAAGTTAGAGTAGCAATGACCCAATGTTTTTCCAGCGTGATCAATATGCTGATAGAATTTAGGTAGCCATGTTCTCAAATGAGCTTTTTTTTTAAATCCCCAGCTACAAAAAAAATGCAGCCTCCGGATATATGGTTTCCAGTCTAGTGAAGTTCCTTGAGGGCCGTCGTGGTATCGGCTTGAGGGGGGATATACACGGCTGTGACAATAACCGAGTAGAACTCGGTCAGCAACTGAGAGTCATTATAGGTCGGGTGAGCAGAAGGACTTGAGTTCCTGTCTGTTGTTACAATTACACCATGAGTTGTTAATCATGAAACACAAGCCCTTCTTCCCGGAGAGATGTTTATTCCTGTCGGCGCGACGCACAAAGAATCGACTCTGACAGCATATCCCGAGAGAGCCATGTTTCCGTGAAACTGTATGTTAGAATCCCTGATATCTCTCTGGAAAGCAACCCTTGCCCTAATATCATCTACCTTGTTGTCTAGAGACTGGACATTAGCAAGTAATATACTCAGAAGCGGTGGGTGGTGTGCGCGCCTCCCAAGTCTAACCTGAAGACCGCTCCATCTACCTCTTCTCCGGCGGCGTTGTTTTGGGTCAGCCTTTGGAATCAGTTCAAATGCCCTGGGTGGTTCAGACAAAGGATCCGCCTCGGGAAGGTCGTATTCCTGGTCGTAGTGCTGGGAAGTTGATGTCGCTCTGATATCCAATAATTCTTCCTGGCTGTATGTATGATTTTCTGGGCTAACAATGTAAGGAATGATGCATAAAAAAAACAAAATACTGCAAAGTTTCCTAAGGCCTAGAAGCGAGGCAGCCCTCTCTGACAGCCATTTTGGTCAACCCGGGTAGGTTTGCCTGTGTATAAGTAAGTCTTAGGCTTGTCCTGTGAACACTACGAGTGAGAAGAAACCTCGAGAAAGAGGAACAGAACTCTAAAGAAGAAGAAAAACATGGAGTTGTCACTTACTGACACACACGTGATGACCGTAACATCGAAAGTAGGATGATGCCGGCTTCAACAGAAAAAGGGCTTAGTGTAAATCAGCACTACACAAAATTGTTTTCTACATTTGTGCAGAACCCAAATACTATCCATAAAGGTGCTGGGAGATCAAGTGGTTATGTCTAATGGACAGCTATGGGGTTTGATTACCCAGCCTGTAGAGCGAAGCTCTATACCTTAGCCGAAGAAGAAGAATATACAGACCAAACCTTGAGTGGAATACAGGCTTGAGGACTAGGATGTGTTTCACAAGGTGGTGTGTTATGAGCTGAGAGTTAGCTAAAAAGGTTATTTATACCTTGTACAAGGGGTAGGAGGGTAAGGGTTATTTATACCTTGTAGGAGGGTAAGGGTTACTTATATATTGTACAAGGGGTAGGAGGGCAAGTGGGGGTGTTCGGTTACAGTCAGTCCCAGGTCAAAGACAGACATGCTCTTCTCTAAGAACAGTAATTAGAACAGTCTTTTCATATTGCATAGAAAACTTTAATTGTAATATGTATGCTTACATTTCTGTACCAAAGATTTAAGAAAATGTTATTTACCTTTTAATAAAATCTTTCTCTAGATCTGTCTCTCCCCGCTCTGTTTCTGTCTCTACACAAGAGCCAATGGGTTCTTGGGATGTGTGTCAAATCAAAATCCAATTATATTTGTCACATGCGCTGACTACAAAAGGTGTAGTTCTTACTGTGAAATGCTTACTTATACAAGCCCTTAACCAACAACGCAGTTAAGAAAAATTGGATTTTAGAAAATATTTTTTAAATTAAAATTAAAAAAAAAAAAAAAATGTAACCATAACGAGGCTATATACAGGGGGTACTGGTGCGGGGGGGGGGGGGGGGCGTGTCAGGTTTCAAGCAGGGGTATTTACAAGCAGCGACGTGTCTGCAAGCTCGGAACTCTAGGCGTCTAACAGATAACGCCTTAATGAGTTCAATATTATGAACTTAGGGTGACCCTAGGTTCACAACATGCCTAATGACCTGGGCAGCCACAATGTTTCTGCTTATGAAGCAATAAATGATTGACAGGCTTAAAACCACCTAAAAAATATAATTATACTCTTTAACGATGTGTTCTTTACTAATGACTTAAACAGAATTTTACTCCCTTAATAACCTTTTACTGCAGTGGGCTAAATCAGGGTCACAGGGTGATTTCTTGGGAGTCTTAAACAAATCTACTTTGAAACAGAAGTATACACATGACACACACATTGTTATGGGCTTAAAAAAAAGACAGTTTACTAGCAAATGTATTAAAATGAAACACCTCATTTACTTATAGCAAAAGGGTCTAAATGCTTGAGACTCAATTGAGCTCAGGTGCATCCTGTTTCCATTGATCATCCTTGATGTTTCTACAACTTGATTGGAGGCCACCTGTGGTAAATTCAATTGATTGGACATGATTTGGAAAGGCACACGCCTGTCTGTATAAGGTCCCACAGTTGACAGTGCATGCCAGAACAAAAACAATGCCATGAGGTCGACAGAATTGTCCGTAGAGCTCCGAGAATTGTTGAGGCACAGATATGGGGAAGGGTACCAAAAAATGTCTGCAGCATTGAAGGTCCCCAAGAACTCAGTGGCCTCCATTCTTAAATGGAATACGTTTGGAACCACCAAGACCCTTCCTAGAACTGGCTGCCTGACCAAAATGAGCAATCGGGGGAGAAGGGCCTTGGTCAGGGAGGTGACCAATGGTTGATGGTTACTCTGACAGAGCTCCAGAGTTCCTCTGTGGAGATGGTTGTCCTTCTGGAAGGTTCTCCCATCTCTGCAGCACTCTATCAATCAGGTCTTTATTGTAGAGTGGCAAGACGGAAGCCACTCCTCAGTAAAAGGCACATGACAGCCCGCTTTGAGTTTGCCAAAAGGCACCTGACCATAAGAAACAAGATTCTCTGGTCTGATGAAACCAAGATGGAATTCAGGACAAAGAGTTCAGTGTCACATCTGGAGAAGCATGGTGGTGGTAGCATCATGCTGTGGGGATATTTTTCAGCGGAAAGGACTGGGAGACTAGTCAGGATCGAGGGAAAGATGAATGGCGCAAAGTACAGAGATCCTTGATGAAAACCTGCTCCAGAGCGCTCAGGACCTCAGACTGGGGCGAAGGTTCACCTTCCAACAGGACAACGACCCTAAGCACACAGCCAAGACAACCCAGGAGTGGCTTCGGGACATGTCCTTGAGTGGCCCAGCCAGAGCCTGGACTTGAACCCGATCGACCATCTCTGGAGAGACCTGAAAATAGCTGTGCAGCGACGCTCCCCATCCAACCTGACAGAGCTTGAGAGGCTCTGCAGAGAAGAATGGGAGAAACTCCCTAAATACAGGTGTGCCAAGCTTGTAGCGTCATACCCAAGAATAATTGAGGCCGTAATCGCTGCCGAAGGTGCTTCAACAAAGTACTGTGTAAAGGGTCTGAATACTTATACAAAAAAAAATATTACATTTACATATTTTGCAAACATTTCTAAAAACCATTTTGGGGTATTGTGTGTAGATTGAGTGGGGGGAAAAAACATTTGATCAATTTTAGAATAAGGCTGTAACGTAACAAAATATGAAAAAAGTCAAGGGGTCTGAATACTTTCCGAATGTACAAAAAGTGTTAATTTCTAAACGGGTCACCCGATATGAATGAAATTAAGCTCAAATTTAAGTTGACAGTCTACACTTTAACCTTAGTCATTTAAATCATTTAAAAATCAAAGTGCCGACTACAGAGCCAAAATATGTTGCTGTATCTATGCGAAATCAATGTGTCAGAAATCGGTTCACCTTACTCATATCGGTACTGTGAAGAAGGCCAGATTTCTGGTAAGACAGCAGGTCAGGGGAAAGTGCTGCCCTTTCTAGATGAATAGGATAAAGTCATATCTTTGATCAATTCACTCACATGATAAAGAGCCTTGAGGCTTTCCAATTGATCTATATTGTAGGTCAGCCTTTTCAGCTTTCTGAGACTGATTTGATTTAAGTTTTAGCCTTCTTCTGACTGGTTTTCTTTGCTGGAGGCACTAACTGTGCATGAAGGCTGGTTTTGTGGCGTGATGTTTCCAAGAAGGCCTCAGCCTCAGTGCTGCCAGTAAAACTGTTACAAAACTGTGCTGGCTCAGATATTTTCCCATCACTTTGTCCTTTTCAACACAGTTTTTATTTATTTAACCTTTATTTTGACAAGGAGTCAAGGCTGAGATCAAGGTCTCTTTTCCAGATGAGCCGTTTTAATACAGTACAGAATACACATTCATTCAAAAAGAATTGTGATAGTGTTTTGCTTTTCATGTATTGTTGGGTTGTTTTAAAATACACTGTTCACTAAAAGATCCCCTAAGAGCCATCACATGCCCTAGACCAGTGTTTTCCAAACTCTGTCCTCTGGACCCCAACGGGTGCACGTTTTGGTTTTTGCCCTAGAACTACACAACTGATTCATCAACCTTTTGATCATTTGAATCAGCTGTGTAGTATTAGGGCAAAAAACAAAATGTGCACCCCTTGGGATCCAGAGGACCGCGTTTTGGGGGAAAAAGTGCCCCAGGCCTACAGCACAGGGGTCAAGCTCATTCCACGGAGGACCGAGTGTTCGCTCCTCCCTTGTACTTGATTGATTAAGGTTAGCAATTAGTAAATAACTCTCCTCACCTGGTTGTTCAGGTCTTCATTAATAGGAAAAACAAAAACCAGCAGACACTAGGCCCTCCATGGAATGAGTTTGACACCCCTGCACTGAGGCACCAATTCATCATATTTGTGCATTGGAGATCATTCCACGCTAAAGGTGAAAGGTTCCAGCCACTGTGGTAGATGTGTAACAAGGCTTGGTTTGGTTTCATTAGTGTGGACATGGTATGTTTTATTTTATCCCTGCTCAATGTTTCCAGACTGGCTCATAAGGATGACTGCCTGGATAGGAAGTTGTACCCTCTCCTTACCCACAAGCACAGGGTCATGACCAGAAAGTGCGCTGTGTGTCACGTCTACATCGGCAGGTGTGTAGAAAAAATATCACCATTCTCTTTTTACATGACCTGGCCAAAAAAACATATCCCTAACAATTGACTGTACATTAGTTTAAATTCATTACAAGTTGTCAGTGTACTAATTTGACTTTTTTTTCCCAGATGGTTAACCACAAATGATCCATTTGCCCCAAATGACCCGTGTCTCTTCTGTGAGCGATGCTTCCGCATGCTTCACTATGACGAGAAAGGAAACAAACTAGGACAGTTCCTGGCCTACCCTTATGTGGACCCTGGGGCCTTCAACTGAGACCGTCCTGTTTCTCCCTCCTACTGCTGTGCAGTATTAGTAATGGCACATAGGGCACATTTCTGTTGGCATTAAAGCACTTTATTTACTGTTCTATTTGTCTTGGGATTCATGATCACATGGAAATGTTTTTGTTGTAGTCATAGAATTGTAAAGCTCATAGACTGTTCATTTCGGATAGATGAACCTTCAGTGGTGAGCTGGTGGTGTCACCAGCTCATGCTACTCATGAGAAGTTCACTTGAATGATTATAGCTCGTACGAAGAATTGGTTTCACTAATTAAAGTGGAAATCAGTGGGACAACACCCTTCTGTCTTCTACCTCTGGATAGGGATATCACGCCCTGCAAAAGCTCGAGTGGTGACTTGGAAGGGCACTCTAGCAACATCTTGATTCAAAACACATCAATGGAATAATCTTAACCGATCTGTTAAGCTACTGATGGCCATTTTAGACCGGAAAGCTCAGATCTGAGGCTAATAGTTTTCCGTGTGACCTGTTGACTTGACACAGTACTATTGATAGAAGCAATTTATTTGAATGCGTACAGATGAGGTCAATTATATTGGCGCCACTTGTACTTTGCAGTAGAGCAGAATGTTCTGCTTTCTCTTACCCTGTAGGCACCTGCAACTTACTACAGGTGACAAATGACTTAATGAGACTCATTGCCTCCAAATGAATGAATTTTGAATAAGCTAGTCTAGGCCATTTGACTTAAGTGAAAAATATTAATTTTGATTTGGTCCTGTGAAGTGTAAACAAGTTATTAATTTAAATGTATTTTGAAGTGAATCATGCAAGGGTGCCAATATTTAACCACATCTAACATGAGTACTCATGTTTCAATAAACAAAATAACTGAATATCAATTTATGTAGTTACCGACCCAATGCTTTATTACAAAGGAGGCTAAACAGGCTTTCAGACAGGCACAAAAATACTCTTATTTACATCAATGTCAGCAAATTGGAGGACTTACAACAGACAGACATTTAAACTTGGGTGTGCGAGTGGAAGGAAAAAAAACCTTTGGCACAAGTAGTATTTCCTTTCTGTGCAAGAACAAAATGTGCACCTACTCGGAGTAATATTGGTCAGTATTAAGTACATTTTACTAAACTAACTAGTAATACAAAGACTCCTACCAGTAACTACCGTATATTTGATTTATCTTGTATAATTGAGTTGAACTGCAAGATCTTGCGATGTCAAACGTTAAGTGATTTTAAAACAGACTATAAAGCTTCCTTGACCCACTACATTTTTGCCATGACATTCTCAAACATGATACTGTACATTTTTCACCACATAGCAGAATAGTTCAAACAAAGTAAGGTCGCCCCAAGTAGTATTGGGGCGGCAGGGTAGCCTAGTGGTTAGAGCGTTGGACTAGTAACCGGAAGGTTGCAAGTTCAAACCCCCTGAACAGGCAACCCACTGTTGCTAGGCCGTCATTGAAAATAAGAATTTGTTCTTAACTGACTTGCCTAGTTAAATTAAACATATTTTCCTTGTGGAACCACTTTTTACTACCATCAGTTTAAAAAACAGCCACAGTGGATGCATTCATCATAAAAAATGAAATCTAAAATAGGACTTTGGAAGACACTGCTCTGTAGGGTTTAAGACGTGGGTGTTCAGACCAGAGAAGAGCCTGGATTTGTACGACATGATGTCAAAGCAACAGGACCTCTTATTGGTGGTGTTTGGACTAGTGTGTGCAGGTGGGATCAGCACAGATCAGTCAGGACTCAGGAGAAGGTCAGCAGCACCAACATCCCCTTCCGTTTAGTCAGTCAGATGGTTCTTCATCAGTTGGTTTCCTCTTGGGCCTTCACTACACTGCCGGCAAAGGGATTAGAAAATGGGACGGCAACTAGCACAGCGCTGTTAAGAAAGTGTATAGAAGTTATACAAACACAAAATGGGGATGTAACTAGCAAATTGACAAAATACGGATACTTTGAAAATTTGCTTGGTTTAGGATTCTTGTTCATGAAACCTACTCAGGCCCAAAGAGCAGTGAACAGAGTGAGCTGGAGGACATTCGCCAACGGCCTAAGGAACATGCAGGATTGGTCTTGTGAGCAAGCACAGACCTCCAAACACCCAGAACCTATTGGCCCCTGTCGGTCTGTCTGTCTTACCTGCTGTTATCACCTGTAGAGGCCTCTTCAGCAGGCTTCTCCTTGTCCGACTCCTGCTTCTTATCATCAGGACTGGAGTCGCCATTCATATTGTTATCTAGAGCAAGCGTCACACACACACACACACTTTCAGCCTGCATTAATAATCCAAACAGACAACCATCTTCTTGCCCAGACATACATTTTTTTCCCAGCTCTCCTTTTACGACCCCAAATCTGAAATCTCCTGTAGGAGTTAGGAGGGGGATGACATGTGATACGCTCATGCCTATATCTGGGCCAGGCGGAGACTAATCTGATTTTCTATCCATTGGAAATGCCTGTTTCATAGAGATACTTATCTGAGGTATGGCTAAGTGGTACGGATGTGGTCCCGACTAGAACACAACCCTCCTGATCATGTTAATACTTACAGAGCCCATCGTAAAAAAGGGCATAATGCCTACAGACCGGTCATAGTCTGAAGAGTTATAGGATCACAGAAATTGAATTCTATGGTGGTAAGGCTGCTGGGGCATTTTACTCTTAAGCCTTGTTCACATTGGCAGTTTGAAATGACTCAAATCCAATTTTTTTTGCATACCTGATTATAATCTGGTATTTTTCCTGCAGTCTGAACAACCCAAAAAAAATAAAATCACATGAATCTGATATTTCAAGTCACATTTCAAATCACCTTTGTATGTGGTTTGAAATCAAGATTCAAATCGGATGTATTTTCTCTCAAGTGTTTTTTTTTAAGACTGTTTTTAGGCATATCTTGTTGCTTGCTGATTCTCTTGACAGTTTTGACAAGAACAAGTGGTAGCTAACTATTTTGTTAATTGTTTACAAACAAATTAGTGAATGCTAGAGAGCTAAACAGCTAGCTAGTTGACTGCTGTGGCTAGCCAAAAAAGGGCTCCTTTTCAAAGTTGGATCATATACTTTGAAACTTTAAAAAGGGTGTTTTTACCAGGGGTCACTCATATTACCGCCAGTCACGAGTCATGACCGCAGTAAGATTCCACGTAACCGTTCATGGTAATCTCCTTTTATGCACTCTGGACATTCTTTGGTAGTACCCAACTTGCTAACTACCATCAGATCCTAATGGCCTGCTACTCAGGGCTCTATTGTCCCGCTAACCACTCTGATGTCAATGCAAATACAATTGAAAATCACATCAAGCACTTGTCAAAACAGTAGCCCTATCTTACTTTTAAAACGCACCTCACGGTGATGATTCATTTGAACAGAGTAAAACATAGTTGAACAGCTCTTTCTAAGGGGATGATTCATTCAAAACTCCCATAAGCATATTGGAGCTGATGCATGAGCCCAGATCCCCCAAAAAGAAAATGGAATTAAGATGTTATAAAATACATACGCCTACTGCATATTACACATGGTAGAAAAACAAAACTGATTTAAGATGTATTTGGTACATAATTGGTCTACTCTATACAAATGATAGTAATTGCTTTTCAGTGTGGACTGTATTATTATGCATAATGGATGGACTGGACCTTCTGCTCCGCTCCAAAATGTATACCATGAGTCTGGGAGAGAACGTACAGGCCTAGGCCATGCTGTTGGTTCAATGATTATGCAGGTCGGCTCACAGTTAGCCTGCAATTAGTCAATTTGATTTCATTTTGAATAGCCTTGTAATAGGGAATGTTCATAATTAATTGGGTGACATGCTTGGAGTGAAATCAATATTCTTATATTTATTTCTCAGCTGCTCATATTAAGCACATGCTGGCTATAAACCCCAAGTAGCTTACAAAACGGGTTGGTGGGAAAGCGCGGCCTCCACTCACTATTTGAGTGCAGACAGATTACATCTTTTTCCCCCCTGCCCCTGTTCCTGCCCATTTGATAAATGGGCCATTCTAAATCGAAACAAATGTTAAATTTTTGGTAAAGACCAGACTAAATTGAGAATAGTTTGATGGTTGAAAATGTGATCAGTTGATGAGAGAACAGCTGTGCAGCCTGAGGCAAGGAACAGAATGCAAGCTTTTTTTAAATACTTTTTCAAATCATCAACAGCTTATAGTCAGTTGGATCATGCAGACCATATACGTTCTGATTTCTAAGACATTCTAATGTTTGCATCATTCACAACTAAAGTTCCCAAATAACTCTAAATCTAGCATATAAGACTAGTTTCAAATGGTCACTTTTATGCTCAACATACATACTTCATATGTGCACTCGCTCCGTAATGGGAAAAATATCCTTTCTATTTGATGCAGATAAGCTCAATTATATTCTTCTTACTGTAAAATCATAGAACATGAAATAATGTGATGGGACTTCTATATTATCAGCTAGATGAACAAGCCCATGGCATGGAGCATAGCCAGATAACATAGGCCTACAGTAACCTGACTCATGTTCTGTTCTTCTGAAATACCTTTTCTTCATATCATAATGTTTCTTTAGACCTGACTAAAATACATGGACTTATTGCGATGGTGTACATTAAATTGATTTAGACTTTATTTTAAATGTAGATGTTCCAAAGCTGTGAATCAGTGGCTTGTATGCGAGGAGGCATGGAGATGCTGAAGGTGTTTGTTAATTAACGGTCATTTACCGTGAGACCGGCAGTCTTTGCATGACAATAACCTGCTGACCAGATTTCATGACCCTAAAACTGATTTTGAACAGTGAAAGCAACGGGGAAATGTCCATGGCAGGCATTGTTGTCACCTTAGCTTGCTACACTTGGGGCGGCAGCGTAGCCCCTGAGCTGACAAGTCGTTCTACCCCTGAACAAGGCAGTTAACCCATTGTTCCTAGGCCGTCATTGAAAATAAGATTTTTTTCTTAATTAACTGACTTGCCTAGTTAAATAAAAGGTCAAATAAATGGAGTGCTAGGAAGCACGTCACGAGCACCACCACCAATCAACACCACCCGCCGTTACTATGACAACTAGCGTAGCCAAGTCAGAAAATGACTTGTCTGAACATACACAAATCCAAATTTGGTCACATGTAACTTGCCATTTGGACAGTCAGTATTCCAAAACCGATTTGTTCATTAAGGCCTGCAGTGTGAACAGGGCTTTAGTCTACACGAGTGGCCTAACCGGTCATAAAGGGTGGCCAATGACGTGGCCAGAACACCAAGGCCTATATGATCAGTAGACAACACTCTTTTCATACAGGGATGAATGCACAATGCTCACGCCAATTTTCATTCCAATGAATCTCCCATTGACAACATGACGATTTATGCAAAAGTTGCGCGTATTTCCAGTTTGGATCCAGCCCACCATAACTGATTAAATACAGTGTAAAATCATAATACGATATGTGGGCATAACTAGAATTTGAGATAATTCTCCTAATGTTAACACTGCCTGACTTATGCAAAAAATCTGATTTGTGTGTGCATATTACAGCAGATACGTAACTACATATACTAAGTGAGTGTTTATCTTTCATCACAATATGTTCCCACAGTAATTGTTTATGTAAAAACTGTAATTACTAAAAAACATTCTAAACAAAAGGGCACAGATCTGTTAAGTCTCAGAGTCGGTTTGGCCTTTCTCTATACCGGCTGGTGAGGAGTTTCTCCCAAACAATTAGTCTTTTGGACAGAAATTCACAGGATATGTCACAGGCCACACAATGAGCATTGCAGAACACTGAGGAAGACACACATCCTTCTGAATCTGTAATGTTTGATGAGTTGATGCTCATCACATCTAGGATTTATATCAGATTCCCAAGGAGGAATATGTAGGGCATTGACCCTAACCACAGATACTGGGTAATATTTCTTCATCTTTCTGAAGGATTCTGTAGGCTAATCTGATCTGAGACAAGTACTTTTGGACAACTTCTAAACCCAGCTATTGTTGAGTGATCAGGTATCAACCACACAACTCCAAATTACATTAGCCCACTTAGCTAAAGCCTTGGGTTTAGGTCCAGACATACAGTCAGTAGTGTGTCACCAAACCACCTCCCTTACATGTATTACTTATCTCCCACTCCACAAGACCCCGGTCCCACTCCTACACTCCCATTGTTGAGTTGTTCTCCCTGACTTGCTCAGCCTTCTTCAAAGCACCACTCTTGGCTTTACTAAGTTCACTAGTGTGCAGCTTGCCAGTGTGTATATAGGAACAGAGCCCCAGTCCCTCACTCCTCACAGTACCTGTGTTGTTCTCCCTGGCCCGCTCAGCCTTCTTCTGGGCTCCCTTCCTGGCCTCCTCCTGCTGCTTCTGCTCTGCTATGGACTTGTTGAGCACCTGGCTGAGCAGCTGGTCCCCCTCCCCCAGCAGGAACATGCTCTTAAACTTGTTGTACAGCATGGTGGACTTGTCCATGATGTCCTGGCTGGCCTTGAACCTCCGGATCTGCTCACCCATGGAGAACAGACAGTAAATACAGGAGATATAGCTGGTCCTCTGTAGCTCAGGTTGGTAGAGCATAGCGCTTGTAACGCCAGGATAGTGGGTTTGATTCCCGGGACCAACCCGTATGTAAAATGTATGCACAAATGAATAAGTTGCTTTGGGTAAAAGAGTCTGCTAAAGGACATATATTATCATTAGAATATCAATAGCATTTCACTTATTAAATCCCCAGATCTGGCAACAAAGAGCAGCATGTACATGGGGTATAAAGTATGCATGAACATATAAACATGCACCCACAGTTGCATACAATTAGCAGATGTTCTTATGTACTCTTATAATGTGATGACCTAAGCAGAAGGAGAGGGCCAAGTGGCAGCAGGTGTGAGTCTATGACCTAAGCAGAAGGAGAGGGCCAAGTGGCAGCAGGTGTGAGTCTATGACCTAAGCAGAAGGAGAGGGCCAACTGGCAGCAGGTGTGAGTCTATGACCTAAGCAGAAGGATGTAGGGGAAGCTCTACCCTCAACCCCAGCAGGGTGGGTCAGCACATGCATTCTGGGACACTTTTGGTGACATTCACACTTCAACATTAACTCAGGACACAGCAGCTGTGTGGAGGGACTAGCATAATGATTGGTCACTTGGTTTATGGTGAAACAAAAGGCATTGAGAACTAAGTGTGTGTGTGTAGGGGGGCAGCTCTGACAGAGACGTTACCTTTTTGAGTGTTGCAATGAGCTCTGAGTGTTTCTGCAGGTGCTGGGTGGTGACCTGCAGCATGCCCAGCTCATCCAACGCCACCAGACACTTCTTCACATCCTACACACACACGAGACAAAACTATTTATCTTCTTCGACCAGGTGAGTAACAGCCTATTAGACAAAAATACAAAAGGTCACCCCCCCAAACAATAATAACAGTATAGTGCAAGGCTGGGGGACAATTCCATTTCAATTCAGTACGTTAACTGAAATTGGCCATAACTTTTGCTGGTATTGTCACCAATACAGCTGCTGGTTTTGTCACCAATACAGCTGCTGGTTTTGTCACCAATACAGCTGCTGGTTTTGTCACCAATACAGCTGCTGGTTTTAACACCAATACAGCTGCTGTTTTTTTTACCAATACAGCTGCCCAATACAGCTGCTGGTTTTGTCACCGATACAGCTGCTGGTTTTGTCACCAATACAGCTGCTGGTTTTGTCACCAATACAGCTGCTGGTTTTAACACCAATACAGCTGCTGGTTTTGTCACCGATACAGCTGCTGGTTTTGTCACCGATACAGCTGCTGGTTTTGTCACCGATACAGCTGCTGGTTTTGTCACCGATACAGCTGCTGGTTTTGTCACCGATACAGCTGCTGGTTTTGTCACCGATACAGCTGCTGGTTTTGTCACCGATACAGCTGCTGGTTTTGTCACCGATACAGCTGCTGGTTTTGTCACCAATACAGCTGCTGGTTTTGTCACTAATACAGCTGCTGGTTTTGTCACCAATACAGCTGCTGGTTTTGTCACCAATACAGCTGCTGGTTTTGTCACTAATATAGCTGCTGGTATTGTCACCGATACAGCTGCTGGTTTTGTCACCAATACAGCTGCTGGTTTTGTCACCAATACAGCTGCTGGTTTTGTCACCAATACAGCTGCTGGTTTTGTCACCAATACAGCTGCTGGTTTTAACACCAATACAGCTGCTGGTTTTGTCACCGATACAGCTGCTGGTTTTGTCACCGATACAGCTGCTGGTTTTGTCACCGATACAGCTGCTGGTTTTGTCACCGATACAGCTGCTGGTTTTGTCACCGATACAGCTGCTGGTTTTGTCACCGATACAGCTGCTGGTTTTGTCACCGATACAGCTGCTGGTTTTGTCACCGATACAGCTGCTGGTTTTGTCACTAATACAGCTGCTGGTTTTGTCACCAATACAGCTGCTGGTTTTGTCACCAATACAGCTGCTGGTTTTGTCACTAATATAGCTGCTGGTATTGTCACCGATACAGCTGCTGGTTTTGTCACCAATACAGCTGCTGGTTTTGTCACTAATATAGCTGCTGGTTTTATAGCTGCTGGTTTTGTCACTAATATAGCTGCTGGTTTTATAGCTGCTGGTTTTGTCACTAATATAGCTGCTGGTTTTGTCACTAATATAGCCGTTTTGCCCATTTGAGAAGGTATGTGTTGACTGGGCATAATGGACATGACTAAGTCACCCAGGATAAAAGCATCTGCTAAATGGCATATTATATGTCACCCAGAAATACGTCTGGTAACAGTCAGGAAGGTGTCAAGAGGTCAAGTGAACTCAATGACAACTAGTGTTCCCCTTGTCCACACGGGTACTCCTTGTATATAAACTCCTTATTTGTTTTGTGTTACCATTTTATTTTGCAAATATTGGTCTAACTTTTTAACTCTGCAGTGTTGGGAATTTGCTCGTAAGCATTTCACTGTTGTATTCGGCGCATGTGACCAATACAAAATGGGATTAGATGTTTCCCCTCCCATAAATATGGTATTGTTGGTGTTGTTTGGGTGGGGTTGAAGGTTAAGAGTAGCAGAAGAGCCATCCGTTACAATAGACGGACACACAAAACGTTCAACTTGAAATGTACTTATACCATTGCATAATAACTCCACCCTCGGTCTAACCAAAAAGAGCAGCTTCTTTTTCTTTCAGCCTCATGTAAACCCAGACAAAAACCTGATGCTTTACTCAGTCAACTTGTCTGCTCTGAAGACCTGAATCCATCACAGGTCAAGATAAGGTTCAACTAGACTCTGGCTTCAGTGTGACAGCCACAAATGTCAAACAAAGCCAAAACCACCCAATGGCTAGGAGGATCCATTAAACTGTCTCCCAACTAAAACCTAGAATGATTTGAAAGCTTCTTCTTCTGCAAAAAGTGAGTGTGTAAAATGACCCTGGTGAAGTAAATAATTGATTGTCTCTTGGGTAAGGGCTCTGTAGAAGGCAAGGTCTAGATTTAGGGCAGTCTTTTAGGGCAACTTACTGGGTTGTCAATCTTGAGGGAGATTTTGATTTCTCCATGCAACCTCTGCAGCCTCGATTCTATCGATATCTCTGCCATGAAGGAAACAAAAACCGACATCGGTCATGACTTGTTCATGAAAGCCAGAGTTGATCCATCTCGACAGAGGACAAGTAGCACCAAGTAGTCACCTTTCTTCTTGTCTCCTTTCCTTTCATCCACTTTGTTTCCATCATCTTTGTTTTGCCTGAAACACAGAAGACCATTAACGCACCAAATCAACTCAGGTCATGTGTCCATTTCAATTTGAAGTTCACAAGTTCGGTAAATAGCCCACCCATTTTTACCTACCTCATCCCCATACTGTTTTTATTTATTTTATTTTATGCTCTTTTGCACACCAATATCCCTGTACATGACCAGCTAAATTGTAATTATTCGCTTACCTCATGCCTTTTGCACACAATGTATATAGACTCTCCTTTTTTCTACTGTGTTATTGACTTGTTAATTGTTTACTCCATGTGTAACTCTGTGTTGTCTGTTCACACTGCTATGCCTTATCTTGGCCAGGTCGCAGTTGCAAATGAGAACTTGTTCTCAACTAGCCTACCTGGTAAAATAAAGGTGAAATAAAAATTTAAAAAAAAATAAACATGCAAATGACTTACCAAAAACCTCACAAGTACACACACACAACCAAACTGAACTGCCAGTCATTTTAAGAGTAACACCACTGGAAATTCCCTCATCAACATATCAACTGGAGATCGTTTGAGATGGATGTACAGAACAGGGAACCCAATTCCCACCCCATCCAGACCCCTATGGAGTGTTTCTATGGAGACTTCTGCCCAGCGCCAGCAGGGCCCTTGTGACCTGTGCACATGGAATGAGCCTCATGTCTGACATCCAATTATGTCACTCCCCTGTCCTCCCGCTGCGGCTGCCATTCAACATAAACCCTGACCCTGTCATCTTGTCACATTGACCTCTGACACACGGCTTTCTACACACCCGACTGTCGGGAGCCATTTTTAGATGGAGCAGTAAAAAATAAAATCACTAGCCATTGAAAATGTATATCCCCGTGGGGGGGGGGGGGATGTGGAGCCCCCGCGTGGGGGGGGGGGGTGTGGAGCCCCCGCGTGGGGATGGGATGTGGAGCCCCCATTGTCAATTCACTACCAGAACAAACCTCGTCATAATTTCCAACATGAACAGCTTGGCTTTTTTTTTCTTCTCAGGTAACAACAACACATTTTGATATCCTCTTCACTTTTATCTCTGACAACAATGTCTGATGGGAAACCTACAGATTAAGTATTTTTGGTGGCTGGGACAGACACCCGCAGCGTGAAAAGACAGGGGGCTTGTCCGCGAGGACTGCGCGTCCCCGCACAGGCGTGTCACCTGACTGTCTAAGGGGAGTATTGATGGGCGAGGGAGCGGCCGACCTGTGATCCCCTGGCTCTTTGCCCAGTGCCTCAGGCCCCATGTGACTTGCTGGGGTTCAGTCTTTTGTCATGCGACCTCTTTGACCATCAGGGTTCTGAGTAGGTGCTGGCTCAGCAATCCGAAGGTCAACCCTGTTACGACGGTACAGTGATCCATTCACTTCAACCAAGTAGGAGTGTGGTGCCACTTTCTGTACACAGGATCCGAGTCTCCAGAGGCCTGTCCGGTCCCCTGGCAGTGGCTTCATTCGCACCGTTTCACCCACCCTGAGCTCAGGTAAGTCTTTTGCTGATTTGTCGTAGATGAACTTGGAGACCTGTCTTCTGTGACGTAGCTTCACCAGCACGTCTGTCACCACACATGGCTCCAGGAGAGTGCTGGCTACTGGCAGAGCTGCTTTTAAGCGCCGTGCCGTGAGGTGCTGGGCCGGGCTGCTATCCATGCCCTCTGTTGGGGTATTGCGCCACTGCAGGATTGCTTTCCAGGCATCTTTGCCCTCTCGCAATCTGGCTGGCCATAGCGGGCAAACTGAGCCTTGCAGCGTTTGATCATTGTCTCTGCTGAGAGGTCGGGGAGGAGGTCGATCTCCCAAAAGTCTGAGTAATGATAAACTACCAGCAGAAAGTCTTTGCCACTGTGCTGGAAGAGATCTAGACTTACTATCTGCCAGGGGCGCATCGGTAGCTCGTGGGACATCATCGTCTCTCTCTGTTGCTCAATGGCATATTCATTGCAGATTGTGCATTTACTGACATAGTCTTTGATTTCACTCTGCATTCCTGGCCAATACAGTGTGTCACGTGCTTGTCTGTAACAGGCCTCACCTCCTATGTGACTTGAGTGCACGTGAGCCAACATCTCAGGGCGCAGAGACCAGGGAATAACGACTCTCTGACTCTTGAATATTACTCAGTTTTGAACACTGAGCTCCTCTTTGACTGGCCAATATTCTCTGACGCCTAAAGCAGTTTCTTCCCTGCAGTCGGGCCAGCCCATCAGAATCACAGACCTCAATGCCTGGAGTTGCTCATCCCTGTCTGTGTGCTGTCTGATTTGTATAAGGCGCTGGTCCGTAACATTAAGGTAGTCAGCCTGGTTGATGTGTTCAACATCCACTTGCTCTGTTTGTAAGCTGCACACTGCGTGTTGTTCATGCATGGAGCGTGTGTGAGTGCCTGATGCAGTAGCCCTGCTGAGCGTGTCACTCACATACATCTCTGGCCCTGGCTTATACACCACCTTGAGGTTGTAGTTTTGTAGGGCCAGTAGCATGCTCTGCAGTCGTTTTGGGGCATTCAGAAGAGGCTTGCTGAATATAGCAATATGGGGCTTGTGATCGGTCTCTGCGGTAATATTGTCGCGCCCGTACAGGTAGTGGTGGAAGCGTTGGCATGCAAACACAATGCTGAGGCACTCCTTCTCTATCTGGGCATAGTTCTGCTCTGTTGGGGTGAGTGCCCTAGAGGTGAATGCCACAGGCTGGCCCTCCTGCATGAGGCAACAGCCAAGTCCATACTGGCTTGAGTCACTCTGAATCGTGACAGGTTGACACATTGTAGTATCGCAGTACAGGTGTCTGGGTGACCAGTTGTTTTATTTCCCTCACCGCTGCGTCATGTTTTGGGAGCCAATGCCAGATGGTGTCCTTGTCCATGAGCCTCCTTAGTGGCTCACACACTTCAGAGAGCCGCGGTAAGAACTTGGCCAGGTAGGTGACGAATCCAACGAAGCACTGCACCACCTTCACGTCAGATGGCCTTCACTTTTTCAAGATCCACCTTCAATCCGGTGGAGGACAAGATGTGCCCATGAAAGCAGACCTCTGGCACTTTAAACTGAAGCTTTTTTATGCTTAGCCTTAGCTTGACCTGTCTGCATCTGACCATCAGGGCCAGCAGTTTGGCATCATGGTCACATTCTGCCTCCTCATCACTGTCACCAACAGCCCACTACGAGGATGTCATCTGCTATGGGTTCCACGCCACTGAGTCCCATCAACAGCTCATGCTGATTCCGCTGATACACCTCTGGAGCCACCAAACGGAAACTTCAACCACCTCTTCCTGCCCCAGGGTGTCCAAAAGGTGGTCATGTAGCTGCTGGGCTCGTCGAGCTTGCACTGCAGGAAGGCATCTCTGGCATCCACGAGCGTGAAGACTCTGGCCTTTGGGAGCTTGTAAAGACCATCCTCCAACGTGGGCATAATGTAATGTGAACGTTGCAGAGCCCGGTTGAGGTGTTTAGGATCAATGCATATCCGTAGCTTGTCTGGTTTCTAGACGATAACCATATTACTTATCCAGTCTGTAGGCTCGGTGACGGATATGATGTGGCCATCTGCTTCGTATTTGTCAAGCTGAGCCTTCGTAGCTGCTTTCATGGCCACTGGGACATTGCACACTGGACAGGCTGGATTGCTGCGTCCAACTCAAAGTGGACTTCGTCGGGAACTGACTCGACCGGTGCGTTGAAGACATCATGGTACTTGCTTAGGAGTGTCTCATTGCTCAGGGGCCCAGCCTGGACTTTGTCTATAATGTTAAGATCAGCTGGGATGGTGAAGTTAATAAGCCCAAGGCGCTCGCATGTAGAACCTGACAGTAATGGCTGTTGACTAGCCTCAACTATTTAAAACTCTAGGGTGTGTTTCTGGCCACGTAAAACACACTCTGTCACAAACAGGCCTAAAGAGGTCATGAACTGGCCTGAATACAGTTTCAGCTTGGTGCTACTCTGTGTGAGTTTGTCTCTGGGCGCGAGCCTCCTTTTGTCTTTAAGGCTCATAACGTTGCATGTGGCCCCTGAATCTAGCTGGCATTGCTGTGGTTCATTATTAAGTAGCAGAGTGACAAACCACTTTGTCCTTTTGCCCTCACTGCCCCTATGCACTCGCTAGCATGTACATCCTCTGTGCTGTCATTCCCTTCATCTGTGTTTGTTTCCATGGAGTGCACTTTACCCTCCTTTCTCTTGCTTTTCATGCAGACCCTTGCGAAGTGATTAGCTGTACCACAGGAATTGCATATTTTTCCATAGGCTGGGCAGTGTTCTTTTCCTCGTCCATGACAAATGCCACAATATCGGCATGTATTGGGGTTGTCTACTGCAGAGTTGGCTGTAGTATTAGCTGTGGCAAAGGGGAATTTCTTTACTGGCTGCCTGAATGTAGCATTGACATTGTCCGTATGTTGCCTTTCTAGCCCATGGACATTAACGGTATATCAGTAAGCTCTGTTGCACGGCATGTCTCCACTGCCAAGGACAGCGTCAGGTCACATTCTCTCAGCAAACGTCTGCGGGTGCCCTCATCAGTTATGCCAAGCACAATCTCATCTCTGATCAGTTCATCTCTTAAAGCACCATAGTCACATGTAGCTGCCTTTTCCCTTAACCTAGTGACAAAGCTGTCAATGGACTCCCCGTCCTCTTTTTTGCAACAACAGAAAACATAACGCTCGTAGATGACGTTCTTTGCTGGCTTAAAGTAATGTTCAAGAGCATCAAGAATAGCTATAGCGTTACCTTGCTGAGCTGCTGTTAGGTTCAGGTTGTGTTTGTATACGTGTCGGCATTCAGTTCCCATTATAGTCCTCAAAGTGGCAGCCACTACCTCATCGTCCTTTTCCAGAAGTCCCGTGGCTAGCGCAGAGTCCTCCCATTCACCTCTAAACGTATCCCAGTTCGTGCTCCAATCCCCACTGAGCTTCATAACGGTGGGAGGGGGAATGTTCGCTGCCATGTCTAACCGGCTAAGGCCAATTCCGGCGAAATATTACTCAAATAAGCATTTGTTTGGTAAACCAGAACAGGTGACTCTAATTTGCAGAAAGCATGGTTAGTTATCCGACTCCATGTTTGAATGTTAAATGATGAGACAGAGGCATTGATGCGAGTAACCAGTCTTGTTCAGTACATCACAATCCATCCGGGTATCTCAAGCACACCGGTAAAACACATGAGTTGCAGTAATGAACATTTACCAAGAGATGTCATCACTGTGCCATCTTACACCCATAACAGGGATGTGGAGCCCCTGTGGGGGGATGTAGAGCCCCCGTGGGGGGGGGGGGGGGGGGTGTGTGGAGCCCCCGTGGGGTACTAACTAGAAAGGTTGAGTGTTGGGAGATAGATAAGACGGATGGTTGCCTTACTCTTTCTGCTCGTCTGGTTTGCGTCGTTGACGATCGTCTTTGTCCCCCGTCTCGGTCAGAGTGGGCTGCTGCCGCTTGCGGTCTCCCGCAACCCCCTTGCTCTTCTAATGGTTAACGGGGTGGAGAAAGAGATGCTGATTGGATGTACATACATGTAGACATGCTTGGCTGGCACCGTTTGTCATGACATGGTTTCACTGTGTAACTGTCTGCTTCACTAGGCTATTTAGGGCACACTCTGTAATAGTGGAAACAGTAACTAAATTAGAATAACTAGTTCACTACTTTTGACCAGAGCCCCAGGCACCCTAATCCCTATTTAGGGCACATAGGGAATAGGGTGCCATTTGGAATTTTGCCAATCCCTGTTGGTGAGGTAATTTGTTGTGATTCACCTCTGCGAGTCCCAAATGGCACCCTATTACCTGTTTAGTGCACTACTCCCTATGGGCCCTGGTCAATAGTAGTGTACCACATAGGCATTAGGGTTCCATTTGGGTTACTTCCCTTGTCTGGTTGTGGAACACCCACCTCCTGGTTCTCTGAGTCAGAGGAGCTCTCCTCTTTGGTCTGTCTCCTCCGTTTAGCATCAGGGTCCTTCTTCCCCTCCAACTCTCTCCCTTTGTTGTCTTCCTTCTTTCTCCTCCCGTCCAGCCTCTTCTCTTCCTCTCCTCTCTTGGACTTGTCTTCCGGCGTCCTTTTTCTCTTTCTCTCCGACTCAGCAGTGTCCCTGAATGGAGAGAAACGTCTTTTAGGAGTTATTTTACCCAGGAAAGTCAAAGCAATGTTGCTCAATGGTAGCTACAGTAGTGGTGAGCCACTGTTGTTTTTCTGACAATTAAACAGTCCATTAATGATGGATTACTAGTGGATCCTTTAAAATCAGCAGATGGGTCTCATATAGAGATTCTATTAGATACATAGAACTGAAATTGTATAGAACTGAAATTCTTAAAATACACATTTATTGTTCTTGTAAATGCACATTTGCTCTTATTGTATGTATTTCTGTGTGTTTCTTGTCTGTCTGTATGTCTCTTGCTCTAGATAATAATATGAATGGCGACCCCAGTCCTGATGATAAGAAGCAGGAGTCGGACAAGGAGAAGCCTGCTGAAGAGGCCTCTACAGGTGATAACAGCAGGTAAGACAGACAGATGAACCATAATCACAACCGTACAGGTCACTGCCTGAGCCCTGGGGGTCCTGCTGCTGGAGTAGGAGCATCTTCTCAGCTTTGGTCTTCCTGCCTCGCCGCTTAGGAGTGGGGCCCTCTCCATCTGGACACACACAGGTCATAGAGTTTGTAGTTATGAGTCGTCATCAGCTATCATAATGAGGGGGGACACTACTGTCCCAATACAGAGGAGTGCTATGCAAGCTGTTTTCCATTACTTTGGTTGTTGTTTTACCCTTTGACAAAACAATAGAGTGCCTGGGGTAGGTCTGCTGTCTTGCACACAGTGGGAAAGGTAGAGGGTTGCATTGACAGACACTGTACCTTGAGGGCTGGATGTGGGACTGTTGGCAGCGTCCTCTTTCTCAGAGTCGGCCTCTACATCACTCTGACAAATGACACAAGACAGTGAGTTTAGGTTCAAAGTAATTCACAAGTTGCACTATGTCTAGATTAGGTGAATTCATGATATACTTCAGCAATAATGCCCGGGGGGGGGGGGGGGGTGTGGTATATGGTCAATATACCACGGCTACGGGCTGTTCTCATCCACGACGCAAAACAGAGTGCCTGGACACAGCCCTTAACCGTGATATATTGGCCATATACCACAAACCCCAGAGGTGCCTTATTGCTATTATAAAAACTGGTTACCAACATAATTAGAGCAGGAAAAATAAAATATTTTGTCATACCCGTGGTATACGGTCTGATATACCACGGCTGTCAGCCAATCAGCATTCAGGGCACCCAGTTTATAAATGAGGATATGGGATACCTTTTTCTTCCTTCTTCTCTTGGGTTTGGGAGTGTCTGTAGATTCATTTGGTGTGGGGTCCTAGAAAAAACAGACATACAGATGCTGTCAAATAGATTGGCACACTTTGCTCTTCACAATGCAGTGCAGTGCAATGGAGTAGAATGTTCTGCTTTTCTATAAAATTGCTATTTTTACCCTGTAGGCACATGAAACTTAGCACAGGTGAGAAATTACACAGTAAACAAGAATCATTGGCTCCAAACAAATGAATTTGATCAATTTAATCCAAGCCATTATTTTACTTTGAAGTTAGAAATCTTCATGTATTTATTTTTTGTCATGTACAGTTGTAAATCAAACAAATACACGTGTAAACACCAACATCTTTTTCAATTTTAACTTATTTTAGAATAAATAGTCAATCATACAAAGGTGCCAATATAAACCATGCAAGGGTGCCAATATATTTGACTGCATCTGTATTGTAATAATTCCCTCCCAACTGTCCTTGCAGTAAAATAAGGGGAAGTTGTGT
Organism: Oncorhynchus mykiss; assembly: GCF_057628025.1. NCBI lineage: Eukaryota > Metazoa > Chordata > Actinopteri > Salmoniformes > Salmonidae > Oncorhynchus > Oncorhynchus mykiss. Next base: position 17,164,774 of record NC_143040.1, read on the forward strand.
TTCAGCCACATCTAGTGGATTACTGTGGTATTACACCTACCAAGTCAGCAGGCAAGAGTCTAGTTTCCAAGTCCCAGAACAGTTCCTATCAAATGAAGGATCAGTCATTGGCGCAAGAGAGCAACTTACCTTTCTCCAGAGCGACATAGAATGCCATGCAAAAATAAAACATAAATACGTTGCTTTAACTGATAAGAATTGCTGTAGTTCAGCCCACCAATTAAAAGCTTGATAAAAACACCACAAGGAGTGAGGGAGCAACACGTGCCACTGATCAACAATCAGGCCTCAGTGCCTGAGTCAGTAAAACAGTCTAGTACATCAAAACTTGAGGAGGTGGGAAGGAAAGGGAGGGAACATGCTTTCAGGTCATGCAAATGATATTTAACATACCACATCTAATTCACAAAAACATTTACCCATTTATTTACATTTTTATGGTGAATGACCACTCTCACTAAACACAACATTTGCGTCATCCCCCATAGTGAGAGCCCAGGTTTGTTCAAAATGAATGACAGTGGTTATTTTAAGGGCACAATCACACCAATATCCATGGTATATTAAACTTACAGGCTGTAACACAGGTACTGAAAACTCCTCTCTCTTTGCCCTGCCCTCTCACCATTCACTACAGGGAAATAACCCTCCGTACCCCTATCCACCCCTGTTGTGGTATAGTTGTAAAACACTCAAAATACTATTGTTACCAACAGAAAAACCAGGCTAGCTAAGAAACAGAGGGAGGATACGGCACCAAACCATCACCTTAAGGCTTTGCAACGGTAGTCGTGCAAGCCAATGGTAACACGGTTGCCTAGCAATAGGAACAAAATAACACCACCTATAAAAGGAAAGTCACCAGGTGCCACATCATGCTTTCCCTAAGTGGGGTGCGAGGGTCACCTATCCCATCATGCAACAGTACGTACATCCTGGCCCTGGGGCTGTCCCTGTTCAGAGACCTGCATGCCCCCATCCTCCTCATCATCCTCCTCCTGTCCAGCCTCACTCTCAGCCCCCGACACCTGTGTAACCATATCAAAACACACAGGGCCCAGGGTATGGGGGGGTTAGGTTAGTTATTTAGTGGGGCCAATTGACAGCTAGACAGAGAGAGAAGTTGGGCCCCGTCTCTCCCTTGACTTCAGTCCTTCGCTCCCAGACAATTCTACACGTAATTGGGATTCAGCTTGGACAAACAACTCTGGTCAAGTACTAGTAATATACCCCACAAATAACATTTGACAATTCAAGATTTGCCTCCTGGGGTATTACGACACAAAGCACGGTACCATTGGCAAAAGGAGACAACATCAACAGCAGACAGACACATTGGTACAAGAGCGCACAGCATTTAATGTTACGTAGGCGTGGTGCTTGTCAAGAAAGTGAGGTTAGTCAGTATTCTATGGTGTTCACGTGAATAACACAGTAAAGTCCATATAAAAATAATGACCTATGAATTAAGGTAGATGGTAGAATAGTTAACCTACTTTGGGTTTCTTCCTCTTCTCATAACCTCCCTCCTCGTCCCCTTCCGGGTTACTGTCAGAGTCCTTCTCCGTTACGTTATCCGACAGCATCATTTGCTAATGAAAGAAAACCAAACATGTTACCAAAAGAAGAAAACATTCCTAAATCACAGACCGAGGAACAGACTACTTTAACCCCAAAACCCAACCTTAAAGGGGAAATCCACATTTGAAACAATAACAAAAAGGGGTCACTTGTTTTGGTAAACAGCTGAGGGATGGGCCTTGAGAAATAGAATATTACTGCTCTTGCATTCATAGGCAGAACTATGGATGCAAGGACTGACCATCCATGATGTCCAAATTATAGATTTAACCACATATTTTGAAGCTATACAGTGTTTGTTTACATTGACTTTGTTTTTTTAAAATGTTGAGTTAAACAAGCTTATATTCTGGGTTCTGATGGGCTATGACACTTGAACTAAGCTCATGAGGCATTTATAAGTTATATTCTTCAAGAATCAATGGCTATATATCATTAATTTAACAGCCCCAAAATGGATGTAGCAATAGTAGATTGCCCCTTTAACCATTAGGGCAACCCCCCCACATAGAGAACTCCAGGGTCATGTTCATTTGGCACTAAATGGAAGTAAATGGATGAATGTACTGATTGTTGGGGGAGCTAGCACGTAAGTATTTCATTGCACCGTTTATACCTGCTGTAAACTGTGTACGTGACAAATAAAATAAGATTTGATGGGCTAAAATGCTACAGTTGTCCCTGACCCGACTCTCAACGTGCAACGTAGACGGTCGCGGATTAGGCCCCTCATCCTCCCCACTTTTGTTTCTGTCTAAAGTAACTAGACCATTAACAGGCATCATACAGTACGTCTTAGAGGTGCTTATAAATACGTAAAGTACTTTTCATTTGGCTGAGGCCAGGCTTAACGCTCATATTCACTTTCTGTTGCATAAAGTCTTCCGTTTGTTTGCCCTAATGAACACGAACCAGAGCAACATGACAAAAGAGAGGAGATAAAACAAACCTTCTCTCCATTCAGCTCCACCTTTGGGTTGTTCTCAACCTCCCACAGGCCTTCATTGAAGCCCTTTCTCTTGTTAGGCTTGGCATACTTCTCTTTATTGGGCAGGTAGGGATATATATCTTTGGGGCCTAGGAATGCACTGCAATAGAGGAGGAAAGTCAATGCATAGATGCTTTTCTGGTGCTCAAACTGATGTTTGTATATTGTACACAATGCCAATATCAAGTACTGGTGTATTGTTCAGATAGAGGGTGTAGTGTATTGTAGTATAGTGTATGGGTGAGACAAAGGGAACTACTGTAGATAACTTCTTACGTTTCATGGGTACCAAAGAAAAAGATGGGAAACTTCATGTTGGCCGGCTTCACAGCTCCATCAGAGTAGTCATTAATCTGGTAGAAAGGGAAAGAGCAGTGAATTGATTAGCCTAGTGTGTACATGTCATGTAATTGGCAGACAATTCCAAAAATCCATCTTTAATAAATGCCCTATGTGACAAATTAACTGTGTAACAAGTGCATTAAGTGTTTAGAATGGAAGTAACAACTCTATAATACCATGAAATAAGACTAATGACTATACGTTAGAGCTGGGACGATAAACCAAAAATAATCGACAGACCATACCCATCACAGGCATTTTGCTGATATCGTTCATTAAGATAAGTAGCCTATACTAGAGAAATATGAAGTTTGAAATGAAATATTTGTGCTAATATGAGTGATTGTTAATGGGACAATTGATGGCTACAATCAGCAAACTAGTAGTAGTTTAAAAGAATAATACATGAAAAAATGTGGTGTAATTGTAAATGTATCGTTATTGCATAATTTCAGACAATTTATCGCGATATGGATTTTTGTCGATCTCGCCCAGCTCTACATACGTCGTTAAGGTAAATGGAAGTAACTTGTCTTGTGTGATTGTGTATTGGCTTACCCTGGCAGGCCAGTGAGGGTAGCCCTTCATCTTCGCAAAGATCAGGTCACCCGGTTTGTAATCCCGAGCCATTCTTCTTGCGACGTACGGCACTCTGTTGACACATGTGACCAATCACATTTGATGTGATTTGATATAATAATAATAATACGTAGAACACAGTGCAAACAGAATGCAACTTTAGCCTACATACACAGAAAGAACAGCTAGATGAAATGCATCAAGTCCTACGAAAAAGCCAATTGGGAAAATGTTACAGGACCATGCACCTACCTATTGCACACCTGAATTGAGTTTCAGTTGCGAATCCATTCTACAAGTGTACGACTTATAGAATGCATGATTCGTGCATAACAGTGTGGGTATGTAGCAAGGACACTAACCCTTACCCCCATGCATTAGCGCATCGGGTCGTGCACACAAACAGAAACGTGGACGAATCCAGTTTCATTCCAAATACCGATTCTCCCGCGACCCATGAACATGGCATTACATATGTTTACATGTAGATACATTTTCGTGCTTGTCAAAATCTAGCTACCTAGTGTTTAGATACAATGTTTCCTTTTCGCGACATTCTAGTATTTTCCGGTGACAACATGAACATGCGGGCTGTCTTTCTAGCTTTGACCTCAGTTCAAAACGAACTAATACATATCGTTAAGAAAGGAATACTAGTATGTGTATGTTAGTATCATATTCACAAACATTCTGAATGGTGTTACCTAGAAGAAAATGAAAAATGCTTACCAAAGTAGTACTATATTCGTAGCTAGCTAAGCAGCCTACACAACTTGTCCTGCTCCCGCGCAACACGGTAATGGATTTTACCATAATAGCTCTAAAATAGGGTGAGCTAAAATCCTAAACACAAAAATGATAGTCTTTGCAATGTGTATCTTGGTCTTTTTACGTGAAGAAAGTAATTGAAGTGACGTTATTTGTGCTTCTGGTGTGCACATGGTTGTATTTGTAGATGTAATCAATGCAAGACAATTCAAGTGGATGAGGTACACCCCTCTTATAAGATGCAAGTTTAGGAGAACTGCGCAAGAACATTTCCTTGGTACTGATGCTGCATTCTGTTATTATGGTTGACCAAGTCCACATGTGATCATTTTGACAGCTAGTACATTTGACTTGAGGAACTATACTTTCCGTTTTTCTCAAGTTGCCTCAAACTGAAATATGAGTTTGTCTAATACTCCAAAATTCGACTATGTTATCACATACTAATACATATCACTCATTTGCAGGTAAGAGCATTTGGTAAAGCGTTAGCCGACTCCTGCGTGAAATAACTTAATATTGAAATTGTTGGCTACGTTGTATGTCAACGTGGTCATTATAGCTGTCTTCATATCTTACAGAATGCTGACATGTTGTGGAGTATTCTAGTCTTGCACCAGTACAGGAAATCACATTCCTTACTGCTTGCTATTCATTGCCCTCCAGTGGTGAAGATCTGTACTTAGCCCTACTAACATACCACTACAGGAACTATTGAGTATTGTTCCCTCACTTCTCCTTCAGTGTATTATATATAGTACACTGCTCAAAAAAATAAAGGGAACACTTAAACAACACAATGTAACTCCAAGTCAATCACACTTCTGTGAAATCAAACTGTCCACTTAGGAAGCAACACTGATTGACAATACATTTCACATGCTGTTGTGCAAATGGAATAGACAAAAGGTGGAAATTATAGGCAATTAGCAAGACACCCCCAATAAAGGAGTGGTTCTGCAGGTGGGGACCACAGACCACTTCTCAGTTCCTATGCTTCCTGGCTGATGTTTTGGTCACTTTTGAATGCTGGCGGTGCTTTCACTCTAGTGGTAGCATGAGACAGAGTCTACAACCCACACAAGTGGCTCAGGTAGTGCAGCTCATCCAGGATGGCACATCAATGCGAGCTGTGGCAAGAAGGTTTGCTGTGTCTGTCAGCGTAGTGTCCAGAGCATGGAGGCGCTACCAGGAGACAGGCCAGTACATCAGGAGACGTGGAGGAGGCCGTAGGAGGGCAACAACCCAGCAGCAGGACCGCTACCTCCGCCTTTGTGCAAGGAGGAGCAGGAGGAGCACTGCCAGAGCCCTGCAAAATGACCTCCAGCAGGCCACAAATGTGCATGTGTCTGCTTAAACGGTCAGAAACAGACTCCATGAGGGTGGTATGAGTGCCCAACGTCAACAGGTGGGGGTTGTGCTTACAGCCCAACACCGTGCAGGACGTTTGGCATTTGCCAGAGAACACCAAGATTGGCAATTCGCTACTGGCGCCCTGTGCTCTTCACAGATGAAAGCAGGTTCACACTGAGCACATGTGACAGACGTGACAGTCTGGAGACGCCGTGGAGAACATTCTGCTGCCTGCAACATCCTCCAGCATGACCGGTTTGGCGGTGGGTCAGTCATGGTGTGGGGTGGCATTTCTTTGGGCCACACAGCCCTCCATGTGCTCGCCAGAGGTAGCCTGACTGCCATTAGGTACCGAGATGAGATCCTCAGACCCCTTGTGAGACCATATGCTGGTGCGGTTGGCCCTGGGTTCCTCCTAATGCAAGACAATGCTAGACCTCGTGTGGCTGGAGTGTGTCAGCAGTTCCTGCAAGACGAAGGCATTGATGCTATGGACTGGGACGCCCGTTCCCCAGACCTGAATCCAATTGAGCACATCTGGGACATCATGACTCGCTCCATCCACCAACGCCACGTTGCACCACAGACTGTCCAGGAGTTGGCGGATGCTTTAGTCCAGGTCTGGGAGGAGATCCCTCAGGAGACCATCCGCGACCTCATCAGTAGCATGCCCAGGCGTTGTAGGGAGGTCATACAGGCGCACGTGGAGGCCACACACTACTGAGCCTCATTTTGACTTGTTTTAAGGACATCAAAGTTGGATCAGCCTGTAGTGTGGTTTTCCACTTTAATTTTGAGTGTGACTCCAAATCCAGACCTCCATGGGTTGATAAATTTGATTTCCATTGATCATTTTTGTGTGATTTTGTTGTCAGCACATTCAACTATGTAAAGAAAAAAGTATTTAATAAGAATATTTCATTCATTCAGATCTAGGATGTGTTATTTTAGTGTTCCCTTTATTTTTTTGAGCAGTGTATTTAGTTACATTCTCTTTTGCATCTTCTTAATAATGTCTCATTCATTCAGGAACATACAGTACATGTTTGGTTATGTGTACGTTGTAGTGCAGGGATGTAGTGGTAAAAAGGGTAGCTAGACCCTATTCACACAATTAAAAAGGTTTTAGTTTGAGTTTATCTTCCACTACATCACTGAGTTGGAATTATCAGAGGTCTCGTCTAGAAAGGTGAATCTCTGTGCATTGACAACAGCAATGACATCCCATCAATAATACTAGGCCTGCGACTGCTACCTCTGACACCACCAGAACTGTCACGACTACTTGAACCTTTCTACTGTTGAATGAACACATCAGGAAGGACTGAATGAAGGTGACCTAGGTGTGTGTGACCACCAAACACAGGACAGAACAGTTGTGTGTGTGTGCGTATGTGCGTGAGAAAGACAATAGGAGTAAAGGAGATACTGATGAATGTGAAGGACAGGCCCGTCACCCCAGAGAGGGGGATTGGGGAGGAGAGAGAGAGGAGCAAAGCAGGTCGGGCAGGCCCCAGGAATAGCACTGAAGAGCAACCAGGAGGAGGAGGAGGACCCCTGCCCAGCCTGTAGGGTGAGAGACCTTGGTGTTGGACCTGAGCCAGCTCAGTGGGGTTCAGACACCAGGCCTAGTGGGGATGGAGGTAGGTAGGGAAGGAAGGAAGGAGGGGGATGGACGGATGGAGAGAGGGAGGGAGGGATGGACGGTGGTAGTGTGTCTATCTACCCTTCACCCTGGCAGACGAGGTGTTGGCACCACGTTCCATCCCTCTTTTTCTCTGGAGCCCCATGATGTCCTGCTATTCTCACTGCTGATGCTCCATATCACCTAGTGACATTCAGAGTGTGTGTACATTTACTTGGCAAATAAAGGTGATTCTAATATACCCATAACATAATAACATACCATTAACATAATAACATACCATTAACATAATAACATACCATTAACATAATAACATACCCTTAACATAATAACACACCCTTAACATGATAACACACCCTTAACATAATAACATACCCTTAACATAATAACACACCCTTAACATAATAACATACCCTTAACATAATAACACACCCTTAACATAATAACATACCCTTAACATAATTACATACCCTTAACATAATAACATAATTACATACCCTTAACATAATAACATACCCTTAACATAATAACACACCCTTAACATAATAACATACCCTTAACATAATAACACACCCTTAACATAATAACACACCCTTAACATAATAACACACCCTTAACATAATAACATACCCTTAACATAATAACATACCATTAAACCTGTTCAGGTTTTGGCATATTTTAGGACAAGGTGTGCAAGGTTTAGGGTACTCCAGGCCTGTGTATGTAGTGTGTAGGGTTTAGGGTACTCCAGGCCTGTGTATGTAGTGTGTAGGGTTTAGGGTACTCCAGGCCTGTGTATGTAGTGTGTAGGGTTTAGGGTAATCCAGGCCTGTGTATGTAGTGTGTAGGGTTTACGGTACTCCAGGCCTGTGTATGTAGTGTGTAGGGTTTACGGTACTCCAGGCCTGTGTATGTAGTGTGTAGGGTTTAGGGTACTCCAGGCCTGTGTATGTAGTGTGTAGGGTTTAGGGTACTCCAGGCCTGTGTATGTAGTGTGTAGGGTTTACGGTACTCCAGGCCTGTGTATGTAGTGTGTAGGGTTTACGGTACTCCAGGCCTGTGTATGTAGTGTTTAGGGTACTCCTTGCCTGTGTGTGTAGAGTTTAGGGTACACCAGACATGTGTGTAGGGTTTACGGTACTCCAGGCCTGTGTATGTAGGGTTTAGGGTACTCCTTGCCAGTGTATGTAGTGTGTAGGGTACTCCAGGCCTGTGTGTGTAGGGTTTAGGGTACTCCATGCCTGGACTGTGTGGCTTCTTCTGAAGGGCACCTTGCCAGAGTTCAGTGAACGATGGTGTCCTTGAGTGTGTGTGTGTGTGTCGTGCCCGTGGATTGGCATCCTTCCCCTCGCCGCTGCTGGCAACTCTTCAGCTCGTTGGGGGGTGGGCAGGGGTGCCATTGGTGAATGATAAAGTAATTGCCATGCAGGTCAGTATCTTCATTAACACCACAGCCATGATCAGGGGGCATATTATTTGTTTATGAAGTGTTACTCGACCTGGTGATGAACTATGGAGCTCTATTAAATGACCTAGTATGAAAGTAAAAGAACCAATCAAACTTCATATGATTGAGTAGGTATTTTGAATAGTGTTTTTAATACTATAGGTGAGATGTTGTCCAAAATAATGGATTTAATTAAATGTCTGAAACAATATTTGGTACCGAGTGGCACAGGTCGTGTATTAGCAGTAATACAAAATGGCTATTGTTGAAACACTGGATGTCTGGTGGTGACTAATCTGAAGTAGAATTAGTTTGTAAATGGATAGTGACGGCATTTGTGTTTTTAACCCCCAAGTCCAAAAATGAATGTACCTTTTCCAGATTAAACAAGAACGAGAGATGGCAGAGTTTTTCTGGAGGAGGCGTAAGAGAGCTTCCTATCAGCTCTGCAGCAAGAAAGAGAGAGAGAGGGGTGGACGAGAAAGGGAGAGAGGGAGGGACGAGAAAGCGAGAGAGAGGGAATGAGAGTCAGGCCCTCGGACAGCAGGTGAGTGTGTGAAGGCAGGGGATGACAGATGCTTCTGTCAGCGTTCCAACAGTCGCCGGTTAGTGGGAGCGCCACAGATGCCTCCTCCTCCCTCCCTTCTTCCCTCCCTCCATCCCTCCCACCTCTACTCTCGACAGGCTGCGATGGGGGATGACAAGACAGGATCAGTCCTCTCAGTGGTGGAGTGACCACACTGACACGCGGGCTGGCGTGGGCAGAGGAGGAGTAAGGTGATGGAACAGGCCAGAGCTGTGCCGGGGGCTTGGGTCTAGGGGGCATGTGTGGGGCTGCTGGCGGGGTTATAAATGCGGGGGTCAGCGAGCGAGGACAGGAGAAGGGCTCTCTTGCTGGGCTAGAGGAGCCAGCTGAGACGCAGGGTCCGCCGCGCTGGTCCACCCTGCGAGGGGAGCAGATGTTTTCGCTCAGGGGCGAGCCAAGTTCCGGAGCAACCTTCAGCTGCTTGGAGGTCAGGTCTTCAATAAGGGGAGCGGTGCACGGGACATTTCGGAGGCAAACGCTTCAACTTTGATACAACAACATATTAATTATGGTGCTAGATCCGGTGCCGAGGGTTATAGTGGAACATCCCACCCCACTGGGTTGAGCCTCGATCAGGTTGACATTAGCCAAGGTTTCCTGGCAGTTCCCGCGCCGTCCCAGAGCTAGCCTACTTTTACACACACACACAGACACACACACAGCAGACCTCTATGGCCACATCTCTGTGGAAGAGTAGTTCAACCGTGATAGATGGACCAGGATACATTTAGATAGCAGCACCTCTGTCATGAAGAATAAGAGTTTAGGACAACAGCTAAACTACTGAACTTTTACCCCAGTGGTGCATGAGGTAGGTTTACACATGTTTATGGATATATCTGACCGACCACTTCTATTCAGTCTTGTGTTGCAAAATTTAAAATAGTGTTTTTTACATTGGATAAATATAGAGATTCAGAGCTACACAATTATATATCTTACACTGAAGTTGAGGAACAATGGGAAAGTAATTCTGCATTGAATGTTGATAAGCTTGTAACCACACAGAAAATGGCCCTTGAATGTTTTGGTACACCTACTGGAGAGCTCTTCTTTGTCTACACCTATTCAGCATTGTTCACACCCTCTTAAGCCTTAGCTCCACCCATCTCTTTAAGGAGTCACATGTGAGGCCATGTGCTAAACAGAGTGAGTAAGGTAGTGTAGTAAATAACCCAAGACTAAAAGTATCGACAGTAGTAGCCTACGATAATGAAAAACTCCAGGTAACTTTATACAGTCCTTGGCCTATATCCTAATCTATCTTTGGTATAGGTCATGTTGTTCTTCATATTACCGTATCTGGTAAACACACACTATATCAAATCAAATCTAAGTTTATTTGTCACATGCACAGGATACAGAAGGTGTAAACAGTACAGTGAAATGGTTACTTGCATAGTAGCAATATCAAAAACAGAAAGTGTCTGGATAAAAATATTGTAGAAATATTTTATCATTATTAGATGATGTTCACCCAGACACACTTGTCTAAATTCATGGGCCAATAATCATCTGGAGAACTGTAGACTTTTGTTCAGACATGTAGCTAGCTAGCTATGAACAATAATCCCAACCCATATAGTACTACTAGTAATACAAATGGATTGTCATAGCTAGCCACCATACATGAAATGCTGTGGTATGAATCTGCAGGTAGCTAAAGCTAACTGATGAGGTTCAGTGTTAGCTAGCTAGCTAACATTAGGCTATAACTAGCAATGCAAATATATTTCTGAGATACAAATACAATTATTACACAGATCATACACGTATCGTTAGCTATCAAGCCAACAAGCTAACATTCGATAGCTAGCTAACAGTACGCTTTAACTTGCAATGAAAATGACTTTCTGACAAAATTTAGAAATGCATAATATCTGAAAATGTAGCTAGACTTACCGTATACATGGATGAACCCCTTTAAATAAGTAAGATGTCCTGTGTCGTCCTGTGGCATTTCTACCAAAAAACACATTTTGATAAAAAAAAAAAGGTTTTACGTACACTACCAGTCAAAAGTTTAAGAACACCTACTCATTCAAGGGTTTTTCTTGATTTTCTACATTGTGGAATAATAGTTAAGACATTAAAACTATGAAATAACACATATGGAATGATGTAGTAACCAAAAATGTTTTAAACAAATCAAATCAAAATATATTTTATATTTGAGATTCTTCAAGTAGCCACCCTTTGCCTCGATGACAGCTTTGCACACTCTTGGCATTCTCTCAACCAACTTCATGAGGTAGTCACCTGGAATGCATTTCAATTAAAAGGTGTGCCTTCTTAAAAGTTAATTTGTGCACTTTCTTTCCTTCTTAATGCGTTTGAGCCAATCAGTTGTGTTGTGTCAAGGTTGGGGGGTATTCAGAAGATAGCCCTATTTGGTAAAAGACCAAGCATATATTATGGCAAGAACAGCTCAAATAAGCAAAGAGAAACGACAGTCCATCATTACTTTAAGACATGAAGCTCAGTCAATACAGAAAATGTTGAGAACTTTGAAAGTTTCTTCAAATGTAGTTGCAAAAACCATCAAGTGCTATGATGAAACTGGCTCTCATGAGGACCGCCACATGAATGGAAGACTCTGCAGAGGATCAGTTCATTAGAGTCACCAGCCTCAGAAATTGCAGCCCAAATAAATGCTTCACAGAGTTCAAGTAACATACACATCTCAACATCAACTGTTCAGAGCAGATTGTGTGAATCAGATTGTGTGAATCACCAATAATAAGAAGAGACTTGCTTGGGCCAAGAAACACGAGCAATGGACATTAGACCGGTGGAAATTTGTCCTTTGGTCTGGAGTCCAAATTTGCGATTTTTGGTTCCAACCTCCATGTCTTTGTGAGACGCGGTGTGGGTGAAAGGATGATCTCCGCATGTATATTACCCACCGTAAAGCATGGAGGAGGAGGTGTTATGGTGTGGAGGTGCTTTGCTGGTGACACTGTCTGTGATTTATTTAGAATTCAAGGCACACTTGACCAGCATGGCTACCACAGCATTCTGCAGCGATACGCCACCCCATCTGGCTTGGACTTGGAACTATCATTTGTTTTTCAACAGGACAATGACCCAACACTCCTCCAGGCTGTGTAAGGGCTTTTTGACCAAGAAGGAGAGTGATGGAGTGCTGCATCAGATGACCTGGCATCCACAATCCTCCAACCTCAACCAAATTGAGATGGTTTGGGATGAGTCGGACCACATAGTGAAGGAAAAGCAGCCAACAAGTGCTCAGCATATGTGGGAACTCCTTCAAGACAGTTGGAAAAGCATTCCATGTGAAGCTGGTTGAGAGAATGCCAAGAGTGTGCAAAGCTGTCATCAAGGAAAAGGGTGGCTATTTGAAGAAGAAATATATTTTGATTTGTTTAACACTTTTTTGGTTACTACATGATTCCCTATGGGTTATTTCATAGTGTTGATGTCTTCACTATTATTCTACAATGTAGAAAATAGTACAAATAAAGAAAAAACCTTGAATGAGTAGGTGTTCTAAAACATTTTACCGGTAGTGTATATGTTCAAATGCCTCTCCTGTGAAGTGACATGTGACATACACCTAGCTTCTTGAAACGGGTCACATATTGACACACTGTTGTTACCAAATGTACAATGTTGAATGATGTGGGCAGTTAATTGCATCATGTAGACCAATGCCCATACTAACAAAAAAGGGTGATCCCTTAAATTTTACTACTTTCCAACCCCAATGAGTGAATAATTGCAAGTTAACCTCCTCTCAACCTTTACATTGATTTCTGAGAGAGAGTCAGAGCTGAGGATTACTTGGAGAGCAACGATGAAGACCTAGCTTATTGGCCCTTTTGAGTATTTGGCAAACGGGCTTGACAAAGATGGGCGAGACAAAATCTAGGGCTTACATCTACGGCACACTATTGAGGGGCACTTGAAACTTGAAAGCAGTGCTGGTGATGGGAAACTCGTAGAAAGGGGTTCCTCTTCGTTTAAGAGCTGTGAATTTGGACAGGGGTGCGGTGATGGGGAAACGCTCTTTAACTGAACCGCCGAGGCCCAACATCGTCAAGGAATTGAGACGTTTTAAACCGTTAACCGGGGACTGCCTGTATGCGATCAAAGGCGGCGCCGCGGCAGCGGATCCTCGCTCGGGAATGTGAACGGGGGAACGGAGGGAACAGAGGGGATTGTGGGGGATCACGGCGGGTTGAAAACCTAAAGTCAGCACATTAGCTTTATAAGTGCGTCAGAGAAGAAGATGATCAGGGGGGAATCATTGAACCCAGGGGGAGACAGACTGAGGAGGAAAAAGCCTAACTGTGTGTCGAGTAGAAACTAGGCTACTATAGCAGAGAACAGAGAGCACTGCAGCATCATCAAAGCAGCTATCTGATTAGAAACGATTCTGTATGTCTACTATTCTAAATGGTAGCTACACTACATATTTTTGGTCTCGTCTTGGTCCGACTTTTTCTTATGACACAGACGCAGTGTCAGATGAAAGGTCACATAAAGAGTGTGTGCAGTAGATTACAATAACTATTAGTGTTGTCACTACAGTCCTCCTATGAAGTCCTCATATGAGGTCCTCTTCCTTCCTGTAGTTTGAGGGATGGGGGGTCTCTCAGTCCCTACCAACCTATCCCTTCATCCCTTTCATCTGGCTAGATATCAGAGAGAGAGACCCTTCTTTCTTCCCATCATCCATACCTCCCTGACCCTCCTCTACTATGTTCCGCCTCTTCCTGTGATCTGATGCCTGATGCCTGCCAGGTGGATGGTTGAGAGAGACAGGGCCAGGTATGGACCTCACGTCTCTCGCCCTCTTTAAACCCACCTTAAACAGAGCACAAATTACCCACCATGTTGGGTTGGCTGGCCCCTCTCCTCTCCCAGTCGCATGCAGGTCTAGCTAATTCAGTAGAGCATTAGCCTTGGGTTAGCAGGAGCGCTGCGCTACTGAATTATAAATCAAAGAGCTGCTCACATGAAACCCTTTCGCTAATTACACTTTTTCGCTCCCTCGTTTCTTCCCCACTTTTTTTTACACTGCTGTGTCACTTTAAACTGCCTGTGAGCGCTGCAAAGTAATTGCAAGGTACAAAACCGCCGAAAATGGCTTTGGAGGATTCCTCCACCTTAACCGGAACTCTAGTGAAGATGATGCCAATTATTTTCCTGTCATTACCAGACTTTCAATTCATGTTAATGCCTACCACTTGTTCGCACTTTGGGGCCTGTCCTTGATGTGAAGACCAGTGGTCTCTTGCTAATACAACCCCAGAATAGGGTTGTTATTTAAGGGGCCAGAATGGACAGAGACTGCAGCTGGAAGTGTACTTCTCCTGTCTCTCTCTTTGAACTAGATATTTTTTTATCTGCTGCCGATTCCCTCACCTCCTTTAATGTTGTTTGTGACTTCTTCTTCTTCTTCTTTGTGTTCTTCCCCCCTTCATGTCCTCTGCGTGTCATTCTACCCCCCTCCCTCCCTCCCCCTACCTCCAGCCTGCAAGGCGAACCAATTTATCACCGGCCAAAAGAGGGGCCTTCACTCTGTCCGGCTGCCTCCTGCCTCTTGCCTCCGTTAGCTGCTACTTTCCTAATGAAAGAAATAAAAGAGGGCCGCGTCCTGGACACTCCTGAGGGAGCTGGCGGGGGCAAGGAGACAAGTTCCAGACCCAACCAACCCGGGGAAATAATTACCTCCACTGCTGGGCCACGGAGAGGAGACCGCAACCCACCCCCCCCCACCCCCGGCTGGGCCGGAGGAACTCACTAGACTACTGGACTAAACTTTATACATCGAGAGCACACAGCTCTGGATCTGCCATCACCATCATTAGGTGGTCACATGACCCTACGGGGCGGGGGATGGGCGTAATGGGGCTACCGGAGGGGGGCTGTTGGGGGGCTGGATGGGGGCGGCGTGGAGGGGTGGACTCAGCAGGCATTGGCCCAGGGAGCTGGCACTTGGCTGTAGTTCCAGGGAGCGGAGAGTGGAGGACGAGTGCCAGACACAGCTGAGCGGAGAGGAAGAGAGGGAATGGGGGATGAGGAAGGAGAGAGAGATGACAGGAAGAGGAATGGACTGTCCGACAGGGATAAATAACGAGGAATAGAGACGGCGCCAGGTGACCCGTGGCGGGGCACCCTCGTAGGGACAGTGGGTCCCACTGGGCCACCCACCAGTCACCTACATCTAGACTATCACCAGCCCCACCAACCACAGGGCAGATGGGTCAGAGGTGGATCTGTCCTGGCTGATGGACTGAACTGGACTGGAGGGAAGCAGAGAGGACAAGAGACGGCGCCAGGTGACCCGTGGCGGGGCACCCTCGTAGGGACAGTGGGTCCCACTGGGCCACCCACCAGTCACCTACATCTAGACTATCACCAGCCCCACCAACCACAGGGCAGATGGGTCAGAGGTGGATCTGTCCTGGCTGATGGACTGAACTGGACTGGAGGGAAGCAGAGAGGAATAGAGACGGCGCCAGGTGACCCGTGGCGGGGCACCCTCGTAGGGACAGTGGGTCCCACTGGGCCACCCACCAGTCACCTACATCTAGACTATCACCAGCCCCACCAACCACAGGGCAGATGGGTCAGAGGTGGATCTGTCCTGGCTGATGGACTGAACTGGACTGGAGGGAAGCAGAGAGGACATACAGTGGATGTTCTTAGTCTGGGCTGACCACAAGAGGAGCTTTAGCTCCAATTAGATTACTGCTCTCTCTGCACTAGATTCTCCTTCTTGGTCTGTATCAAACCAAACATGTTCACTCCAAATATAGTGGTCATGTGTGGCTCAGTTGGTAGTGCATGGTGCTTGCAATGCCAGGGTTGTGAGTTTGATTCCCGGGACCACCCATACTTAAATTGTATGCACGCATGACTGTAAGTTGCTTTGGATAAAAGCCTCTGCTAAATAACATATTATTATTATTGACACAGAGTTCATCTGTTATAATGAAACATGTTAATGTCAAAGCAATTCATTCAGAAAATATTGTCATAATCAATTAGTTGGTTGACATGTGGAGGCAACATGTGAATATGGATCTATTCAGATACATTCATATCAGTCACTGCTGACAGGTTTGGCATTGGTTTGAATCGTTTGGGAAACGCTGATCTTGATGAATCGTTTGGGAAACGGCGATCTACAGTATCCAGATGAATCGTTTGGGAAACGCTGATCTTGATGAATCGTTTGGGAAACGGTGATCTACAGTATCCAGATGAATCGTTTGGGAAACGCTGATCTTGATGAATCGTTTGGGAAACGGTGATCTACAGTATCCAGATGAATCATCTGCCATCACAGGGATGATGGTGATTAATAAACTTACATTTCAATTGAACAAATTGATTCAATACAAGAGTCAAATCTGTAATTGATAGTGAGGCGGAATTGTAGTGTATTAGCCAGTCAACCAAGGCATAAACTGCTCTCTCTGCTATCGCACGGCAAGCGGTACCGAAGCGCCAAGTCTAGGTCCAAAAGGTTCCTTAACAGCTTCTACCCCCAACCCATAAGACTGCTGAACAATTCATCAAATGGCCACCCGGACTATTTACATTAACCCCCCTTTGTTTTTAGACTGCTGCTACTCGACTAACCTGTTCCCCCGCACATTAACTCAGTACCGGTACCCCCTGTATATAGCCTCCTTATTGTGTTACCTTTTTAAAAAACATTTTTTTACTTTAGTTTATTTAGTAAATTTTTTCTTAACTCAATTTCTTGAACTGTGTTGTTGGTTAAGGGCTTAAGTAAGTAAGCATTTCACGGTTGTACTCAGCGCACGTGACAAATAAAATTTGATTTGATTTGATTTGGACCCTTGTTTAGAGCCGAGATCTGCTTTCAAATGAGACAACTAGTGTTCTGTAACTACCTAGAGAGCACAGGTTAACTCCATCTCAGTCACTACTGATCTAGATGGGGCTGCCTTTCTCTCTGTTAGATACAGCCCACCTGTGTCTATCTGAAATACACAGACCAAGTTGAACAAACTTAGGGATTCACAGCTATACCCTCCAAAAAACTGTCTCCTTGTTTTTTTGTTTGTTATTATTTTCTCTGTGTTTCGTCATGAGCTGGCCTTCCTAATGTAATATACCACTGTGTGTGTGATGCTGCATGGAGTACCCATCACTCCCTCTGCATCTGCCTCAGGTCTTATCGATCTACTTCCTATGCCCATTCTAGCTCTCTCCACTCAACGAGATGTTGCTTCAGAAACTGCACTGCAGCACAACTCGCTCCCCCCTCAAGTCCTAATGACACCCTTCACTCATTGATGAATGATTAAATGCTCACCTATGCAGTATTGTCCATTATGGCTTATTTTGGAGATGCGTTGTCCAAGCGTTGACCAAGCATTGTATGATTCTGATTGGTCAGAACAAATAATTGACAAGTGACTTATCCAATCATATTCAACTATCTCCCGCTTATTGAACATCATGATTCACCTCGTTTGACTGTGGCGTTTGGTTGTGGTCTGGAGGTGATTCGTCAAAAACAATAACTGACAAGTGGTTCATCAAATCATATTCAACCGTTTCCCGCTTTTTAAATATGACCCGGCCCATTTGACTGGTTGTGGTCTGGAGAGTAGAAGGCTGTTCATGACCATCATCATCAGGTTGTCTGGCTCGGTCACCATTCTAACTCCACAATCAGTCTGTTATTCCTTACCAGGAGACAGGATGCCACTTTTAATTTAGGGCTGCGTCCTACCTTTTAAATACCCTTGTAAATATTTTATCACCTCGGAAGGGTTCTGACAAGCCCATTTTGTAAAAAGGCCGGGCCTTGCAATTAAGCAATATCGGAGAATGGACTAATTACACTTGATAGGCTGGAGTGAGTTAATCTGATTTCCCATTGGGTCGATGCAGAGAGGGGCTATGAGGGGCCTGGGGAAATGTAGCTTGGGGTTTGGCAGGAATCCGTTGGCCAGTCCTTGTCTTGATTAGAAACTTGTTTTGTGTTCGGACTGGGTCGAGGGAACTCAATTTGTCCCTGCTGGTAAGACAAGAGGGCCCCGTAGAGAGGTGTGTGTGTGGGTGGGTGGTTGTATACGTGTGTGGGTGGGTGTTTGTGTGTGTGTGTGTGTTCTTAGCCTCCACTCCCAACACAAGGCCATCAGATGAACTCTATCCCATAATAATCCAGGCTCTGCCCCTAAGAGAGGCAGGTGACAGCGGGCCAGAATCGGCATGGTGATGGCCCATGCAGAAAGTCGATACTCACAGAGAAGAGGGAAAAAGAGGAAGGGAGGGAGGAAAAGAGGGGAGGGGGGGTTGAGGGAAGAGCCGATCAATGTTGCTGTTTGATCTCAGCCCGGTCTGAATAAATGTATATTTAAACGTGTCTCTCTCTCCCTGAGACCAAACATTGACATTCTCCTTGTTGATTTTGTGGATAAAGTAGTTTTTCTTTTTTTTTTCTTTCCAACATCTTGAGGCTTGTTTTTGCTACAGTGGTTTTTCTGTGCCTCGCTGCCGCTGGGATGGGCTGGCTGTCTGGCTGGGAGGCTGGGCATGCTGAGACGCCGGGCCGCCCTCCTTTTGGCCCGTGTGTCCAAAGCTCGGCATTCAACCAGACAATAACCATTCCACCCACCCTCCTCTCTCCACACCATCACAACCCAGAAAAACTCACCCAGGAGTCCAGTCTCAGACAAACCCTCTCCACACATTAAGGTCTCTCTGTCGTCCTTCTCCGTGAGCCTTTCATCTTTAAACTTAAGGACATAACCTCCCTCGTGTCCCATTCTCTAACTGCCAGCCATAACACAGAGTCAGAGTGTAGACAAACTTAAGGACATACCCTCCCTCATGTCCCGTTCTCTAACTGCCAGCCATAACATAGAGTCAGAGTGTAGACAAACTTAAGGACATAACCTCCCTCATGTCCCCTTCTCTAACTGCCAGCCATAACACAGAGTCAGAGTGTAGACAAGCTTAAGGACATAACCTCCCTCATGTCCCCTTCTCTAACTGCCAGCCATAACACAGAGTCAGAGTGTAGACAAACTTAAGGACATAACCTCCCTCATGTCCCCTTCTCTAACTGCCAGCCATAACACAGAGTCAGAGTGTAGACAAACATAAGGACATAACCTCCCTCATGTCCCCTTCTCTAACTGCCAGCCATAACACAGAGTCAGAGTGTAGACAAACTTGCCTTTTATTTTTTGATTCGTGTCATTCTGATGCAACAAGAGCAGAGAAAAACATCTCCAACGGGTTGGCAAGTAGCCAAATAATGCACCATAAACATGGTTGTGACTGTGGCATTGAGTTCTGTTCAACTCCAGCTGTGTCATTATGTTCCTCAGAAAGACTGTGTGTGGGTGTGTGTGTGTGTGTGTGGGGGGGGGGGGGGGGCATCTGTACAGGTATGTGTTTATGGAGGTTGGGGGTTCATAGGGGCTTTGGCCCATTTACACTGAGTGCCTCACCCCTCTCCCTCGTCTCACCCCTCACACACCCATCCTACAGCCATCCAAGTAACACCCCTCACACCACCCCCATACTACAGCCACCCAGGGTATCCACTTCTCCCCCTCAGGTTCCCCTGTCCTTGATCTGGGTTTAAATAATGAGCACTGTAATTACCATTTCATCTGGTTTAAACATCACTGGATTACCGTGATACATTTTCAATGTTGGACAGATTGAGAAAAATACATCTGTAATTATACAGGCTGGACATACGTCTAAATCATTTATTGTCTGTGTGATGTTAAAGCTATGCTGTGATTAGCAATTTAAATGTCCAGGGGAGATATTATTGCTTTCTGTATGTATGGGTAAAAAGAAGAGAGAGCAACATGCTACTTGTCAGTGAGTACCTCTGTGGTGTGTGTGTGTGTGTGTGTGTGTGTGTGTGTGTGTGTGTGTGTGTGTGTGTGTGTGTGTGTGTGTGTGTGTGTGTGTGTGTGTGTGTATATATGTGTGTGTGTGTGTGTTTGTGCGTGTGTGTGTTTGTGCGTGTGCGTGTGTGTGTGTGTGTGTGTGTGTGTGTGTGTGTGTGTGTATATATGTGTGTGTGTGTGTGTTTGTGCGTGTGTGTGTTTGTGCGTGTTCTGCAACAAATGCTTCAACCATTGAAGTATTTACTGTTCTATATCTAAGGGATCATGTTTGCTTTATACATGTTGTTTTATGTTCTGAACCTAGAAAAACATGCCAAAATGCTAATGAAATTAGCCCTGGAGCATTTATTAAAATATACAAAATAAAACCAAAATACATTTGGAGATTTGTATCACATATTTGAATAATCTAATGTTAGAATTGAACAGTCAAGGTGTCACGCCCTGACCTTAGAGATCCCTGTTTATTCTCTATATTTTGATTAGGTCAGGGTGTGATTATGTATATCTATGTTTTCTTTTTCTTTGTTGGCCCAGTATGATTCCCAATCAGAGGCAGCTGTCTATCGTTGTCTCTGATTGGGGATCATACTTAGGCAGCCCTTTTTCCCACCTTCTGTTGTGGCATCTTGTCTTTGTTTGTTTGCATGTATTTTGCACGAAGAAGCTTTTCGTTCTTCGTAATGTTTTTGTTTTTTTTGCTGGTTCACATTTTAATAAAATATGATTCTGTCACGGTTTTCTAGGTGAGAAGGAGAGTCGGACCAAAATGCAGCGTGTAGATTGCGATCCATGTTTAATAACACAACGTAAACACGAATCAATACAAAAACTACAAAACAATAAACGTAACGAAAACCGAGACAGCCTCATTCTGGTGCTCATTAACACGGACACTAAGGACAATCACCCACGACAAACTCAAAGAATATGGCTGCCTAAATATGGTTCCCAATCAGAGACAACGATAAACACCTGCCTCTGATTGAGAACCACTCCAGACAGCCATAGACTTTGCTAGATAACCCCACTAGCTACAATCCCAATACATACACACCAAAACCCCAAGACAAAACACACCACAATACAAAAACCCCATGCCACACCCTGGCCTGACCCAATACATGAAGATAAACACAAAATACTTAGACCAGGGCGTGACAGATGAACCCAAATCACGCTGCGTCTTGGTCTACCCTTAACGACGGACGTTACACAAGGCCTTTAAAAACCCTTGTCAGACAATACATGTACAAATGAAATGCCTTTACGGTGTTTGAGGGAGTTGACATGAATCCAGTTAGTTGCATTTTATGAAAACATTTAAGAATTAGGTTGTTCCTTTACACGGTGTGATAGCTGGTACTTTGGTCTATCAAAATATATATTTCAAATGTTGTTAATATTAAGAAGATTGTCCCATCTTTCAAGAATCCCTGACCTACAGTTGATGTCGGAGGTTTACACACACTTAGGTTGGAGTCATTAAAACTAGTTTTTCAACCACTCCACAAATTTCTTGTTAACAAGCAATAGTTTTGGTAAGTCGTTTAGGATATCTACTTTGTACATGACACAAGTAATTTTTCCAATAATTGTTTACAGACAGATTTTTTTCACCTATCATTCACTGTATCACAATTCCAGTGGGTCAGACGTTTACATGCACTAAGTTGACTGTGCCTTTAAACAGCTTGGAAAATTCCAGAAAATTATGTCATGGCTTTCGAAGCTTCTGATAAGCTAATTGACATAATTTGAGTCATTTGGAGGTGTACCTGTGGATGTACACTGCTCAAAAAAATAAAGGGAACACTAAAATAACACATCCTAGATCTGAATGAATGAAATATTCTTATTAAATACTTTTTTCTTTACATAGTTGAATGTGCTGACAACAAAATCACACAAAAATTATCAATGGAAATCAAATTTATCAACCCATGGAGGTCTGGATTTGGAGTCACACACTACAGGCTGATCCAACTTTGATGTAATGTCCTTAAAACAAGTCAAAATGAGGCTCAGTAGTGTGTGTGGCCTCCACGTGCCTGTATGACCTCCCTACAATGCCTGGGCATGCTCCTGATGAGGTGGAGGATGGTCTCCTGAGGGATCTCCTCCCAGACCTGGACTAAAGCATCCGCCAACTCCTGGACAGTCTGTGGTGCAACGTGGCGTTGGTGGATGGAGCGAGACATGATGTCCCAGATGTGCAGATCAATGCCTTCCTCTTGCAGGAACTGCTGACACACTCCAGCCACATGAGGTCTAGCATTGTCTTGCATTAGGAGGAACCCAGGGCCAACCGCACCAGCATATGGTCTCACAAGGGGTCTGAGGATCTCATCTCGGTACCTAATGGCACATTTGTGGCCTGCTGGAGGTCATTTTGCAGGGCTCTGGCAGTGCTCCTCCTGCTCCTCCTTGCACAAAGGCGGAGGTAGCGGTCCTGCTGCTGGGTTGTTGCCCTCCTACGGCCTCCTCCACGTCTCCTGATGTACTGGCCTGTCTCCTGGTTGCGCCTCCATGCTCTGGACACTACCTTCAAACTCAGTGCCTCTTTGCTTGCCATCATAGGGGAAAAAAATCAGCTAAGACCTCAGAAAAATAATTGTAGGCCTCCACAAGTCTGGTTGGGAGCAATTTGCAAACGCCTGAATGTACCACATTCATCTGTACAAACAATAGTACGCAAGTATAAACACCATGGGACAACGCAGCCATCATACCGCTCAGGAAGGAGACGCGTTCTGTCTCCTAGAGATGAACGTACTTTGGTGCGAAAGTGCAAATCAATCCCAGAACAACAGCAAAGGACCTTGTGAAGATGCTGGAGGAAACGGGTAATAAAGTATCTATATTCACAGTAAAACAAGTCCTATATCGACATAACCTGAAAAGCTGCTCAGCAAGGAAGAAGCCACTGCTCCAAACCCACCATATAAAAGCCAGACTACGGTTTGCAACTGCACCTGGGGACAAAGATCATACTTTTTGGAGAAAGGTTCTCTGGTCTGATGAAACAAAAATAGAACTGTTTGGCCATATTGACCATCGTTATGTTTGGAGGAAAAGGAGGGAGGCTTACAAGCCGAAGAACATCATCCCAACTGTGAAGCACGGGGGTGGCAGCATCATGTTGTGGGGGTGCTTTGCTGCAGGAGGGACTGGTGCACTTCACAAAATTGATGGCTTCATGAGGATGGAAAATTACGTGGATATGTTGAAGCAACATCTCAAGAAATCAGTCAGGAAGTTAAAGCTTGGTCGCGAATGGGTCTTCCAAATGGACAATGACCCCAAGCATACATCCAAAATGGCTTAAGGACAACAACGTCAAGGTATTGGAGTGGCCATCACAAAGCCCTGACCTCAATCCCATAGAAAATTTGTGGGCAGAACTGAAAAAAGTGTGTGCGAGCAAGGAGGCCTACAAACCTGACTCAGTTACACCAGCTCTGCCAGGAGGAATGGGCCAAAATTAATTATTGTGGGAAGCCTGTGGAAGGCTACCCGAGACGTTTGATCCAAGTTAAACAATTTAAAGGCAATGCTACAAAATACTAATTGAGTGTATGTAAACTTCTGACCCACTGGAAATGTGATGAAAGAAATAAAAGCTGAAATAAATCATTCTCTCTACTATTATCCTGACATTTCACATTCTTAAACTAAAGTGGTGATCCTAACTGACCTAAGACAGGGAATTTTTATGAGTATTAAATGTCAGGAATTGTGAAAAACTGAGTTTAAATGTGTTTGGCTAAGGTGTATGTAAACTTCCGACTTCAACTGTATATGCCACTAGAATACAGTACCATAACAAATATGTTTGGCTTTGTCTCATGCTGTATTGGTTTAGATATTTCCTAAATCAGACATTTTTCAGTAAGGTTCTGAATCGGGTTTTGACTGGGTCAAATCCCTAAAATTTCATTTGCAAAATGTGTGGATATGTTTTGTTACAATGTATTTCTTGCTGTATCAATAAATATAATCAGCTCTATACATTTCTAGTGGCCTATCCCGTTTGGATTCGACTTAAAGCCTGAATTCCCTCGTGGAATTGCATTATAAATCAAGGCTATAAAACAGACCACACAATAATAATTTCTTACACAATGTGTACTGGTCTGGTGTGACTATGTATTACCATATGTGTCAACTTTGCCTGGGTCAGTATTTTGCATTGAATCCCACACACATAATATTTTTGAGTTCACATACTGTAGGCATACCTTCAGCTACTGTTTACCTTTGTGTGCACTGTCTAGCTATCTGTCTGTCTGTCTGTCTGTCTGTCTGTCTGTCTGTCTGTCTGTCTGTCTGTCTGTCTGTCTGTCTGTCTGTCTGTCTGTCTGTCTGTCTCTGTTCGTTCATGAGCGCTGAGTTTATGTGTGTACTTCTGTGTGTGTGTGTACATCTGAGGTGTGTGGGTGTGTACTTGTGTTTAAATCTGTGTCTACATCTCTCTCTCCCAGGACATCCTCCAGTCCTCCCAGACCTATGTGATGTTGACCTGTACCAGCCCCTGGCAGCAGGCAGTGTCTTAATAACTCAGCCCCTGGTCCTGCTGCTCCTGCTGGGATAGCTGTGTGTCTGTGGCCCCTGCTCCACCAAGCTCCACTGGGCTCCACGGTGCAGTGTTGACCTCTGACACTGACTATGGCTAATGAGCCAGGTAGGGCCGTGGTGGAGCGGAGCTGGGGCCCCGGCAGCTGCAGCTGAGCTTTATACCCCAGTTCCAGGTGATGTCATTCGTCCTAATCAGCGAAGGTGTGTGTGTGTGAAAAGAGACTTGTCCTGCAACAACTGAAGCACTGAGAAGGTATGGACACACGCATGCACACACATACACACACAATGAGGACTCATGCGCCATTAATAATTCACCAGCATTAATTATGACTTGTCTATATCTCAGTTTGATGCCAATGCTGAGGGCATGTTAATGCGACTGATGTCTGCAAGGAGCCTCTCTCTCTTTTTACTCTCTTTATCTCTTTCCCCCTCTAACTTTTGCTCTCTCTCTCTCTCTCTCTCTCTCGCTCTCTCGCTCTCTCTCTCTCTCTCTCTCTCTCTCTCTCTCTCTCTCTCTCTCTCGCTCTCGCTCTCTCTCTCTCTCTCTCTCCCTCTCTCTCTCTCTCTTTTTACTCTCTTTATCTTTTTCCCCCTCTAACTTTTGCTCTCTCTCTCTCTCTCTTTCTCTCTCTCTCTCTGTGTCACACACACACACACACACCTCCCTTGGTGTGAGCATGAAGTCACCGCTAGCAGCCAGGCCCAGCCACAGGGACCTAATTAACACAACATAAATTATGGGATGCTGATGAAGCAGTCACTGGAGCCATCTCAGGGCAGACCACCGATGCGCTTGCTTTGCATTGTCCACACAATAGGCCAGTGTGGGGGAGTGCCTTTAGTGTGTGTGGATGTATATTTGTTTTCTTCCCTTGCAGGGAGGGGGGTGTGTGTGTATGTCTATATATGTGTGTGTGTGTGTGTACACAGAGCCAATGCCACCACACCAGGTGTGTAATTAACTGTAGCCTGGTGGAGCAGTGAGCCCATGCTAATTAGCCTAGTGGCGGCTGCTTCTCCGCCACTCCTCTTTCCTCTTCTCTGTCCACAGTTGATCCTTAAGTGCCCGGTGCAGTCAAAAAGTTGAGTTTCCAGGGTGGCAGGCAATGTGCAACTTCTGTGTGTTTACTGTGAACACTGAGGCTGTACGTGCTGTAAGTTACAATTTTAAGTGGCTGTTTGACCATAATGTAAGCCTACCAGAATGGTCAACCATCATAAACAACGGAAAAAATGCATCCCATAACATTTTAACATGGAAATAGCTGTTCTATCATTCAGGTTCGATCCCGGGCTGTATCACAACTTGGTCGTGATCGGGAGTCCCATAGGGCGGCACATCATTGACCCAGCGTCGTCCGGGTTAGGGGAGGGTTTGGCTGGGGTAGGCCGTCATTGACCCAGCGTCGTCCTGGTTAGGGGAGGGTTTGGCTGGGGTAGGCCGTCATTGTAAATAAGAATTTGTTATTTTGCCAAGTTAAATAAAAACATTCCGTGAGACTTTTGAAAAAAACATACAGGGTTTTACATTAACCCGTTAACCTACTTTTCCTACAAACTGAAAATGGTTGGTTGATGCAAGAAACCACTTTACAAAATAAAATGAATTATTATACCCATATCATTATTACAGTGAATCAGACAAATTATGCTACCCTCTGCCTATTGGCTACTGAGCTTATTCAAGCATGTCTCAAAATACAACACTTCCCTTTTAAGACAAAAAGCTCTTCACCTGACTCTCTTTTCAAAGATGTCTAGAAATGTACATGTTTTGTGCTCTTGTAGGAAGCATTCACTCCTTCATTGCTGTCTACAAATTATCTATAACTGGGCTAATAACTCACTAACTGGCAAAGAATATGAACAAATGTGTGCGTGTGGCTGATGCAGCTCTCGCTTTGATCTCAAAACAAACTCATCTACTCAAGACCGCTCATGCTGTAAACAGCAGTTCAAAGTGAATGGCACAGATCCATGTATGGCAGCGGTGTATTTGCACATAGGCCTACTGCAGCTCTGATTGGTTATGGCGCACCAGTCTATGTAGACTAGAGTATGGGCCTGAGTCGTGCCTGTCAGTCAACGCAATAGAATCCTACTCCGATGAGTTCTGCCTACAAAACAGTCTCTTGCATAGTTTGTTTCGATATGTTGCATTGAAATGGGCTAATATTGCATTGATTCGATCACAATTCCCACAGTAAAGGGAAACGTTGAATGTTAACAATCAGGGAAAACTCTAGAAAGCTGAGTGAACGGACTGATATTTCTTCTGCGCGGCAGTCCCTGTGCAGCTTAGAGGGAACATTGGTGGCAGGTAGCCTGGCAGTGAGTTTCCTGAGGTGGCAGGTAGCCTAGCGGTTAAAAGTTACGGGCCAGTAACTTAAAGGTCGCTGGTTTGAATCCCTGAGCCGACTAAGTGAAAAATCTGGTGATGTGCCCTTGAGTAAAGCAGTTAAGCAAAGCACCATAATTGCTCCTGTACATATTTCCACAATATGAAGTTGGAATAATACTGTGAATTTGTGAAAATTAGGATACTGCCCTTTTAGTGTAAGAGCTGTTTGAATAGACCGCCTGACATTTCAGCCTGTTTTGACTAGATGAACCTTTGTCCTTTCCATGGTGACATCACCATGTGGTAAATAAGTTAATAGACCGTTAAGACAGAGGGTTCCAAAGCTAGTTTTTAATTTTCCCCTCAACACTCCCAGACCAAACCTAGCAAAATTCTTGCTTGGGAAATTGCTCTTTGCTAAGAAGCCATTTTTGTTTATTTTTGCCCATTTGAATTCAAAACAATCACAGTAAGGTATTTTATTGTTACCCAGAAATGATTTGATATTGAGATAAAAACAGCTGCAGTGGACATTTTATAAATGTAACTAAATGAAATCTAAAATGTAATATACATCATCCCCCAAGTATGGCCCTATCATGAGAGTACCATAAACAATAACTAGAAATGCTATTTTATATTATGTATTTCCTTTTCAACAAACTGTATGAATAAGGCTTGGAATGACTTATATGAGTTCTAAATATAGTATAATCAAATTATAAAACGACTAACTACAAGGTGTTTAGGTAGAGAAAATGTTCATATTTTCTAAAGGTCTCTCTTGATCAAAACTTCTTTCCCCATTGCTGTGAACGTCTCACAGACCTCTAGCTTGGCATCCGGAACTCGTTAGGAACTTGCTTTGCATGTCATATTATCTATGCATGGTGATGTCACCATGGAATGCCGAAACCCCCGCCCATGCAAACCTGCTGATTAGAAGGACCCGTGTCGATTATAACAACACTGATCACATTTTTTCACACTTTTACAGTGTTAGTTTCATCAGCTGTTGTACAATATGATACAAAACACTGGAAAAACTGAATTTTGACTGCGCTGGGCCAAGATTTTAAGTGGATAGAGGGTTATGTAATTGTGAAATAATTATATTTTGATACACTCTTGATCCGGAGATCAGTCATTCAATGTAACAACTGACGGACATTAAAAACTAAACGTAAACATGTAGTATTTATTTCAGTTCAGCTCCTCCGGTTCCAGGGGAAACATGTGGCGGAAGACGAAGAACGCCACTGATCTTTGGGTAAAGGAAAACAGCTGATGTGGCGTCTTATTAAATGAGTTATTATTACCGTCTTCACTGAGGGAAGAAAGGAGGGATTTCTGTCCTCCTTTTCTCTAGAGCCTTGTCATCCATCAGGAGAGAGAAAGAGAGAAAGAGAGAGGGAGACGAGTAACTGGGGCAGCAGCAGTGTGTGTATGTCAGAGGTATTAGACCGATACTGCTAATACTTCTGTACACACACACCTTTCCTGTTAACCGCCTTGAATAACACTCGGCAGATGTTTGACTGGTTATTTCATTAAACCATGGCATCAAGCTTCAGATTGGTGGGAGACTGCATTGCACTTTGCAGACATTGCACACAAAGGCACGGTCTCCACTTGGTGTTGTTTGTAAGATTCCATCATGTGTGCAAAGGACAGCATTTGTATCAAATAGACACAAGACAGGTAATATCTAAGGCAAATTGTCCCATATGGTTGTCAGGGGTTCACCAGCATCCTTACAGGGTCTCGTCAACTGTCCTTTTGCAGCTTGACAGTCTAACAGTCTACCCTTTAATACAAAAGCCTATTCCACCCCACAGAATGTAATACATATTACATGTGGCAGCAAACAGAGAGGGGAATTGGAGTGAACTCCCTGAGAGAGTAGAGTGGACAACACTAACCCTACCCTGCACATTCCTTTAAATTGATGTTGAGGAGTTCAGGTCCAAGAGACACATGTTACATTTCTGAGAGAGAGAGAGAGAGAGAGAGATTCATTGACCGATAACATGACCAACGCCTCTAAAAAAGTGATTTTGTTTCTTCCTAGGGACATAATGCTATGCTTCTGCTCGACTTGACCACATCAGAAGACCTATTAAACCCGTACACATTTCATGTCTGTCGGTTGGGCCGGGGAAAATACAGTTTAGAATACAAGGGCCAGGGGATTGGCCAATGATGTATTGTCAAGTGGTGTTGAGAGCCGCACCTCCTGAGGACTACTCGACACAGAGGAGTTCTTTCTCTCTCCTTTCTTTCTCTCTCTCCTTTCTTTCTCCCTTTCTCTCTTTCGCTCTCTTTTCTCTCTCTCTCTCTCTCTTTTCTCTCACTCTCTCTCAGGGTGTCTGTGAAAGCTGATATTTTCCAGCTAACAAATACTCAGAAGAACAAGTCACTGCTCATGGAAGTGCAAAAACCCAGAGGAAAATAAACAATGCTATATATCAAACAGATCTACTGTATGAAAACACACCAGGAAGAAACCCCCAAAATCATCCTTGAAAAGTGCCTTATATCTGTACCGTGTCTCGGTGTATCTGATATCTGTACAGAATAGCCTGGAGGTGTAAAAGGACTGCCCCTATTGTGACTGCCCACTCATGCTGCCAAACATACCCTCGTAAAACTGACTATCCTTCCGATCCTTGACTTTGGAGATGTCATTTACAAAATAGTCCCCAACACTATACTCAGCAAATTGGATGCAGTCTATCACAGTGCCATCCGTTTTGTCACCAATGCCCCATAAACTACCCACCACTGCGACCTGTATGCTCTCGTCGGCTGGCCCTCACTACATATTCGTCGCCAAACCCACTGGCTCCAGGTCATCTATAAGTCTATGCTAGGTAAAGCCCCGCCTTATCTCAGCTCATTGGTCACCATAGCAACACCCACCTGTAGCACGCGCTCCAGCAGGTATATTTCATTGGTCATCCCCAAAGCCAACACTTTCTTTGGCTGCCTTTCCTTCCAGTTCTCTGCTGCCAATGACTGGAACGAATTGCAAAAATCACTGAAGCTGGAGTCTTATATCTCCCTCACTAACTTTAAGCATCAGCTGTCAGAGCAGCTTACCGATCGCTGCAGCTGTACACAGCCAATCTGTAAATAGCCCACCCAACTACCTCATCCCCATATTGTTACTTATCCTCTTACTACTTTGCACCTCAGTATCTCTACGTGCACATCATCATCTGCACATCTATCACTCCAGTGTTAATGCTAAATTGTAATTATTTTGCCTCCATGGCCTATTTATTGCCTTACCTCCCTACTCTTCTACATTTGCACACACTGTACATAGATTTTTCATTTTTTTTTCTATTGTGTTATTGACTGTACGTTTGTTTATGTGTAACTCTGTGTTGTTGTTTTTGTCGCACTGCTTTGCTTTATCTTGGCCAGGTCACAGTTGTAAAAGAGAATTTGTTCTGAACTGGCCTACCTGGTTAAATAAAGGTTTGATAAAAAAAAAAAAATGTAAATAGACCATTTTGATACTTCCATTAGAAAATCAGCTCAACATATCCTAGAAAAGTTTTCTTGGAAATAGTTTTACCCGGAAGAGGGCATCAACCCAAAAGTGGGGTGAATTTATGCTGTAAACAATGGCAAATTCACAAAATCGTGATTTAAATGTACTGTGTATTCATTTCTCCCCGTATTTGGCCTCACCAACCTCACAGTCCTGATTCTCTGCTAAAATACAGCACAGGGTCAGCCAGTGACGAGCTCTCTGATTGGTTCCCCGCTGTCACTGACAGGGAGCACGGAGAGGTCACCCCAGGCATGCACTGGGCTCAGAAGATTCTGGAATGGCTGCCCATAGCCCTGGGTGGCCCACGGTCGCCATAGTGCCAACAGTCCATAATTCTACCACCTCTGAGTGGAATAGAAAGTGTTAATTGACAGGTGTTGAGCAATGGCCAAGTGTAAAAGGCTATTTTGGCAACTAGAACAATAATACATACATGGAATTCTAACAGCTTTGAGAAACTTTTTATTTTATTTTATTTCACCTTTGTGCGCCGCCCTGTGGGACTCCCAATCACGGCTGGTTGTGATACAGCCTGGATGGTCTACCGACAATAGATGAGGAAGGTGCAAGAACAGGGAATAAAGAAAGTGAGAAGAGAGTCAGTCAGCGGTCGACAGTAAAATAAAGACAAGATGAGATTCCTGAACCATCACCATCCAGTCCCTCTGTGGCCACCTGGGGAAACCATTCACAACCCAAGCTAATGTAGACATTTTGGGGACATGCGCACACACTCACAGAGAGTGGAACCACAGAGGAGATATAGGATAGTCTAAGATTAAAGTGGTTGAAAAAGTAATGAGCCGTGAGCAGATGGAACCCAACAACAACAGCAGGCCAGCAGCTCCTGGCTCCAGAGGAGAAGCAGGAGAGTCAGCCGGTGCTCAGGTAGCCTTGTTCTCTGTTTATCCAGAGAACAGTAGAGATAGGCCGTGGTGAGGCGTGCTGCTGCTCTGCTCCAGGTGCATTGTGGGCCTGGTTTGCCCGTGGACGCGGCCGTTTGATTCGCTCGCCGTTCGGGCTCGGCCTTGCTCTTGTGCTTGTCTGGCGGCCTCCTGACATGTGCACTGCACCATGAATAATTGAGGCTTCGCTGCAACGCAGCCAGGGTCCAGCAAGCACAGCTCTACCCTTCTCTCTCTCTCTCTATCTCTCTTGCTATCTCTCCCTCCCTCGTTCTCTCTTTCTCCTTTCTCTTTGTCCGGCTGGACACATCTAATCCTTGACAATAAGAGAAGTCTGGGAGACGTGGCACCATCCGCTTTGGTGAAATGATCCCTGAGTTGAGTTGGGCTGCCATCGTCCCTCCTGTCTCTCCACAGCCCCCCTCCCTTTCCCTCCTTCTCCATCCTACACCCCTCTGCCAAAGAACTCCCCCCCCCCCCCTCCTCGCCCTCATACTGTCCTGGGACTTGAGCAGAATATAATTCATAGCGTTTGTATTGATTAAAAAAAGCCTAGACTCTCCTATTAAAAATGGATACCGTTTATAAAAAATAAAACCAAAAGGTTGAACCATAGTGCGCCCCACCAAGTCCCGTAGCGGACATCAGGAGAGTAACTTTGAGGGCTGGACTTTAACTGAAATAAACAAACACACAAACAAACAGTGATTACCCGGTAGTAAAACCCATCAAGTCACCCAGAATAACTGTCTTCCCTGTCTTGGGCAGAGAAAGCCCACCTTGATCACCAGACTCTTGCCCAGCTAGCCTTAGGGGTCTGAGGGTCCAGGGGAGTCCACCCTGGGTCCAATCTGGAGCTTGAGATAACAAGTGGCTGGAAAGGGTTGCCAATGAACTCTGGCTAAATCAATGAGTCAAACAGAGAGATTGAGTTCAAGTCTCTTTCTCTCTCTACACCCCCCCCCCCCCCCTCCCCCCACCCGTTCGGACCTAGACCAGTACTGTTATCAAGCCCAGCAGATAAACAAGACGTGTTGCCAGATATAACTCCAATATGTGAAACTTAATCATACCTCTGGAAACCGGGGGGAATAGTGATGGAGGCAGAGGAAAATGAAAGCTGCCATGCCCACAGGGCAAAACCCAAGGTCCCTTTTGGCAAGTGAAGCTCCCTTTCTCTCATCCCTCTTTCCTCCCTCTCTATTTATCCTAGAAAGTAAAAAAAAAACATCACGAGCAGAGTAGCAGGCAGACCATTTTTATATCCCTTGCCCCCTTTCAAATTTTTTCATGAAACTCAAACTGCAAGTAGTTTCTGAAGTACAGGGAAATGTATGCACTCTGTGTCATCTTTAAGGTTCAGGACAACTGATCGCTGTAGGGTAGTCGGCACTCAGAAGTCTTCTTCGCTCAGCGAGGAGCTAGGATCTATGTGATTTCCACTTGTCAGATAGGGCCAGCCATGCAGAGGGGAAGAGACTGGAGCATCAGAGAGAGAGAGAGAGAGAGAGCGGGGTAGCTGACTTTGACTGGACTCAGTCAGGCTTTGACATTGACAGGCCTGAGAGGAGGAGAGGAGGACCAGCCACCCCAAAGGACTGGAGAGAGAGAAAGTGAGGGAGAGAGGGAAAGAGAGTGAGAGAGGGAACTGCCAGAGGCTCCTCTTGGCTTTGAAGCAGGGACTAGAAAGGGCTAGGGGCACAGTGAAGTCCATTGAAGTGGTTTCAGCACTTGTCACTCTTCCGGGCATGGCCTAGAGGCTAGAGATGTGGACGTTGTCTTCCCTTTCAGGATGGTCCCGCCGTGGTACTCTTCACGGGCTCTGGCGTCCACGCTACACCTTGATGTCGTGACTTGGATCGATAGTCGGACTAGGAGCCCGGTGGCACCGACATGCTATGATGTTAAAAACAGATGAAGTGTTTGTGTGAAGCTGGTGCACTGGGTTTACCCGAGGAAGAGGGCTTCAGTCAGAGGGCTTTTTCACATTTTATGTTAGAAGAATCTCTCAAACCACTACGGGTCGCTTTATACAGACCTTAACCCGTACTCTACCTCAAATAAGGGAGAGAAAACCCAAAAGAGGAAATGGTTAGGATTCAATTAGACAAATGCTCAATAGATGTGACACCTAATCTCACACTATATTATTTTCTGTGTGTTGATTGTGAGATAGGTATCTCATTTAAGTGCTAGTTAGCCTGTGATGCTCCGTTTTTCTACAAATTGTCATATTTTGTGTGTTAGTCCTTCATTCTAGCATCTTTACTTTAGAAGCCCAGTTAGCTCAATAAATCGCCTGAAATACTTCAAGTCTCAAAGTACCCACTAAGTACTATTAGTATTTACTGCCTGTGTTCGTCCAAGCTCCCCTCTCGGCCCCTCTCCTCTCCCAAAAGATAGATTACTTACAAGGCAGCATATGACCGATGGATAGGGGGCATACGGCCTAAGTCTTTGGAGAAATATGTGCTTATGAAATCATAAATTTGATCTCTAACGCTAATTAGCATAAGAGCAAACAGCTGATTTTATTTATCAACTTTAGCCACAATTAATAAACGCAGGTCCGTAGCCTTGAGAGAAGCCCCGGCCGAGCTGGGCGATAGGCATCACATGTTTGTGCCACGGCGTCAAGGCCATAAACCCATTACACACACATACACACACACAAACACTCTCTGATTGTGGCTGCCCCAGTGGGGAAATAAGTAATTGTGCCTGTAAAATTTTAATTGCTCTGAAACGCATTCTAAATTACAGTACCTTGTTTCTAGACATAAATGGTGTGGGTTGTTGCTAAACGACACCCTTAGACAATATACCCCCACCACCTCTGCCCCCTCCTGATGCCCAGACTTGAGGCTTGACGTTGGGGCCAGAGATAGGATGGGAGGCTGGTGCTCTCCTATTTCCCTGCTCTCCCACATGTGAACTAACCCACACATTTTATTCCGTGGATGGAGGGATGGATGGATGCACTGGTGTACCACACACCCCAGCAGCCCTGGCAAGGCATGTGAACATGTCATAAACCAAGGCAAAAATGTTTACAATTACAGGAAATTAGCTGTAAAACTGCAATATTTTCTCTCAGCCTCGTGGCAACATTTGTGTAGAATGGCAGGAAATGTGCTTTAAAAATGCAAAACTCTCTCAGCCTCGTTGTAAAATTTGTGTAGAAATGTGCTTTAAAAATGCAAAACTCTCTCAGCCTCATTGTAAAATTTGTAGAATAACTTGAGATTAGTTATAAAACTGCACAGTTTTCTCTCAGTTTTCACTCTGCCACAACATGTGGTACGCCACTGGATGGATGGATGAGAGTAGTAGAGTAAATGAAAAGAAGGGCCGGGGGTTTAGCTATCCAGGGGAGCGCGTAGCCGAGAACTGCTAACGCTGCTAGGTCTCTGTGCTAATTAGGCCTCATTGTGCTTCCCAGCCAGTTTTCCTGTCTGTCTGTCTGTCTGTCGTGGCATTAGCGTGGGCAGCTCTCCAAAGCCTCCTTCCCCAGAGGGCCCCGGGCTAATAACACAGTGAAGGCGTCGCTGTGGAGGTCGCCGGGGTTGACTCGGCACTGTTTACCCCCTGTCGGTGTGGTTTTATAGACCCCCCCCCCCAACCCCTGACAGAGTCCTTAAACAGGGACCTACACTCTGCTTTTTATTTGGTTTGTTATTCATCCAGGAGCAAATTCTTACTTACAATGACGGCCTGGCAAGTGTTGAGGGGCTTTAGAGCTGCAATGGTTAAAGAAACAACATTACTTACACACACAATTATCCCTCATGAGCCCCTGCCATTTGGTTGGCGCATGGGAAATGGTTGCTTGTTTGGGGGGTTGGAGGCTGGTTGGGGGTTTGTTGGGGGCTGGAGGCTGGTTGGGGGTCTGTTCGGGGCTGGAGGTTGACGGTTGACTATGGACCAGATTCATCTTCCACCCAGACAGACGGGCCCAGGAGCGGTGGAAGCCGAGCCCCAGACCGGAGCCCCATCCCCGGTGAAGACACTCAGACCAGCCAGACCCCCCCAGGGTGGATTGTGAATGGGCCTCTATCTCTCTCTCTCTCTCTCTCTTTTTCTTTCTCTGTAGACTAGACAATCCCTCCTCTTGGTATTTGGTACTTTATTAGGATCCCCATTAGCTGTTGCAAAAGCAGCAGCTCCTCATCCTGGGGTCCACACAAAACATGAAACATGATACAGAATGACAAAATACAGAACATCAACAGACAAGAACAGCTCAAAGACAGAACTACGTAAAAAAAGAATTAAAAGGCACACGTAGCCTTGGAAGAGAGAAGTGATCACGGAGTAAAAGCAAACAGGCTTTGATAGTTCTTCCCGTCGAGGGATGCACCAACCAAACTATGATTTGTTATTGTTTGGCATCCATGACATGTAAGCTGTTGTGTTGTATTACTGTCCATTCCAATACTGACACGCACGCTCTTTATCTAATCCTCAACCCACAGTGGAGCACAGGGAGTGGTATCGGTGATACGTGGGTTACTTCACAGTGATCCCACAACCCCATGCTGACCACCCCTCTCACAGTTGCAATGGCTTGCATCACCTCCAAATAAATATTTGCAAGACAAATTCAAGAAGGGAAACCTTCCGGACGGACGGAGATTGGACTGATGTGTGAGCAGGAAACAAGTAAACAAAATTAATGTTGCATTAATCAATAAAACGAAAAAGATGCAATCCTTGCTGTTTTTTTGGGCTATCAAGTGATTTACTATTAAGTTGAGATAAAAACATTTTTTAAATATTAGATTATCAAAGGTCTTCCATCAAAGTGCCAATGATATAGATCATGACAGAACTATTCACGTGGCCTGAAGTACTGCTGTTTTTTAAAATAAATTCATGTCATTGATTGTCCATAGAGTTCCCTCTCACCTGGCGTGTCCCAGGTCTGAATCAGTCCCTAATCATGACAACCAGCAGTGCTGTGACCATTCAGACCATTGCATTACAGCACCTGTCTTCACGTTGTCAATGACACCTTTAAAACCCCTAGCAGCACTAACAGACCAACAGAGGTCAGCTGATACCTGCTTCTCTGTAGCATCCACCTCTCTGGTGTTCCTTCACTTCTGAACAATTACAGCCTGGTCCAGTTGATCTTTGTGGCTCGGGGGGAAAGAGACGAAAGGGTGAGATGTGGTTTGAAGGTAAGCCTATTCCTAGATGATACACTTTCTGTAGCAATCAAAAGTGTCCACATAGATATTCTTAATGGGCTTAAAGGGAATACATGATTAAACATCTCTGCTAATGCCTCTCTCTGGTCAAGATATTTCACTACGCGAATGGACGACCGTGGCCGAGTGTAATCACTCGCAGTGTTCTTTTACGTTTTTGAATCCTTAATCACTTTTTTTTCAGCTCAATCATCCCAGTGAATGTTCATTCAAATTAGATTTCAATTAATTGGACTGTT
The DNA here is from genome assembly GCF_057628025.1 of Oncorhynchus mykiss. NCBI lineage: Eukaryota > Metazoa > Chordata > Actinopteri > Salmoniformes > Salmonidae > Oncorhynchus > Oncorhynchus mykiss. The sequence continues at coordinate 17,201,799 of NC_143040.1, forward strand.
GAGAAATTAGGGAATAACAAAACACTGATATTCTCTGGCTTCACTAAACTGAAATTATGAGATAAAATCAACAACAAACAAATTCCCATGCTAGCAATGATAAACCAATGATACATTTGCCATCTCAAAATGTGAAAGGATATTTGTCTTAACACTTGCTTCCACTGCAGGGATACAAATTAAATAGTTTTAGTCAATTCCCCAGAAAAATAATGCAATTTTGGACTTGCCATGATGCAACTGTAAAAAGTTGCCCTCAGATTCAAGAGTGTGAAGCTATGTCTTCTCTCCACTGATGAGGGTCCATTTCGAATTCTCTTTATCACTTTAACATCACACACTTTCTCCGCTTATACTAACTTTTTACTTTGCTAGCGACGCATTACTACGTCATTAATATTTCCGTCTCGCAGGCTAATTCAATTTGAAGCCGAGGGTTTTCCAAATCGGTCGAGAATCGGTCTCCCCAATGAAGCAACAAGCTCCCCTCCACTGCCGAGAGTTGTCAAATCGTCCAGATTATTTGACTTTTTTAAGATCCTGCCACATGCGATCTTCTTTACTTGGCCGATAAAACTGAGCTTTACTGACGTTCTCTCTCTCTCTCTCTCTCTCTCTCTCTCTCTCTGTCTCTCTCTCTCTGTCTCTCTCTCTCTCTCTGTCTCTCTCTCTCTCTCTCTCTCTCTCTACGCTCGGTGGGGCACCTGCTTTGATTCCCGGGCAACAGGGCTTACTGTGACAACGCGTCGCAGGGGGTCTCTGTGAGCCTAATCTCTAATAAGGGATGAAACGGTTCTTGATGAGGCTTTAGAGCCAACCAGGTTGATCTTTAGCAGGGGGAAAAAACTCCCTTTTAAGACGGAGGAGTGTTGGAGTAAATAGCGGGTAGCCTAATGATAAGGAGTACTTTTTACTTTGGATCTATGTGCTTCACTTTCTGATCCGAGGAGGTACTAGCTACCGTGGGGGGAATTACCCCACTGATGATCAACCTACGAGGGCTCGCTACTTCAACTAGTTCCACACTCACTCTCACTCCTTTTCAACTCTCTTTGAACACAATGACTCCGAGTTGAGATTCAAGAGGCCTATGCCCAAACTCCTTGATCATCTTCGCTGTTGCTTAGCTGGAGTTGGAGCTAGAAACACACCGCCACGTCTACCAGACCAGGACAACTTCATCTCCTTGTGTTTTAAACACAAATAACAGAGAATTCTAGGCCTACCCATAGGGCTGGTTTTCACGGACAAAGATATTATGCGTAGTGATGGACTAAATAGCTGTTTCAACATAGATTCTCTATTGAACATGCTTTTTAGTTCAGGACTAGGTTTAATCTGGCCCTCAGTGTATTGGTAGTGCTGACTTCCACTATGCCTAAGCATGATCTATTGTCTGTATTCATTAAAGAGCTTTGTGAATAGGAGACCATTGACCACTCAGTGCTTTAATGGTCACGCCTTTTGAGGTGATTACACGTGTACTGGCACGCTCGCTACTAATTATGATTAATAACACCACGTCTCTTCAATGAATCAGCTTTAGGGTTCATTTCACTAATAGGGGACAGCCACAAGTTCACATCCATTGTCTTGAGATTCCCGCTCCTTCATTCACACCGCCAGGTAAAAATAAACCTTCCGTGTGATCTCACACTTTCCTTTTTGTCTCCTCTCTCCCACACTCACTAACAAGGACCAAATAGACAATAAACACAGTCGATGATCCCGCTGTCAAAGCTCTAGCAATTTCATAAGGGCCTGGATCAAATTATGAGAGACCTTGCAGTGCAACACCGGGGCTCTAGCACGGGATTAGGGGCAACTATCTCAAGGCTGTGCTTCTCAGATAACAGCACCTAAAGCAACCTTTTCTCCGAGACACAATTACCGCCTGCTCGCTCCTCTCCTCCACCTCACCTAACCCCCCCCCCCCCCCCCTTTGAATTTCATCAGGGTCTTAATTAGTATACAAATAAAACTTCCCCTTATCTCCCACTCGGCCTAATTGGCCTGTCTTTACTTATGCCGGTGCTATGTGTGAATGTGTGTGTGTGTGTCTTTGAAAGAATGTGTGTGTGAGTGGCCTGTAATTAGAGTGACCGTGTTCACCTTTCCCTCTCAGACGCACCAGCGCTTGGTGGGCCCCTGGGAGGCCTCGACGGGGCCCGGGAGCTCACGCTCCGGATTGTTGCTCGGCAATCATTCCCGGGCAGTCCCACCGGCGTTCTCATGGACGCAGGAGGGCTTTAGGTGCTGCTGGTTCCCACTGTTACGGCAGGAGGCAGGGGCCGGCTCTTCTTCTTCTTCATTCTCTCTCTTCCGTCTCCCCCCTCCGCAAAAGTAAAGTGTTTATCGATGATCTCGGCTCCCCGCTCTTCAACAACTTAATATCGCGTGACAGTGTGGAGAGCTTGGCCCGTAATTAGAGTTCAATGGGGATGGGGATGGGGGTGGAGGAGGGAGTGGAGAGAGGGTGGAGGGGGACAATTAGAGCACTTTGTCATTAAACTTGATTCATCCATCCCTGCTCTGCTCCTCTCTCTCCCCTGGACCCTTGCGGAGGGTAACGGGGCATCTCGCCTTCCCGAAATTGGCTAACCTGCAAGTGATCATGTTAGCAGTTGCTACCTGTCTGGTAAAAAGCAGCCAACCCATCTCCCAACCCACCCCCTCTCTCTTCCTTCCTTTGTTTTTAACAACACATCTCTGTTACTTTTCTCTTTCAGGAGTTACAGACATTTGTTTTAATTCATCTCTTGCTCAGTTGCTTCTTTTTTCCTTTTTGTTCAACAAATAGAATATCTTTATTCCATATTTAATAGGCTAGGCCTATATATACATATATATATTTTTTTGTTGGTGTTGGTTGTTATATTTCGCTAGTTGTTTGGGATCAAAAAGAGGTGATTAACATAGATACAATAGATTACATCACCCTCTCCTCCCAATGCCAGTAACACACAATAATAACGGTAAAGATCATCAGTCCGCTCCACCAAGGCTTCTGTAGGAGAGGAGCTGGCTACTTCTTCCCCACGTGGGCCACCTAGACTGAACATGCTGAACACAGGTTAAATATGTTGAAAGCATCTACTAAATGACCCTCTTACGTCCAGAAGTACATTATTTCACTGTACCCAGGGTTGGAGATGAACTACATGTAATCTGATTAGAAACAAATGTAACTGTAATAAATTACATTACCAGTTAACATATTTTAATCCCATTACAGATACTTTCAAAAAACTTCATGATTACTTATTGGTTTTCTTTTGAATTCAGAAAGGAAGTTCTCAATTACATTCAATTCAACATTGAAAAAAAAGCACAAGTTTAAGTTTGTTCCCCCTGAGCGAATCTGACCACAAGTCAGAAACCACTATGATGACACACCAAATGCATTTGATGGATTCTTTTCGTCTTCTTCTAATGCCTCTTAAGGGGAAAGTAATCTGAAAGTAACTGAAAGTAATCAGATTATGTTACTGAGTTTAGGTAATCCAAAAGTAAATGACCCATTACAATAACTGTAACAGATTACATCTAGAAAGTAACCTACCCAAACCTGACTGTACCATAAAGTAAGCTAGCATATTTTACATCTTCAAATAATCCCCCTCCTCCCCTCGACCCCCCCAAAATAAATATATATATAAGAAAATAAGATTTTAAAAAATTTAAAAAAATAAACAAACTTCCCTGAACCAACACTTGCACTTGACCCCGCCCTTCTAACTGTGACTCTGCTGCATTATAGAGGAAAAGTGTACTTCCTATGCCTGTGATACTGTATGTGGTTGTCCCACCTAGCTATCTTAAAATGAATGCACTAACTGTATTGTAACTCGCTCTGGATAAGAGCACCTGCTAATTGACTAAACTGTACATGTAAATAGGACCACATTGTATTCTCAAGCACACAACTTCGCGCCTGCCTGAAGTAAGCTAACATAGACAGCTTATTCCCCTGCATGGCAAGGTGAGTGTTGTCAGCAGCAGCAGATGGATCCCCTTTTGAAGCGGGTAAACTGCACTGAGACGTTACCACCGTATCTCCCTAAGTCTGGCTATACGACATGACATGATCCTGCTAATTATGCACTTTGGATGGCTTACAGCCCTGTCAACGGCACTCTGCTGGCAGTCAGATATAGCTGTCACTTTAATATGTGCCCAAATACCTCCAACAAACTACCCCCTGAGTATGTGGCTATACTAGTTTGTACTGTATTAGTGCAATACACCATAAGCTATTTTCTCACTTTTGCCCCATTATGTTCATTTGAAAGGACATTTTACCACACTATTTTCAGCTATTTTGGTCAAGGTTTGCAAATATAATCCAGCTACTGTGTTTTAGGAACTAAATGCAGAACCTCATATGTGACAAAGTCTTACACCCTGCGCTCTGACGATACGTCAATACACAAGTGTGAGCAAAAATGTCTATTCCCCCCCTAGATTTCTTTAATAAATTAGCATTTTTTTATGAACTGTTGGTTTTAAGAAACACATTTTGTGATTAACTAGCCTACATTATTCACTCAGAATTGGACGAGGGCCAGAGTTAGGTTTTCACTTTTTTCAAGAATTATTTTGGAGTTGCTATATAGTATATTAGTTACTATAGCAACTAATATACCCTAGGCACACAATAAACTCTGAACAAGGTATGTTGGGGGAGAGAGGGCTACAGTACATGTCAGAGTTGGCTTAGTGTACTTTTCTTCTGATCTACCCTGACAAGTATGTTCCATGTCATTAATCATATGTAAAAACACGTGAGAGTGTTTGAATCAAAGACAAGAAACTCACCCCAAAAGTAGGAAGAAAGACAAGGACAATAATAAGAGTGGATAGGAGGCTGCCCTAATGTTCACTCCAACTCTGAAACCCTCCAACATTATCTGGTGTTTAGAGGGGGTTTTCCCACCCTTCTCCTTGGTGTTTTCTGTTCCATCAGAAAATATTATGTTGATTCCAGTACAAATCCATAGAAAAATAAAGTTTTATCAGATGAATACAGTTTACTTGTGCTGTGTTTTCTGGCCTGGAGTGAAGTCTTGATTTCTCTCTCTCTGTGTGTGTGTGTGTGTGTGTGTGTGTGTGTGTGTGTGTGTGTGTGTGTGTGTGTGTGTGTGTGTGTGTGTGTGTGTGTGTGTGTGTGTGTGTGTGTGTGTGTGTGCGTGTGTGCGTGCATGCGTGCGTGCGCGCGTGTGTGTGTGCGTGTGTGTGTGTGTGCGTGTGTGCGTGCATGCGTGCGTGCATGCGTGTGTGCGTGTGAGTGTGCGTGCGTGCATGCGTGTGTGTGTGTGTTTGTGTGGGCTCAAACATTTAGTGGGCTTCGGTAAAACCTTCTCACTCCCACCAACATCTGGCCAGCACACTGTAGCTTGGAGTTTTTCTCCCGATGGAAGAAATACATAGCTGGTATCCTTGCCCAGGCAAGAACATGTCTGGGATTTGTTATTCACTGTGGGTAGGCATGGCTTTTACAGAAACACAGGACTCATTGGTTTTTACATTCTCACTTCACCTCAATAAAATAACATTTGACATACCATTCTTAGTTCACTTCAATAAAAGAGGTCAGAGGTTCACTCACAGTACTTGTTGGGAGAAGTGAAATATACTTTCTGGATGGATTCAGGGAACGATTAAGACAGAGGTGCCAAGCCACTGGTATAAAGTGATGTTTAGGATTTCATAATAATCATCCACTTGGATTGTCTGAATGTCACGCCCATCTCTTGCAACCCAGTCTCATAAGCTTTGTGTTGCAACCCCTCTCCTGTCATTAACTTCCGTGTGTTCTGGAATCCTCACTCTGTGCCCACAGTACATTTCTAATTTGACACGCTAGGATAAGGGTTGACAATAGCCTCTCCTCTCTCCTCCATCACTGCTCTCCTCCGGAGTCTCTGGGAGCGAGGGATGAGATGGAGCTTATGGGGAGACAGCGAGATCAGATCAATCCTGGTGTCAGGCGCTCAGCGCACATCTCTCCTCTCAGCAACGGCAGGACAAGTGTCAGCTGGAGGAGAGGTAGCCGCCATGCAGAGACAGAGAGATGGAGGGTTGGAGAGGGAGAGAGAGACAGAGAGAGAGGGATAGAAAACGAGAGAAAGGAAGAGGGAGTGAGAGAAAAAGAGGGAGAGGGAGGGATGGAGAGAACAACAGAGAGGGAGGGAGACAGAGAGGAAGGAAGAGAGAGCTGGTCCGGCTCAGGGGAGTGCACCTCCAGCAGACAAAAGATCAATTCTCTCCATCTCTCTCCCAGCTCCTGATAACAAGCAAAAGTTCAGCAAGCCCAGGAGCTGTCTCGCATTTGAAACACACACACACACTCACCAGCGGGTACACACACACACACTGCCTTTCTCTCACACACAGACACAGTCACAAAGAGAGTGAAAAAATGGCTACAGAAGAAGGGATTTTTTAGATATGACAAACCTAAAACTGTACGTACTTTTTGTTTTTCAGAAGGTGGTAACCCACTGGGCAAAAACTGTGTGTATCAACGTTGTTTCCATGTCATTTCAACCCCGACAAATCTATGTGATGATGTGGAATCGACGTGGATAACTGATTGGATTTGCAAAAAGTCATCAACCTAAAAGGCATTTAGTCATTAAAAAAAAAAAACTTTTAACCTAAAAGGCATTTAGTCATTTAAAAACAACAACGTTTAACCTAAAAGGCATTTAGTCATTTAAAAACAACAACTTTTAACCTAAATCCAATGACCTTGTGACATTTCTTGTTGATTTCACGTTGAATTCACGGTTAGCTGACAACTCAACCAAATGTAAATCAAAACTAGACAGTGAATTAACGTCTGTGCCCAGTGGTAAATACGTAAGTGAAGTAAATTGTTACAATTGTTTAAGTGGTGTTCGGGTCAATGGGCCATCATACACCAGCACGCACGTCATCAGATATGATAATGACTTGATTCACATGCCCTGTTAAGTCAACATAAAAAGATATGTAGACCTATATTTCACATTTGTCATTGCGCCAACTGTTTCCATGTGCATTTCCTTCCCTGCTAAAGTGAAAAAGCCTGCCTTTGGCTGAGGCTCATAACAAAGACGGTAAGAGAAAACAGAACGAGACAGGAAGCTGTAGCATTCGGTCAGAACCAAAACATAATTTGTGACAGACGACGGTGCCAAGGCAGTGCGGTTTGGATAGTGATTGCGGGTAACATGGTTATTGGCAAAGGCTCCGGCAGTCAAACCTAAAACACACGTTGTGAAACGCGGCTACATTTACTCTCTCCCTCAGACACAAGTGTTATTGATAACATACTCATTTGGGGAGAGTTTATGGAGTGTGTTGTTTCCTTCCTGTTTGCGCTCTGCGCTCGCGTCACAGCACTTGTTTTTGTTAAGTCCTAAAAATTCCCCCTCTCCCGAACCACATGTTTGAGCGTTAGCCTCATGTGTTCCTCGTTTGGCCTAATGTCTTTTCAAACCTCATGAATTATTGAAATAAAACCAGAATGAAATGTCACCGTCGATGGGGTATGTCTTTAATTTACTTAGTTTCGACTGTGTTGTCCTGAAACCATATTTTTTCGGAGACTCGTATTCAGAAATATTGAACCTTTTTGCAGCGAATCCAACTCCCAAGAAACCTTGCCTTTCAACCCGAGCGAAATAAAGAACCTATTGAAACATACTGTCAGAATTCCAATATTTTTCAAAGTGCACGTCCAAATTTCGAACAGACCGCAAAGTGGGCTCGAATCAAATGTTTACCTCAAATCACCTAACTTGGTATTCCTGAATGATTCCTGATAGCCTGTTTGGATCCTCCCGCACCCAGTGAAGTTCCAGGCGTCTCCAGACTGTCTCTCCTGACATGTGGAGAAGCTGATATTGTCTGACAGGTCCACTGCTGGTTCTGTTTAATAGAACCATGAACACAGAAAGGCCCTGGGGGGGGGGGGGGTTAGAACCCAGAACCCTGCCACTCCTCATCAGAGAGAGACCCGGACCCAAAGGTCACTCTGACTGACGAAAGCATTCAGGACAGTTAGGTGATGGCTGGCCTGGTCCACACTACACTGTACCAGCTTGGACAGGGTTACTGTTGTATTGGTCTGGCGTTGGCCTCCATTTTATAATCACCTGAGACTGTTATCATTTCCAGGCCCCCTCGCATGCAGTCATCCTCCACCCGGAGACCCAATGTCATAACAACGTCTCAGTAATGTACCCAATGATTAGGGCTTTCTTTGGGACCCCGTAACCATGGCCTCCAACAGATGGGCTGCACCTACTCGACTATGCAGATTTATGCCGCGCAGAATATTTACAGATATTCTCATTACATGGCCATTATGGTATATGGTCGTCCATATTTAATGGGCAGTAATTGAGGCAAAAGCTGTCATGCATTGAGCTTGATGGAGAGCGTTATTCTTGTCATGTTTTCTCTAGAAGGATACGACCAGAGAGGGACAGCTGAGCGCTCGCTGAACACAATTGACCTCTTACATGATTTTCAATTACAGGCGGGAGGAGAGAACCGGAGAGGGGTCCCTGTAGTGCGTCTGTCTCTGTCTCTTTCTCTCTGACCCAACATCTGCCCGTCCAACGTGGCACGGCAGCTCACGAGGTTGCCTGCCCTGCCTGGGATGGGCAGGTGTGTGCCGGGGAGGGCCCCTCTGTCATTAAGCCACCAGCTGTGCCGTCACGTCTGGCAAGCGAACCGCTCTGTGTCATCTATGACCCTGTCTCAGCCCCCTCGGGGGGGAGCGTTGGGCGGAGACCTTGACAGGGCAACCGGGGGTAAAGCCGCGTACAGAATATCTATGAAGGACGGACGTGGTGCCGTGGCGGTGTGGTGTCGTCCCACCTCACTCCTGGCCAGGCACCACCTCAGCGGCTCAGCTCACTCTCCCCCTCTCCTGCCAGAGACCTGGACGGGCTCTCTCATCAGCCATGTCAGTCAATAAAAGAATAACAGAACACGACTCACCTCCCGCTGTGTCTATTCAAAGGAGAGGTGAATGCAGGCGGAAAGACGGCTCCTGCAAAAAGGACAATATTGAGAGCAAGGATACAGTTACTGCCCCTCATTGAAAGAACTGACATTGAAAACTCACATTATATCATTATATTACATTATCAATTATATAAATGTCAGTTAAAGAAAGTTCAAGTGTGAACTAAAAATGTAAATACATTAAACAATTTCATATAGAGAGGCATACACTGAAATACACAGCAATGCAAATAATCTATATATTTTCTAGATAAGTCTACAGTACTTCGGTCAGTGCTATCTGGGATCCTTGGGACGTCCCTACCCTAAACCCTAAACCCTAACCTTAGCCCCTACCCTAATCCTAACCATAACCCTTACCTAACCCTAATTTTAAAGCTAACCTTAACCATTTTAAATGTATACTTCAATGGGGTAAGGACGTACCAAGGATCCCGGATATTTTTTTCTCTCTATTGCGGCAAATTAGTCTTGATTAGCGCCACCTAGCTGCCAGTGACTGACAGCGGCACTGCTAATGCTGGTGATGCACAGGCACAGTGCAGCAGTTATCAGAAACAGCTCCCTGGCAAGTAATGTCGAATTCCAGCCTCCTCTGGTGGAGTTAAGGTAACAGTGAACCATATATTGTTGTTCGGTTATTGTTTTTAGCCGCCGTTACTTAACATGTTACAAAGTATCATCACATTGAAGCTAGCTAGCTAGCCAATACCTACTACCGCTATCGTACTTGCTCAGTCAATTAGCTAGCTATCCACGTTAGCTTGAAAACATATTATTTTAACTAACGGGGAGAGGTCATCATCTGTAGTTTGACTGGTCAGCCAGATACATGTAGCCTAGCTAGATAGTCCAAACATGTTATACATACTCAATTAAACTTTTTGATAAGAGTCTTACATTGTATTATAAAATGTTAGAAATGATGGCTTAGCCATAAGTAGAATAAAATATTGCACATTGAATTTGCTCTGACCTGCTCCAACCAGAGGAAATGTCATGAACTAAACATTGCATGCATGAACCATATGATTCAGGAAGAAGGCTTGACTTGATTTTTCCCAGCATTGTTCATGTGTAGCCTTCTCTTCCACATCATCCTGTCCTGACCCACTCCAAACCTCTAGCCACTTCATATGATAGGTCATCCTTTTGTGAATCAACACCATATTTCATGTAGTTTGCCTTGCACTGTACAAATGTGCTGCTAACCAGAGAGGTGTTCAGTCAGTCTCTTCTGAACAGACTAGTATGACATGACCCAGGGTGCACTACACTACAACACACTACCACATTACGTGTCCTGGATCCACACACATACCCTCTTTAATTCAACCCCTCTGTTCTCTCCAGACCTGCCATGGTGAACTGACAGTAAGAGAGGAGCTGAAAGAAACCAGCCAGCACTACTCTGCCCTGGGTGAGAGGTTTGATTTGGGCCGGGGGAATTGGTGGCCCAGCAGGTCTGCCTGGTCTGCTTGCCTGCCTGCGTATCCATCGATGGAATTGTCTCTCACCTCTGGCCAGCTAGCGGTTCCTCCTGCCTCCTCCTTTTCGACCTACCGACCGTCAGTCCGCTGAATGGTAATTCCCCCTGATAACCTTGTGGGAGCTGGGAAGGCAGAGAAGGGGGAGAGGGGAGGAAGAGCGAGAAAGGCTCCCGCTCCGTTGGTCTGAGCTTGGTGAGGTGATCGGTGTGTGGACAGGAGCCAGGCCAATCTAGCCATCAAGTGGGCCGTCAGCCGCCCAGCCAACGGGAGACACACTGCTAATGCACGGCATCGGTCACCAAGCTGCTGAAACAGCCATGGGTTGTAATTATATCTCAGAGCAGTGGCCAGGGCAGGGGGCACAGAGGGCAGGGAGCGAAGAGTGGAGAGGCCTCTGGACAGGGGTATTGGACTGGAAGGAGAGTCAGTGATTTTGCCTCTTTGCTGCCATTTTGGTCAACACAATCGCAAGAGCCTAAAAAATGAAATGCCCCACCAATATTTCAGTCTGTTTTTTAAAACTAAATAAAGGTAAAATAATACAAAACACGAGATCAGTTTTCCAGGTTTAAACAGTGTATTTTTTTTTACACTATTTATGTAGGTTAATATTTCAAATATGAAAAGACAGGCATTTGTCAGTGAGTAAAAAGAACAATGCAAAGAACATCTGGAGACGTTGAAACAAACAGCATGTCTGGAGTCCAGCCACTGAATTAGCCTTCTCTCTAATATTACTAGAAACAAATCTGGTGAGTTGGTTGTTGATTCATGAATATGGAATGGCAATCATTACATTTCATGGTCATTACAAAAGTATGTCAGAAGACGAAGTCCTACAAATAAACAAACTTTGGGCATTTTGTTTTGATGATTGTAACTCCTTCCCAGGGCTCTAGGTTCATGCCCACCAGCCGCACACAACATTATTGTTGAAGAGGGAAACACTTAAGAGCCATTGTTTTCTTTGTGTTGGAGTTTTTGATGCCTGGCTGGTGAGGAATGTGTTCTGAAAGTAGCTTTCCCCCCTTCTGCTACACATCTCTAGTCATCAACTTTAACTGTCAATTCACTATAATAGGAAATTAAAAGAGCTTTGTAATGTACGAGGTTGTTGTTTGAATTATTAATGTCTTACATTGAAAAAGTCTTCATAGAAATGTGATAGAAACTATATATTTGTAAAATAACTGTAAAATGTATACCGTAATATAAAGTAAAGCATTTTAAAACCTCCAAAATAAAATTGAATCACTCGATCAGTCAAATGTGTCATTCTTGCTATAGAAACGTCCAAAACCGATCTAATGAGTTCCTAGGAAACCTAACTCTTTCCTCCGTGCTGTATTTCAAACGTTAACCCCCAAGAGTCCTTTATTGCATCCAAGGTAGTACATGTACTTGATCTTCATTTGACCACACAACAAAGAGTCAAGTATGTGTTGCTGTGTGTTTGGTCAGTCATTCTCCCCGGGCCTCTCCCAGAGTATTGGCTTCCGTGGAGCTTTTGGCGTCAGCGGTGGGATCAGTTATTCCCAGTCTCACCTACAACACGGTGTGTACATTGTTGTCTGGCGGTTATTGGCAGCTCTGCCTTCATCCTCCGACACCGGCGGCCTCCCTGGTGGCCTTTGTCACAGAAGAAAGAGAATGATCAATATCCCAGTTAAACTCGACTTTCAAAGCTGATCGCATACGGCCTCGTTCAGGGGCCCCCTCCGCTTTAATGAATTTTCTTTCATTCCACGCGAGTTTTTAAAACATCAAATAATAAATTGGCCGGGGCACAGTAAAATATTTAGATCTATTGACTGGTTGAAAAATGGAGAGGGCAAAAACTCTGGTGGTTTGATGTTGGTATAGTCTGAGCACTTTAATCCACCCGAGTGATTCCTTTTATCTGCCTGGGCTTCTCCGACAGAGAGAAAAGGGGCCTCAAGAATATTCTCAAACACGCAGCAACTCTTTTTAAACACCCCTGCTTTACCTTAGCTGCTGCACATTCTCAAGCCGTCTTCCCGAGGAGAGTGTATTCTTCCGATTGTAAAGGCAGTGGCAATGCAGAAGACAACAACTCCACACAGCAGCAGCGAACGCGAGCGAGGTGATGAAAATTACATCACACGGGCAAGGGGGCTACAGAAGTTTGTTGGCCATAGGTATTGACAAAAATATCATTACACTGCCTCTGACATGAAACGTCCCAGAATGGAAAAGAAGACCAGAAAGGAGAAGACACAAGATGGTGAAGAGTGTTGGTGTGAGGTTATCAAAGAGACTCATATCTTTGAATATTGACTGCTTGTTTTTGAAAGAGGATGACACATGGTACAAGCAGAAGATGAAGAGGACTTTTCTCTTTGTGATTACATTGTTGCTCGGCTCAAGGCATGTTTGTTAATAATAAGCCCTTTGAATGGTTCTGCAGTCCAAGACTTACATGTTTGTTTTTAAGGGCAGCTGCGGTATCTCTTCTTTTCCTTTACCAGAAGCTCTTTTATCTAGTGGGATATGGTTTGAGTTAGTTTGGGCGTCCCCAGTCAAAGTCACATAGAGGTGAAGTGCCCGGGCCTAACCTGTCCCCTCGCGGAGCCACTCTCCCTATCGTACTGGTAAATTGTGCTGCGTGTGTGAATACTGCTGCATGGATACTTGTGGCTTGGCCGTGTGTGTGTTTGGCTGGCGTGACAGCCCGGCCTTGACGTTAAACATCTGTTGGGTGATTCATTCGGCTCAGGATGCGGAGTGACACTGAGACACATCTGCCGTCGCTGGCGCTCCCCTCTACTCCCTCCCTCCTCTCCCAACCTGCCCCTCATTAGTCCGGATTGCTTCGCCACGCAAACCACTTTTCTGATGATGCCGTCATTTTCCCTTCTCTCCCTCCGCGGTTAGTTCACCAAAGTGACATCCTGTCCCCCCCCCCTACCGCCCCACATGCATAGCCTTGGGGAGATTTAGAGATGGCAAACACAATGAAACTCAAGAACCTGGCAACCAACGCCTGGTCTCTCCCAGAACTAGGTTTATTTAGTCCTTCCTTCCCCCCAACGCCTGGTCTCTCCCAGAACTAGGTTTATTTAGTCCTTCCCCCCAACGCCTGGTCTCTCCCAGAACTAGGTTTATTTAGTCCTTCCTTCCCCCCAACGCCTGGTCTCTCCCAGAACTAGGTTTATTTAGTCCTTCCTTCCCCCCAACGCCTGGTTTCTCCCAGAACTAGGTTTATTTAGTCCTTCCTTCCCCCCAACGCCTGCTAAATTGCAGTAATTCAAAATACTTTTTCTGTGAAAAGATGATTTAAGCCCAATTCATACTACACCATGTTTATGTTTGATCTGAAAGACTGTTTGAAAGATGATGTGTTGCTTTAGTTGACACACAAGACAGATTAAACACATTTCTGTAGTAAAACGTGTCATTCAGTAAATATTTAGATTTAAGTGTGATATGGAGCTTTGAAATGGTGACTTTATTTGTTATCTGTTGGGAAATTCTTTATGTAATACTGCATCCCAGTAAAAACCTACAGATAGGTACGTAGACTACATCTATTTGGTTTGGAAATCATTTCAACCCCAGTGACAGATGCTGTTGCTCACCACTTTACAAGGCCCTGAAATCACTTGAGTGAATACAGCTTGACTGATTAAGGTTTAGAGCATTTGTCCAACTTGTTCTACACCAACCCAGAGTACAGATGTCGGATCGTAATTTGATCACCCTGCAATGCAGGACATTTTAAAATGTGTTGTGTATTTGAGGTTTAAAAAGGCTTCTGAAGTTTTTAATTTCCACGTTGAAATTTCAGACTTGATTTTCCCTTACGGAAAATGTATCGGCCCCTACAAAAATGTCCATGAATTATAATCCACAAAATCATTCAAATTTCCTGTTGCTACAGGTTTCTTTTCCTGCTGTAGCAAACTGGCTCAAATTAAGACCCTACATCTGTAATGTGTGGTGTAGTACTGTGGCCCACATTGTAACAGTACAGAAGAACATTGGCTTGCTATTTGGTGAGATTTGTCAGTTGGATTTGTCAGTTGGAAAGTGCTGGTGAGGACAACACTCAGTATGTGCTGTTGCTGTATTATACGTATCTAAGCATTTTACTGTGTTGGCTACAGCAACATAATGGTGTGTATTTCTCAGTTGAAAAGTTGTCATTGTTTCCTCTTCTGTCCACTTTTCCTTCATTTGTAAGCTGCCTGTATGTTGTCATTGCATCGGTCATAAATTCGGCAGCATTCGTTTTCTTCTTGGATCCTTGCAGCCATTTTCTGTCAGGATTAAAGGAGAATAAATAGGCCCATGTCAAACCTCTGGCCTCTCTGTGCAGCACAGTGTGTCCCCTATCCACCCCACACTAAGGGAACCTGTCCTCAAGTGTTGGAATGTTGAACTCAACTCATAGTTTGACCAGTGTGGTGTATATCAGCACCACTTCAACCCAGCTGCTACAACATCACTAAACAGTCTGACAACCAATATGAACAAATTGCGATCCAAAAAAACAAGACATTGATGACTAACAAACTAGCATGAAGTCGATGATGACATACTTGTAAGTTAGATAGGAAAACACTGCAGCTGCTTGTTGAAGGGAATGATGTCACCATATATGTTCGGTACAGTCAGACCCGGGGAGGACGCTAGATTCTACAAGCCCTTTGATCCTGTCTCCATGGCTCCCCCAGATGTTCTGCTTGTCGGGGCATTGTGATGTGGAAGCCTGTTTATTTACAGAGGTAATGTCCAGTCATTATATGCACAACTCATCCATCAAACATAGAGGAACGATCAGGGAGATTTCTTTCTTTGCACTTGATGATGAGAGTATACCCACATGGGTGCGTCCACAATGGCACCCTATTCCATATGTAGTGCACTACCTTTGTCCTGGGTCCATGCACTATACATGGAATAAGGTACCATTGTCAGAAGCATGTGTTTCATTCAGTGGGGCTTGGGACCCAGGGATCTCAGTTTACCTACGGGGTGAAGATATATTTCCGCTGTAAATTAGTATAGTAGTCTCCTGCAATTCAAAGTGTTTTACCAGCTATTTATGATAAGCACAGTTGTTGTATCCTAATGTTATTAGGCATTCTGTACTGTAGGTAGTTATTTCCTTCAATTTCAAAATTCCCAAATAATATGTTTTCTCCTGTTGTTCTGCCTTGTCACCAACAGGTGGCAGTATGATACCTGAATCTGGTCAGTATTGCAGCTCAACTCCATGAGTCCTACAGTCTTAGAAGAAGCAGTCTCTTTGATTTGGTGATTGCCAGGTATATACCACAGCAAAGTACAAACTCACCATCAGAATACCTAAATGGGTAAAAATGAAGATCAGAATAAAATGTGAGGATATATTTTCATTCACACATGCACAATCTCTTTATGTGTCCTGTCTTTATTTAGTGTAGTATTTTACATTCAGAACATCAATCCATGTTTGAATGTTTATTTGTAGGTCTTGGAAGAAGGCTGGAACGGGTATTATGTTATGCTAGTTTTATAGCACTATACAAAGCCTCATATTTTAATTTATTCTCAATATAAGGCTTGGGTACTACATATGTAGACAGTATGTCACACTGAGGTGCTGCAATGATGTCCAAAGTTGATTTACTGTACACTTGTATTTTTCTGATATTGGTCAACTGTCTTCAGAAATTAGTATTATTTTCTGGGACTCCAATTGTCAGTTGTGTGCTGCATTTCAACAACCATTTGAATGTTTGTATTTTTGTTAATGTAATATGAAATCACAGGAGAGAGAGTATTTGAGACCAGGGATTTTTGTTTGCCAAGGTAATTTTCAGGAAAAAAATATTGCTCTCTCAATCAATCGCTTCTTTATCAAGTTGAAATATACTATTTCTAAAGATTCTGAACATTATTTAAAAAACAATTCTCTCTCTTTGGTGCCAGAATGTACAACCGTACACTTGAGCTTTTGGATCTTTTTAAAATGTTTCTCTTCCAATATTGACAATATCACTCCTCCAACTCGCGGGTGTAAGGGGATGGAAAACCCTTGTAATGCAGATGTGACACCGTTTCCCCTCTAACCAGCAGGCTTCTCCAATCCCCATTGAAAGCAATTAAAAGGTAGCTGAATCCTAAGACCCTAATGGGTTAATTTCTGGGGTTGTTGCCACGGCAGCCGATACAATGAATTCTCTTTGTTTGTTTACTTGGCAACAGAAGCTCAAGGTGGACTTTCTATTGACTCTTGTCAAGTCTCAATATAATAAAACTACTAGCTCTAGTAAAAAATAAACCGGTCTAGGGGACTGGCCATTGGGCCACTACTATTCAGAATTTGGTCGGATTTATTGTTGCTCGTAGATTGTATTTCCCTCTTCATTTTAAGTAAAGAAAAGGCAGTTTTCCCTTATTTGACATTCATGGCTTCCATTCAGAGAATTAGTAGATTTATTTTCTGTTGAGAAAATAAAAAATGGAGAAAAAAAATCAATTAGTGCTAAATTTATTCATAGATTTCTGGAGTCTGGGCGATCAATGCGAGTCCACTCAGAGGGGCTCGGTGGGACTCGGTTCTTCCCAGTTAATGTGTTTGAAGGGGAATTACCATTGATGTTGTTTTGCCTTCCTTGCAGGTCAAAGAGCGCGTCGAGCTGTCACGCCCCAGCGCCACCAGGGAGGGGCTCTCCTCGCCCACCTGGCCTAGCTCGCCTAGCTGGCCGTTACCCACAAGGCACCTGGACAGGAGAGGGACCCGCAGGCAGGAGGGCCAGAGGGGGAAGAGTGAAGGAGTGTCAGCTTGACTGTAAGTCATTATCCACACACACCACCCACCCACGGACACTCAGGGATTCACTGTGCTGGGGCTAATTGTGAATCCCATCATCCATTGCAATACGGCACATTGATTTATCTCACTAAACACACAAAGAAAGAAATACACCTGACTCTGAGGTAGCTTACTGGTATTTCAGTGGGGACTAATGTGTTTGTGTACGCTATCATAAATGACATGTATAGTATGTACACAGTACTGAACACTGAATAGGCAACTCGAGTAGCAGTAGGTAACTCCCTGTCTGATTGGTGGGGGAAAAGGAATCGCAATTCATTCAGCACAAGATATTGAGACTTCTCCAGTCCTCCATTATGAGAGGTAGTTATAGGCTTCTTCATCATCAGGTCCTCAGTGACTTAATGATATGTTGTTGTGCTTTTGCTGTATGACCCTCTTCCTTTGAGCAGCAACAGGACTTTTTCTTCAGGAAAAAGCGCATTAACGCACTCGCTATCGATTTCAAACAGTTCCTGCACACAGGCCATAGTCCAGGTCAATTAGAGATATTTGGACATTTGCAAATATTTTTTTCCCCTTCAGATCCTGAGGCTCTTAAAATGCACTTTTGCCCCTCACAGCACTGGGAAGATTCTCTGTGGAGCCTGACATCTTGATCCGCAACAGAGACTAAATGATAACCGTTTCCTTGTAAATACTCTACCCTGCGGGGGAAGAGTTTAAATAGACCAACTAGTTTTCTCTCTCGCTGTCTCTCTCTCATTTATCTACAGTACTTGCTGAACATCCATATTATTGTCTTTACTGTACATTAACAACATACTGTATGCACTTTGACCTCGTCTTCTCCATCACACATTTTTACTGTAGATGGGGTAGAGATCCAAACCACACAAACACAATGCATAGTGTTGTTACTGTACATTACAAACATTTTACCGTAGATGGGGTTGATCAAAACCACACAAACACAATGCATAGTGTTACTGTACATTACAAACATTTTACTGTAGATGGGGTTGATCAAAACCACACAAACACAATGCATAGTGTTGTTACTGTACATTACAAACATTTTTACTGTAGATGGGGTAGAGATCCAAACCACACAAACACAATGCGTAGTGTTACTGTACATTACAAACATTTTTACTGTAGATGGGGTAGAGATCCAAACCACACAAACACAATGCATAGTGTTGTTACTGTACATTACAAACAGTATAAGCATTCAGTAAAATGTGCAGTGGTCTCAATATAATGCAACCAATTCATAGCTGAATGGTGAATTAGTCGCAGTACTAGTAGTTTAGGGTGTTTCTACATTTAAAGGAAATATAATTCCATCATTATTCTTAACTGTCACCCTTTGTGTTTTTTCCTTTCTTTAAAGATAATATTCTTTAAAGGCTCCTCTATTTCAGTGGGAGAGAACAAGCTCCTCTCTGTTTCAGACTGTTTGGTCTCTCAGCATCTGTGATCACTCTCATTAGTCTCTCACAGAGCAACTCACTTCACTACACAGACAAGCGTGCACGAACGCAATGCCACACACACACACACACACACACACACACACACACAGATCAACTCTCTTCAGTCCATTTATTTTAATTTCAAACATATCATTGACTGCTGTCTGAGTGCACAGCAGCCTCAACCAAGATCTAAGAGAAAGTGTTTATTTTAAAGTAACTAATGCCCTCACTCTTATACAACAGAAATATACATGGGGAGAATCGATTAGCTGCAAAGCCAATATTAGTAATATATATATATATCTTTTTTTAATGTTGAAAAAAAACAAATTTCTAAATAATTCCCTTTACTAACAAGGAAGTATGCAGCCTCTGTACTGCTGAAAATATACATCTATATCTGTTTATTTATTTATTTATTTACAGAAAATGGGAATGTGAAGAGTGACCCTAGCATTATCATTCTGTGTCCCCATGCTTCCTGAAACCTTCATGTTTATAGTAGATGACAACGTCCTCCCACTGACGTGTCCACAGTCAACTACTGCTACAAACACAAACACAAGATTGACATAAACACCATTTGATTGAGGTACAAATGTTTTCACAACATATTCAGCATTTGATCATCCAGAAGGGGATAATGTGTCCGCGAAGAAAAATAAATACATGCCTAAATACAAAAGAAAAGGCCAATCTACAATGAATCAAAATGTTACATGGTACTCTGTTCATAAATTAGTATATATTACTTACTATAAACATCTTTACAGTTCAATGGCTGATATGATACACTATATTCTAATGTTCTGGGGAGATATTGTCCCCATGTCACATCCTTATCAAACAGGTGTTTTGTCCCCTTCAATGCAGAGTTATTATTTCCGTATGAGTGCCTGTGATCTATTACTTGTAAATGTATAGATCGTTCCTCTCTGCAAGCCTCCCCTCTCTCAGAGCATGCTGCTAGAAGATCAATTGTGTTGGTACTGTATGAATGTGTATGAAAGAGTCCCCACAGTCAGTTCCGCCACTTATACGGTAATGTACTGACATAGGAGATTCCACGGGGAATGCACACACAGAATAGTGAGCTACATCGGCACCAGCGTGCTTGTATTGTGTTGTTGGTACTGTAGAGGGTTGGAGCAGCAGAGCGATGCGCTGGCCTGTGTACAGTGCCTCCAGAAAGTATTCAGACCCTTGACTTATTCCATATTTTGTTGTCACTGCCTCAATTCAAAATGGATTTAAAACAAAATCTCACCCATCTACACACAATACATCATAATGACAAAGGGGAAAACATGTTTTTAAAATTGTTGCTAATTTATTGAAAATTAAATACGGAAATATCTCATTGACTTAAGTATTCACATTCAATAGTTTGTAGAAGCACCTTTGGCAGAGATTACAGCTGTGTGTCTTTCTGGGTAAACCTCTAAGAGCTTTACACACCTGGATTGTGCAACATTTCCCCAATATTATTTTGAAAATTCTTCAAGTTCTGTTCTGGTTGTTGGTCATTGCTAGACAACTGTTTTCAAGTAGATTTAAGTCAAAACTGTAACTCGGCCACACAGGAACATTCACTGTCCTCGCTGTAAGCTACTCCGGTGTTGATTTGGCCTGGAGTTTTAGGTTATTGTCCTGCTGAAAGGTGAATTCATCTCCCAGAGTCTGGTGGAAAGCAGACTGAACCAGGCTTTCCTCTAGGATTTGGCCTGTGCTTACCTCCATTCCGTTTCTTTTTTTTAACCTTAAAAAACTCCCCAGTCATTAACGATTATAAGCATACCATAACATGATGTAGCCACCACTGTGCTTGGACATATGGAGAGTGGTACTCAGTAATGTGTTGTATTGGATTTGCCTCCAATACAACACATTACTGAGTACCACTCAGCCTCAAACATAACTTTTTGTCCTGAATACAAAGTGCTTTCCCACTTTTTTTGCAGTTTTACTTTAGGGCCTTGTTGCAAACATGTTTTTGAATATTTTAATTCTGTACTGGCTTCCTTCTTTTCACTCTGTCATTTAGGTTCGTATTGTGGAGTAACTACAACGTTGTTGATCCATCCTCAGTTTTCTCCTATCACAGCCATTAAACTGTTTTAAAGTTACCATTGGCCTCATGGTGAAATCCCTGAGCCATTTCTTTCCTCTCCGGCAACTGAAGGATGCCTGTTTTTATTTACCCTTTATTTAACTAGGCAAGTCAGTTAAGGACAAATTCTTATTTACAATGACGGCCTAGGAACAGTGGGTTAACTGCCTTGTTCAGGGGCAGAACGACAGATTTTTACCTTGTCAGCTCTGGGATTCCATCTAGCTAACTTTGGGTTACTGGCCCAACTCTCTGACCACTAGGCTACCTGTCGCTCCTGTATCTCTGTAGTGACTGGATGTATTGTGTCATTAATAACCTTACCATGCTCAAAGGGATATTTAATGTTAGTTTTTATTTTATTTTTACCCAACTACCAATAGGTGCCCTTCTTTGTGAGGCTTTGGAAAACCTCTCTGGTCTTTGTGGTTGAATCTGTGTATGAAATTCACTGCTCGACTGAGGGACCTTACAGATAATTCTATGTGTGGTGTACAGAGATGAGGTAGTCATTAAAAAAATCCATGCAATTTAATGAGTCCATGCGACTTGTTAAGCACATTTTTACTCCTGAACTTATTTAGGCTTGCTGTCACAAAGGGGTTGAATACTTATTGACTCAAGACATTTCAGTATTTCATTTTGGATTCAATTTATTTCTATATTTTTTTATTCCACTTTTTTTTCCATTTTGGGGTATTGTGTGTAGGCCAGTGACACAACATTTACATTTAATACATATTAAATTCAGGCTGTAACATTTTTTGGGGGGAAAAAGTCAAGGGGCGGGAATAGTTTCTGAAGGCAGTGAATGCGCACACACACACACACACCTTTACAACGGCCCTCGCAGTGTCTAAACCCACCACTGTACTGTATGCATGTTGAGGTCACGACCTTCCTGTACGTATTGGCCTTGCTGATGAATCAATCACTGAGCTCCTGTTCTGTTTCACTGAGCTACAGGGGGATACAGGCTCAATGAGAACTTTCATCACAGCAAAATACTGCTAGCTGTTTTATTAATCCTTCAGACTGACCCAGCTACCTGTCCACAGCAAAAGGGAATTATTCCCATGCATTTCAATATTATATCGACCTTATAACTACCCAAGTTTAAGTCCTAAATCCATACTTGCTCTCTGTCTGAGAAGCTATAGGGCTCCCACCGCCCCGGCTGTCTCTTCCCTTTTACTGCTGAGGTGGGAGGCAGGTCACACGCCAGGCTGTGGGGGTTTGATGTATTTAACCCAGCCAAAGTCAGGAAGTGAGAAGATGTGTACGCCGGTCTGTGTGTGTGTGCGTACATTTCCTTGTGCTTGTGTGTGTTTGTTGCTCCCACCCAGCGACAGAGGCTCTCCCAGAAGGTGATGGTGACCTCTGAGTCAGTGGTTTATCATGTCCCGTTGATTCACCGGGAGCGGCGCGGACGACTCCATCTGCCGTCAGTTCAAGCGCTCCGTTATGTCAGTTGGGTTGTGTTAAGTGTGAGGCAGAGAGCGTTTCGCCGCGGTGCTGACGGCGTCCTGAGCGCTAGGCAGGCAGGATCGGAGACGGCAATCACAGTGACAAGCCCTCAAAACAGGCAGGCCATGAATATGCAAGATAGCTTCCTCCATACTACATCAGAACAAAGGAAAACCGGTTGATGTTGCTGAAAGTTAAAATAAGCAATTTTGCCATCTTAGGTTGGTGGTGTTGACAATTTTAGCATATTTCATTATGACTCTCAGGTCGTTTTATTTTTATTTCAACAGTTTTTAGAATGCTCCAGTAGAAAAGGAAAAGTTCCTTGTCGGTTACATCACTAGATATTAAATCAGTACAGCTTTGTAACAAAATAATGACGTGACAATTAAAGTACGAATGCTTTTTTTTAAAGCATCTAATTGGACTGACTCCTTTTCATCTAGGTAGTATGTATGATATAATATTTAAACATTTCTAAATTATATGATATTTTTTCTACATTGTGTCAATATTTTGATTGAGCCCGATGGGGACTTGGTTTCAGACTTGGTTTCAGTCTGTTGCAACTGCCCCCCCCCCCCCCCCCGGTATAATGCAAATTAACAAACACATGTCTTTTGATATTGAAATTAGCTCAATACACTTTGAATCTAATTCAATTACTGAGAGGTCTTTTACCGTTTACAAATGGATTGGGATGTGTTGTGACTTGTCTTTTGTGTGTTTTTTTGTTCATTTGAGAAAAGCTTAAGTTACAATGACAAAGCTGTGTTCCCCCCCAGAATGAACCTTCATTCTGTCTTTGCCATTGAACACCCCTGTAGATACAGTAGATCTAGGCCTGTGTCGAACTTCTGAATTGTTTGTAGGTTCCTCAGTGTGTGTGATGATGAGGTCAGTCTGAGAGGACCTGGGTGGACTGACAGGCACGGGACCATGCAAAGCAAACATAGAGATGGCTCTCTAACTGGGTGGGTGTGCGTGTGGTGTGTGGGTAAAGCTTTGTGTGCTCTCTGTAGTCTAGAGAGATACATAGCCCTATATGCAGTCAGTCAGTAACAGCCTGTTTTTCCCAGACAAAGACACCATGTTGGTGGTCCTTAGAGATCAGCCAACACTCTCGCCCACTAAAGGAAGTGATAACAGGACAGCAGTAGTAAACCCCAGTGAAACTCCCACATCAAGAGACAGCGACGCTCCCAACCCAACCTGATGACCCGGCCATTCTTATTCTCCTAGAGCAACAACATCCAGTAACTGAAACACTAATGAGATGTAGAGATGAGGACCAGGGAGACACTGTTACAGCACTATACTCAATATGATGTTTGAAATGTCTCTATTCTTTTGACTGTAATGTTGACTGTTCATTTCTCATTGTTTATTTCACGTTTGTTAATTATCTATTTAACTTGAGAGCGAGATTGGCCTCCTACCCAGAAGTGTCTAATTCCTGTGTTATTCTATTGCCTTGTGCTTCAGTACAACCTCTCAGATAGCAAAGCATGACCATTAGTAATGAGGTGATGGCTAGTATTATTTCCATATGTGGCTGGCTGGCCTCACACTGCTGTTGCTGCCTTGTGTTTTACCCAGTGGAAATTAGATCCGTTTCTCTCTGGCTGCGTTTACACAGGCAGCCCAATTCTGATCTTTTTTTTCCCACTAATTGGTCTTTTGACCAATCACATCAGATATTTTCACATCAGATCTTTTCTGATTAGTGAAAGGGAAAAAAAAGATCAGAATAGGTGCTGCCTGTCGAAATGCAGCCTCTGTGTGTACATAGACTGATTTGGGATCAGATTGGCTTAGATTCCCTTTTCTTCTGTCCGCCGTCACCCTGTACTGTACAAGAGGAAAAGGGTTGTGGTGCTATTAACTGTACAGGTTTCCTGTTTGGTGGAAGGGGTCTCGCATACCAGAGCGCGAGCACACACACACACACACACACACACACACACACACACACAAATTCACACAGACAGGCACACATGCACACACACTCTCTCTGTCTTTCTCTGAAACACTTCGAATGCCGTGCACACCTCTCTCTTTCTCTCTGCCTTTATGGGAATGCCACTCTGACTGGCCCGTTATGCAACGAGAGGGGAGCCCTCCCCTTCCACCAGAGCTGCTGCTGGACTTCTCTGAGCTTCCTAAAAGCTTTTAGCTTTAACACAGTGCCCGGGACACACAGAGGCCCATTTCTCCCTCCTCTCTCTACCCCAGGGGAGGAGTGTATTGTCTTGTGAGGACCTGATTGCCTTGAATCAGCCATCAATTATTCAAACGATGGCAGATAGCCTCCACCTATAGCGACGCACGGCAAAGGGGCTTTCAGGAGGAAGGGAAGTAGAGAGAGTGAGACCAACTCGGCCTAGACCTCAGTAATCAATATAGGCCTTGGCAACTTGCTCTCTGTCCCACTCTCTCTCTCTCTCGGTCCCATGTTCTCCCTCGCTCTTCCTTTCGCTCTCTCACACTCTCTCTCTCCCTCCCCCTCTCTCTCTTTGCGTGGGACTGTGACAGCCATGTGAGCCTTGTGGAGAGGCATACTGCCGTGTCTGTGGAGGCCACCGTGTAGGCCCGGCCGAGGTTTGGAAACATGCCCGTACGCGTCCCAGTCCCAGCTCTGCTTATTCAAAATTGAAACCCGCCCTCTCTGTTTGTCTCTCTCTTTCTCCAGCGGGCCCCGTCGGTCGTCTGAGCTGAGCTGATGAGCTGTAAGTGAGCTTGATGAATGTCCCCGTTCACCCGTGACACCTGGTTCCCCCAAAACACTGGGGCTGAAGGAACCTCAGGGATACAGGGGGGGAAGAAAAAAGACTGGCTCTTTCTTGGACGGGTCCGACAGTTTTAGGGACCACCCAGGATTTGTGTGCAAGAGGTTTTCTCTACTACTTGTAATTTCTTTTTGAACATGGTCTCCATGAAGAGGCCTCTGGCACACCTTTTCCTCCTGTACTTTAGTCACTGTCACTGACTCACAAAGACCTGAACACTGTCTGATGTCACCACCCACACAGGCTGACCTTCCAGGCTCCCAGACCTGGAAACCTTTCCTCTTCTCTCCCAGTCTGTTTGCTAATAGAATATCGGCTTACCCATGGAGCCGGCGCTGGCCGTTCCACTACCCCAAAAAGACAACAGCCCAGGTTTAAAGAGCCGTTTATCCTAATGAAGTGTAAATCACACCTGCTCCGGCTGAAGAGGGGACGTTTTTTCTCTTCTTCTCACCCTCGTCTTCGACGTGTGAACATTCCACCAGGTTTCCTCTCTGCCTTTCCTGTCTGTAGCGGAGACTAAGACACACGGAGACCTCCCTCCCTCCCTCTCTGGGTGGGGTGGGGGGGGGTTGTTCGTTGGAAGAGTTGGATAACAATGGCTGCCGTCCAAGGTTGGCTAATAGTATCTGACACACTGTGCAATTTTGAGGCTTATCTCAACATTGTTTTTACAGCTGTAATTAAGCCACCTAATCAGAAGCACATTGGTCAGGACAGTCTGGGGCTGTGAGGGAGCACACACACACACACACACACAGTGAGCTCTGTTCAGCCCCGCGGCGCAGCAGCAGCACTGGGATGGTGGCCAGCTGGGAGCTGTGGGTGGGAGAGCATCCTGACACACACACACATACACAGTATCTGAACTAGGGCCACACTAAAACAGCACAGATGCTGAGAAGAAGCAGGTCTTGTGTGTTTGTGTTCTTGTGGTAACACTGAGTGTCTATGCAGTTATGTATGAGATATTGTGTGCCTTTGCCGTATTAGTGTGCATTGCATGTGTGTGTTTATAAAGTCAGCAATCATGCATTGGGCTTATGTGTGCACAAGTGCATTTCCATGTGTGTCCGCACATATCCTTCTGCGTGTGTGTGTGTGTGTGTGTGCGGTTACTTTGGTGCCCTTAGAGGTGGGGCCCCACCCTTGTCAGGGCCCGGTGCCGTGTCCCCCACTCAAATGGCAGCTGCAGCATAGCCCCAGCACAGCGAGACGGAGGAGGACCAGGGCCAATGTCAACAGATGAGCTGGTCTGGACCGGCTGTCTTGCTGTGTGTTCTGATTGTAAATTGCGCTGGTGATGATTAGAGAACTCCAACACAGGATGTAGACTCTTAAAACTGTCCAGAGAAAATAATTTTCAACTATGTTCAGGAAAACCCCTCCTCTCCAACCCCGGCCCTCTTTAATTTAAACATCATGGGTTGTGTGAAGAGGTGGATGATTTGAAGGCCTCCTGAGTAAGGGGCCAGACAATGGGGTCTATTTAGTTGTTTCATCGTATCTCCTCCTACTTTCTCACACACTCACAGGCACTTACATGGACAGGTCAAGTACTGTCACCGGCACTAAGAAGGGGAAATAGTTTGGTGTTTGCTTGTTTGAACTGTACAGTATGTGTGTGTACAGTATGTTTGTTTGGAAGAGCTTTTGTTAGTTTGTATTAGCTTTACATGTTGGATGTATGCCTAAGTGTGTGTGTGTGTGTGTGTGCATGTCCAGTGTGTTTGTGTGTGCACGTACGTATGTGTTTTTCGTGTACGTTCCTAGGCGCTCGTGTGTGTTAATGCTATTATTCAGTGGTTTCTTCCTGAACATGGCTGTGTGTCTCTGTCAGTTAGTGGGTTAGGAAGATCAATGGAATCTGTACTAATAACTGCAGAGCTGTGAGGTTGACGGGGAGGAATTCATGTTGTTCTGCTCTTCTCCTCTACCGCCTCCTACTCACTGTGTCACGGGGTGCAGCCCAAATTGCACCCTATTCCCTATGTAGTCCACTACTTTTGACCAGAGCTTTATGGGACCTGGTTAAAAGTAGTGGCCCTGTGTAGGGAATAGGGTACCATTTGGGATGCTCACATGATGTCATCATCGTGGGACTCTGGCTCCAAATGGAGCGCAGGCCTCGGTCGGTCGGTACGTACAGTACGTTGCTGTTTCCTAAACGTCCCCGCAAACTAACCACCGCCCCTGCTGCTGCATGTGGCTCCCACCGCCACAGCCCTGATCTCTCCCTCTCTGAATCATCACTACCCTCGAAGCATTGTGCTGATCTGTTAGGAGTGGGGAACCCTGACGCAGGAGCTAGACTGGATGGGTTGTTTTGCTTGATTTTTCATATTGCATCCATGGATGGTATTTCGGGATTTAGGTTTTTAAAAACCATCTGTATAGTAGTTTATATTCATCACAAGTATAGTGTGCTGATAAGATAAGTACACTTCCACTTCTAAGATAAGTACACTTCCACTCCTACGATGGGGTTGTCAATGTAGCTTGTAGCTGCAATATGTCACTTTTTGGGTGACCTGACAAAATTCACATAGAAATGCGCGTTATAGATCTTCTCAGTTTTAAGTTTCGTTTTGTGTCTTTTACTTTTGGTTTTGTACACCAGCTTCAAACATCTGGAAATACAATATTTTTGGTTATAGAAAATATATTTCACTGCGGTTTAGATGGTACAATGATTCTCTAAACTATACTTACTTGTTTTATCACATCAAATTAAATTAGGCGAAATATATACATTTTAGCAATCATGAAATGGCGAAGCGATTTCTGGATAGTACATCTTTAACCCATAATGTTAATTTATTTCTCTGGTTCATTTCTCTGGGCTGGGTGCATACATTTGTCAGTAAAACAGATTTGTTAGCGTGGCCAAACACCGTGGCTACCTGTAGTCAGCTGGCGGATGGCGTTCCCTGACCCCTGCATCGCCACGGCGGTGTTATGTGACCATGAACGTGTTAACAGGGCCAGAATCCTCTCAGCATGTCCTTAGGCCTAATTTAGATTTGTGTGTTTTTCTCCACCACTGTGCCTCCTTCCTCTCTGCTCCCTTCCACCTTCCCTTCCTCACAGCTCCACAGATATTTAGTTTCTTCCAATTTTGTATTTTTTTTTCTAGGAGTGGAGAGGAGGGAGGCAGGGGGAACATAAGTTTGTGTGACTTGACTGGAACAGTGTGTCGCTGCTTCAACGTTTGGCAGCGAGTCCCTTCCCTCCCTCCTTCCTTCCCTCCCTCCTTCCTCCCCCCGCCCACCTCCACAGAAATGTCCAGCTTGATTTAATCAGGAGGGGAAGGGATTTTTTTTTACTGGGCTTGGGACCAAAGTGGCAACAGCGTGGGGACAGGTCTGACCCTGCCTGCAACTGGGGCGGCCGGGGACGCTAGACAACAAAGAGGCAGAGTGAGCTCAGGAGGCGGACTGGGTGAGAGGAAAGGAGAGGGGGTGAGAGGGTGTGGGGGATTGTGGAGGACTGGAGTTGAACAGAAGATGTTAATATGTCCCTTAGGTGGCGTGGTGAGAGCAGTTGCAAACAGGCCGGGCTTTGACATGGAGGGAAAGTATTTCCTCCCACGGTGGCTACCCCCCCCCCCCCCCCACCCCCGCTGAGCCAGTTCAGACTTTAGAGCCGACATTAAATTCCTGTCGACAAGCTCCGGGTAGGAAACAGAGGCCGTGTTCCCTGTCGCCATGACCCCCAATCCTGGCAGGAGCTTCAGGAGAACTCCTGTCCTCCCCTCTCTCTCTTCTCCTACCTCCTTCCTTCTCTCTCTCTCTCTCGTCTTCCCTCAGACCCGGGTGTTTCTTGCCTGTTTATACAAAACGGATGGTTACTGCTGAGCTCGCCGGCGTGCGATTCACTGACAAAAAAACAAACAAAACCAGCAAGTCCACACACACACGTTCATTTACACACACACACACAGACACTAGCACACACATAATAATGAGATGAAAAATGGAGAGACAATGTAAGCCGTGTGAAGAGAAAGTAAATGAAAAACAAATCATGGTGTGGTTTGGAATGCAGTGTGTGAGTGGAGGTCAATAGCAGAGTGATTCTCTGACTGTGGCACGGTCGTCCAGTTATTAACTAGTGTTTGAAACAAGATCACACAGTAATCTTAGTCCTCTACAGTTCATCTTTCTACAAATTACCCCAGCTTTCAGAGTAGGTTAAAGACTCATTACCTCTCCTCCTCTCCATTTTTCATGGAGGTTGCCCAGTTGCAGGCAGGGTCAGACCTGTCCCCACGCTGTCCCCCGGGCAGAACAACAGATTTTGACCTTGTCAGCTCGGGGATTCGATCTTGCAACCGTTCGGTTACAAGTCCAACACTAGGCTACCTGCTGCCCCATACACATGGCCCCATACACACCTCTATGTTTTTGGTGAAGCGTAGCAACCTTACTCATGGAGTTTACATTACACATGGAGGTTACATTACTCATGGAGTTACATTACTCATGGAGGTTACATTACATTACTCATGGAGGTTACATTACATTACACATGGAGGTTACATTACATTACACATGGAGGTTACATTACACATGGAGGTTACATTACATTACACATGGAGGTTACATTACATTACTCAT
This sequence comes from Oncorhynchus mykiss, assembly GCF_057628025.1. NCBI lineage: Eukaryota > Metazoa > Chordata > Actinopteri > Salmoniformes > Salmonidae > Oncorhynchus > Oncorhynchus mykiss. Next base: position 17,231,566 of record NC_143040.1, read on the forward strand.
GGAGGTTACATTACTCATGGAGATTACATTACTCATGGAGGTTACATTACATTACTCATGGAGGTTACATTACATTACACATGGAGGTTACATTACTCATGGAGGTTACATTACACATGGAGATTACATTACATTACACATGGAGGTACATTACTCATGGAGGTTACATTACATTACTCATGGAGGTTACATTACTCATGGAGGTTACATTACACATGGAGGTTACATTACATTACTCATGGAGGTTACATTACATTACACATGGAGGTTACATTACACATGGAGGTTACATTACACATGGAGGTTACATTACACATGGAGGTTACATTACATTACACATGGAGGTTACATTACTCATGGAGGTTACATTACTCATGGAGGTTACATTACTCATGGAGGTTACATTACACATGGAGGTTACATTACTCATGGAGGTTACATTCCATTACTCATGGAGGTTACATTACTCATGGAGGTTGCATTACTCATGGAGGTTACATTACTCATGGAGGTTACATTCCATTACACATGGAGGTTACATTACACATGGAGGTTACATTACATTACACATGGAGGTTACATTACATTACACATGGAGGTTACATTACATTACTCATGGAGGTTACATTCCATTACACATGGAGGTTACATTACACATGGAGGTTACATTACATTACACATGGAGGTTACATTACTTTACACATGGAGGTTACATTACATTACTCATGGAGGTACATTACTCATGGAGGTTACATTACACATGGAGGTTACATTACTCATGGAGGTTACTTTACTCATGGAGGTTACATTACTCATGGAGGTTACATTCCATTACTCATGGAGGTTACATTACTCATGGAGGTTGCATTACTCATGGAGGTTACATTACTCATGGAGGTTACATTCCATTACACATGGAGGTTACATTACACATGGAGGTTACATTACATTACACATGGAGGTTACATTACATTACACATGGAGGTTACATTACATTACTCATGGAGGTACATTACTCATGGAGGTTACATTACACATGGAGGTTACATTACTCATGGAGGTTACATTACTCATGGAGGTAACATTACATTACTCATGGAGGTTACATTACTTATGGAGGTTGCATTACTCATGGGGGTTACATTACTCATGGAGGTTACATTACATTACTCATGGAGGTTAGATTACTCATGGAGGTTACATTACACATGGAGGTTACATTACATTACTCATGGAGGTACATTACTCATGGAGGTTACATTACACATGGAGGTTACATTACTCATGGAGGTTACATTACTCATGGAGGTTACATTACATTACTCATGGAGGTTACATTACTTATGGAGGTTGCATTACTCATGGGGGTTACATTACTCATGGAGGTTACATTACATTACTCATGGAGGTTAGATTACTCATGGAGGTTACATTACACATGGAGGTTACATTACATTACACATGGAGGTTACATTACATTACTCATGGAGGTTACATTCCATTACACATGGAGGTTACATTACACATGGAGGTTACATTACATTACTCATGGAGATTACATTACTCATGGAGGTTACATTCCATTACACATGGAGGTTACATTACTCATGGAGGATACATTCCATTACACATGGAGGTTACATTACACATGGAGGTTACATTACATTACTCATGGAGGTTACATGACACATGGAGGTTACATTACACATGGAGGTTACATTACACATGGAGGTTACATTACATTACTCATGGAGGTTACATTACACATGGAGGTTACATTACACATGGAGGTTACATTACACATGGAGGTTACATTACATTACACATGGAGGTTACATTACTCATGGAGGTTACATTACACATGGAGGTTACATTACACATGGAGGTTACATTACTCATGGAGGTTACATTACATTACTCATGGAGGTTACATTACATTACACATGGAGGTTACATTACTCATGGAGGTTACATTCCATTACTCATGGAGGTTACATTCCATTACACATGGAGGTTACATTACATTACACATGGAGAATTCCCTTGTAACGAGACTGTGACGTAGCTTGACCTCCGTTCTCCCTGAGTGAAAGAGGTGCGCACTGTGACAGACACTCCAACACACTCCAGGTTTAGGTACTTTAACAAATTTCCCAAATGTGCTGCTGTTCCCCTTTAATGTAGCAAAGTGAATTCCATGTTGTTAATGTAGCTCTGCAAAGCGGTAACACGATAGCACAGCCGAGCTCTGACACCTAGCCTAGCAGCTTGGACAGCCTTTGTTATCCTTTTACAACCATAGCGCTTACAAGTTTAGACTAGCCCTGGCTAATTTAGACTAGCCCTGGCTAATTTAGACTAGCCCTGGCTAATTTAGACTAGCCCAGACTAATTTAGACTAGCCCAGGCTAATTTAGACTAGCCCTGGCTAATTTAGACTAGCCCTGGTTAATTTAGACTAGCCCTGGCTAATTTAGACTAGCCCTGGCTAATTTAGACGAGGGCCTAGACCTGTCTGCTGTCCCTGGTGTGTGTTACAATGTACTGTACTCGCTGGCCCCTGGCCCTGGGGAGCCGTGGTCTGGGAAGGGTTCAGAGCCGGGGACTTGGACGGGAACCCAACAGATTTATACGTGTTTCAGTTGGAATAACCCAGGGATATGTCCCAGGGTTGTCTGGTTGTTTCAGCGAGGGGGGATTTTCTAAAAGTCGTCTCCTGTTTCTACTGGGTCAGCGTTTTGTCCTACTGAGGACATCACGTGGTGACAGGAGGCATTAAAATGCACATTTCTAATTTTTTTCTTCTTTCTCTTCGTTCTCTTGACCTAATTCCTTTTCCACGACTGCCGTGCTGTTGCTTTCCTGTCTGCCGGTGGCTCTGAACAGTCTACGCCAAACGCATATGACTTTAACTGTATTTAAAAATCGGTTACACAACTGTACTGTTATTGTTAAGTCTATTCGGCGTATGCCTTTACCTGGGCGGACATGACATTTTGCTTTAATGGACGAACCAGAGCAATTTATAAGGATCTTGAAAGACGTATTAAAATGTGAGACTTTGGACCACACGCACATGAAGTACATTTTGCTTTTCGTTAACCGTTACTCAACCACAACCTCCTCAGATGAATAACAAGTATTTTCCTTGTCTGTCTCTGTGGCTAGATCTACCATTACAACTAAGGCTTGATTTCAAAAGACATTTTTCTTCCCCTTTAAACAAAACACACATCTCTTTCTAATGGCGCGCCTGAGAATGGACAGTTTACTGTAAAAAACTAAACAAGCCAAGGCAAAGAATTGACCCTGAAATATGAAACTGTGATATATTTGAGAGGACTAAAAGAAACCTAACATTACTCTTTATAGTCACATTATTAATATGCAGCACACTTTTTAAAGAGGATGCACTCATATTTCAGGTTTGAGAGTCACGAAACGAACCAAAGCTGGTTGGGCGTCTTTCATATTTCTGTGGGTGTGTGCACGCTCTGATGATGCCTGTACTGACACTCAGCCAGTGCCTAACCTGATTCATTACTTTGGTTACTGTTTCCACAGACCCATAAAGAAATAATTTGGGTTAAAGGAAATGATTAAGTGTTATTAATATTTTGTCAGTATTTTTCCTGTTTCTGGAGCTGATGTTATAATGAACTGTTAGAACCTAAATGGCTCCTTTCTGTGGACAACTAGCTGTGAAACCGCATGAGTGTCCTTGGGGCGGGCTGGTTGGTGTTTGTACGCGTGTGTGTGTGTGTGTGTGTGTGTGTCTGCGTGTGTACCAGGCCCTGCTGGCTTCAGCTTGGGAAACCACTGGGACGTCTTCCAAAAGGACTGACTGTCGACCGGTTTGTTGACTCAATAATGGTTAGAGGGGCAAGTGTAGCCATCTTAGGAGAGGGAGGAGAGAGAGTGAGGGGGAGAGAAGGAGGGGGAGAGAAGGAGGGGGAGAGAAGGAGGGGGAGAGAGGGAGAGGGGGAGAGAGGGAGAGGGGGAGAGAGGGAGAAGGGGAGGGGGAGAGAGGGAGAAGGGGAGGGGGAGAGAGAAGGGGAGGGGGAGAGAAGGGGAGAGGGAGGGAGAGAGAGGGAGAGAGAGAGGGAGAGAGAGAGAGAGAGGGAGAGAGAGAGAGAGAGGGAGAGAGAGGGAGAGAGAGGGAGAGAGAGAGGGGGAGAGAGGGAGAGGGGGGGAGAGAAGGAGAGAGGGAGGGAGAGAGAGAGAGAGAGAGAAGGAGAGAGAGGGATATATAATCAACTGGTGCTTTTGGAAGTCTGCAATGTGTAGCTGGAGGGCAGTAGATTTTTTAAGAGCTCTCACCTCACGGTATAATTTCATACAATTTGAATGACAAACTGCCCTGGACTGGCAGCCATTACCACTCCACACATACACAGGCCAAAACAGGGCCCTGACTGGACCCCAGACAAGACCAGTCCAGGACCACCAGTACACTCACTCCCTACTGCTGTTACAAAACGCAGGGTGGAGTGGGTATAGCCCCCCCGCCCTCCATCCCCATCTCCTGGGCATACTGCCTGTGAAATGTACCTCTTTATTTTCCCTTCCCTGAAAATGGACTGGGGCGCTGAAGAGACTCTTATCCAAAGCTGGCTGGGCCGTGTTATTTTAAATTTATGGGACAAAGTCCCGTCTCTGGTAGACATCAGAGAGCAGTAGTTTGTAAACCTCTTTAATCCGGCCTGGCCTACGTATTAACACTGAACACTGAGATCAGGAACCTAAACATAATAATAATATCAGACAGAAGGCCGTCAGCGGCAGGTCAGCTCTAACAGGCTTTTTTTCTTCCCCTTGTCTTTCTTTCACACCCTTTCAGTGTGGTTGTACTGCCGATCCAATGGGAGGCTGCCGGTTTCACTCGGTCATTGCTGTTTGTAATGAAATATACTGGAGGTTTCGCCAAATATGTTAGTTTTTTTACTGGACAATTAAATTGTGTTTTGAAAGAGCTTTGATGCTTTGTGTTACCGTCATGTACTGTAGATAAAAAATAAATAAATAAATAGTTTTCATACGATATATGTACTTTGATTAATACCACGTAATATTTTGATATTTTGGAATATAATGCATTTATTTTGCAACATTTCTTCCGCCGATGACTGAATCATTCAATTAGACGTCATGTTTTCACATGTTTAGTGACTCACGTGATCAAACACATGTATCTTATTTATTCCACCATTCATTTTACTGTATCGTCGTTGTTGCTGATGGAAGTTACTGCCATACTGTGTGCACATGTTAATCAACTTACACTCAACAGTAGATTTCACCCTTTCCCTTCTGACTTACCTATCCACATCATTGGGGAGGCCCTTGTTTAATCAGAGGGGCAGGTGTTATTTCTACACAGCACACTACTACTATAGCTTATGAAGTAGCAAGCTGCGTCTGGCGAATGGTCAATATCCTCCCAGATCAATAATGTTCACATTTTGGCCGCCACAGGCACTGACAGCTACGGATTTGATTATTCTTTTGTCGGAGTGAAGAACGGCTGTAGTGTGATGGGAGAATGTCTTGTCAGAGTGAAGAACGGCTGTAGTGTGATGGGAGAATGTCTTGTTGGAGTGAAGAGGGGCTGTAGTGTGATGGGAGAATGTCTTGTTGGAGAGAAGAGGGGCTGTAGTGTGATGGGAGAATGTCTTGTTGGAGTGAAGAGGGGCTGTAGTGTGATGGGAGAATGTCTTGTTGGAGTGAAGAGGGGCTGTAGTGTGATGGGAGAATGTCTTGTTGGAGTGAAGAGGGGCTGTAGTGTGATGGGAGAATGTCTTGTTGGAGTGAAGAGGGGCTGTAGTGTGATGGGAGAATGTCTTGTCGGAGAGAAGAACGGCTGTAGTGTGATGGGAGAATGTCTTGTCGGAGTGAAGAGGGGCTGTAGTGTGATGGGAGAATGTCTTGTCGGAGTGAAGAACGCTATAGTGTGATGGGAGAATGTCTTGTCGGAGTGAAGAACGGCTGTAGTGTGATGGGAGAATGTCTTGTCGGAGTGAAGAACGACTGTAGTGTGATGGGAGAATGTCTTGTCAGAGTGAAGAACGACTGTAGTGTGATGGGAGAATGTCTTGTCGGAGTGAAGAACGACTGTAGTGTGATGGGAGAATGTCTTGTCAGAGTGAAGAGGGGCTGTAGTGTGATGGGAGAATGTCTTGTCGGAGTGAAGAGGGGCTGTAGTGTGATGGGAGAATGTCTTGTTGGAGTGAAGAGGGGCTGTAGTGTGATGGGAGAATGTCTTGTTGGAGTGAAGAGCGGCTGTAGTGTGATGGGAGAATGTCTTGTCTGAGTGAAGAGGGGCTGTAGTGTGATGGGAGAATGTCTTGTCGGAGAGAAGAACGGCTGTAGTGTGATGGGAGAATGTCTTGTCGGAGAGAAGAACGGCTGTAGTGTGATGGGAGAATGTCTTGTCGGAGAGAAGAGGGGCTGTAGTGTGATGGGAGAATGTCTTGTTGGAGTGAAGAGGGGCTGTAGTGTGATGGGAGAATGTCTTGTCGGAGAGAAGAGGGGCTGTAGTGTGATGGGAGAATTTCTTGTCGGAGTGAAGAACGGCTGTAGTGTGATGGGAGAATTTCTTGTCGGAGTGAAGAACGACTGTAGTGTGATGGGAGAATGTCTTGTCAGAGTGAAGAGGGGCTGTAGTGTGATGGGAGAATGTCTTGTTGGAGTGAAGAGGGGCTGTAGTGTGATGGGAGAATGTCTTGTCGGAGAGAAGAGGGGCTGTAGTGTGATGGGAGAATGTCTTGTCTGAGTGAAGAGGGGCTGTAGTGTGATGGGAGAATGTCTTGTCGGAGAGAAGAGGGGCTGTAGTGTGATGGGAGAATGTCTTGTTGGAGTGAAGAACGCTGTAGTGTGATGGGAGAATGTCTTGTCGGAGTGAAGAGGGGCTGTAGTGTGATGGGAGAATGTCTTGTCGGAGTGAAGAACGGCTGTAGTGTGATGGGAGAATGTCTTGTTGGAGTGAAGAGGGGCTGTAGATGGATGGGAGAATGTCTTGTCGGAGTGAAGAACGCTGTAGTGTGATGGGAGAATGTCTTGTCGGGAACATATTTAGATCTCCTGTTCATTATTTCTGTATTTTCTAGTTTGAGTTTGGGGGAAGAGGTATTTGGTGGGGGTCAAACCACACTCCAGGTAGGGACAAATACTGAACACTAGCTACAACATTACTGCAGTTAGGACCGTGATCTATAGGTTGCAGAATAGAGAATTCACAGCGTTGACTTGTTCATCACAATGAAGGCATAGTTCCCATTGAGATATTTCTGTAGTAATTCAACCCCCACACAATTCTATTATATTTCATTCTATTCCATCCACGCCTGCCGTAAATGGTCAACAAGACAATTAGCAGCGTGGTTCTTGTCAGTCAAGCCACTGGTCTACCAACACTGTGTTCTCTGAGCTGAAATCAAGCAGGCAGACCAGGGAGAAAAGACTGTATGTAGTGAGACTGAGAGCGGCTCGATCGATCGGGAGAATGTGCTTGGTGATGGGAATAGGAAGCATTACCAGTGTAGCCTATACTAGGTGTTCGTTTGGAGACTTTCTGTCGGAGAGGGCTGGGTTGACACCTCGGATCACAGTTTGATCGATGGACGAGCAGCCTCTCGCCGACCCAGTCCTATTAAGGTGGATGTTTTCAAAGTTTGGGCCGGGCACTGGGGAAAAAATAGGAAACGACATGGAGAGGAAGTGGAGCCTGAGAGGCTGACACGCTTCATAGACACTCCTCCCTGGCTGCCCGCCGCGCTGTCGGGGGTCAAGTAGCTATCTCTCCTCTCCTCGGCTGTGGGCAGTGTTTGTCTCCAACTTACTGAATCTCTAACAGAGAGAGGGATTGCCTTAAACACACACAGGCGCGCACATGTTCTCACAAAGACACACACAGACCCCTATACACACACACAACACACCCAACAAAACACAGGTTTAGGTTAGGCGAATGATAGTGGTGAGGTTCAGTCCTGTGCAATGAACAGTTTACAGAGTTACTGTATTGCACATAGGTTCCATATAAGGGATGTTTGTGCCCCAGCACATCCACTGTGTGGATCAATGCTCTCCTGCTGTCACAGGGCAGTCAGCTGGCTGAGGCAGCCAAGGGAGCCCTGCCAGACCCACGGAGGGAGAGATGTTTACTGTACATTTTATATTTATTTCACTTTTGTTTATCTATTTCACTTGCTTTAGCAATATAAACATATGTTTCCCATGTCAATAAAGCCCCTTTAAATTGAGAGAGGGAGGGAGAGGGAAGGCATTAAGAGAGGGGGAGAGAGAAAGGGGGAGAGGGAAGGAATTAAGAGAGGGGGAGAGAGAAAGGGGGAGAGGGAAGGAATTAAGAGAGGGGGAGAGGGAAGGCATTGAGAGAGGGGGGAGAGAGGGGGAGAGGGAAGGCATTGAGAGAGGGAGGAGAGTGAAGGCATTGAGAGAGAGGGGGGAGACATTGAGAGAGAGAAAAGGAGAGAGGGGGGGGAGAGAAGGCATTGAGAGAGAGGGGGGGAGACATTGAGAGAGAGAAAAGGAGAGAGGGGGGAGATGGAAGGCATTGAGAGAGGGAGGAGAGTGAAGGCATTGAGAGAGAGGGGGGAGACATTGAGAGAGAGAAAAGGAGAGAGGGGGGGAGAGTGAAGGCATTGAGAGAGAGGGGGGGAGATATTGAGAGAGAGAAAAGGAGAGAGGGGGAGATGGAAGGCATTGAGAGAGAGGGGGGAGATGGAAGGCATTGAGAGAGGGGGAGAGTGAAGGCATTGAGAGGGGGGGGAGACATTGAGAGAGAGGGGGAGATGAAAGGCATTGAGAGAGAGGTGGGGGAGACATTGAGAGAGAGAAAAGGAGAGAGAGGGGGGAGATGGAAGGCATTGAGAGAGAGGGGGGAGACATTAAGAGAGAGAAAAGGAGAGAGGGGCGGGGTGGAAGGCATTGAGAGAGAGAGAGGGAGCGTTAAGTCTGTGTGTGTAGAGGAGATGGAGGATAGTAGTCAGTCGGGGCGAGCCGCGAGACACGCTGCACCTTGACCACCTATTATGAAGCTCTTTGCCACGATGTCAAGTGAAAGCAAGTTAATTGGGTGGAGCTGTAGAGCATGTTAGGGCCGTGGTTGAGGCCTGCCGGCTTGACAGTTGAGTGTCAGCAGGACCCAGTGGAGTGTGACTGAGAGACAGAACGCTGTCACTAGGTCTGCCGTAGGGCCGCCAGGGCTGTTAGTGAGAGAGAGCCCCCCCACGCCACACACAAACACATTCCCTTTCCGTCAGCCCCAGAGTCTGACGCACGGCTAGAGATTGCCCATACCGCAAAATGAAATGCAGCATTCCCCATCACACTCGGAGAGGAAAATCACCTATGCTTAACGGAAGGGAAAAAACAACAACGTATACCTCCTAGACTTGGGTTTTAAAGGTGTTGTTTTCAAAAATGGTGTATGTACATCAAAATGGACAGTTGTTGATAAATTACTGGCATTTGTTTATCTACGCTGATTCATAGTTATTTAGTGAAGTGTTGAGTTTAATCAAATCAAACTCCATGATGTTGTTATATGCACCTAGATTTTATGCTTCATTTTCTGTGCTGCTTTACTTGCAAGCAAATTATATAGGAATTATAAAAATCGTAATAGAAAAAATAAGAGTATCAACAACGCTTCAAGAATACCCATTAACAATGTAGAAAAGTGTTCAAAAAGGATTTGGCTAGTTTTAGTTAGACTTCAAATAATCCTATTTGAACATATTCCACACTGTAATGCTATATTCCTAACACATACGGACCTACCTGAATAGGACTTATTCAATGTAAATAGAACCCAATTGTTCCCTCTTTAAATGACAGATTCCCCAGGGTGGAGGGATACCGTGCCTTCACAGATAGTGTGTGAGTGCTCCGCCCGGCGGGGACGCTGCCCATTTATCTTCCTAAAGCTCACATCCAATCTGCCTCACCGCTGACAGAGGAAAATGAGACAATCGCTTTTGTACCGTTCAGAGGAAGAAGTGATAGTATGAAGAAGTGATATTCAGCAGCTCCCTCCTCCTCTCCTCTCCTCCCCTCGTCTCAAACGACAAAATAGACCCTAATCAGATAGGATTGAATGATAGATGAGAAGTGAAGAAATGGGACCCGTCCCAACCGTCCAGGACAGTAGATCATTGTGTTTTACACCACATTTGTCTGACTGGGGTTGTGATATGATATTTGTACGGAAGCGGTTGGTTGGGATAGATGGACCCAGGCAGCAGTCCCATACCCCCCCCCCCTCCCCCCATTTCAACATGCTTCTCAACACACTCAACTGCCCTGTAATGGAGGCCTTATGAAACTGATGGGCCAGAGCATGGTCTCTATTCTGTGTCACACAAAGCATTTGACAAGGTTGTTAGGACCTTGCCCAGGCCAACGCTCCACTCGCCGATTAGGCTAATTCCTTTGATTGGGGGAGGCTGGTACTGCTGAGAAGAGGTGTAGGCAACCGCATTGAATTGAGCTTTAGTTGTCTTTAATTTTTTACCAGAGAGATTAAGTCAGGGCTATTCATTCATTAAGGGAAACATGGGGCTGAAAATGACAGGATGCATGATGCATTTTTTCCCCGATTTGAGGCGGCTGATCTCACTATGAGGATTTGTCTGATTAAAAACCAGCCCTGCAGCGAGACACAGGCCCTTTGACACTGAATTAAGCACTGGCCTTGGGCAATGTTGAGATATAATTATATTAATATGATTATCTCTGCAAACAATGCAATATTTACCAAGCAAATGCATCTCATTTAATCAAACTGTTTTTAATTTTTTTTTTAAGTTCCAGTGATACCCATGAAACTGTAAAGAAGATTGCTCGTTGAATGTGCTGTAGCCGACTGCTAAGGCAGTTGATGGGAGTCTTTAGACACCTACAGTACAGTGAGTTCTACTTCGAACCATATCAGTATTTCATCAAGTTTTTATACTCACATTCATCTCCTTAAGTTAATCCAATCACCTAAAGCTGTGGAAATCAAATTCCTGCAGCATTTCTCTCATTGTCAGGATGCTTCCTGTCTGCTCCTCTACTTGGGCCGTTCCTCCTGTTCTGGGAGTAGGTCTCTAAACTGCTTATAGGCCCATTACCACACACCCTGAACCATTATGGTTACACTTAAAACACCATCAGCACTTGTTTTCAGAGGACGAAATCCGCAACTTGAAAAGAACTGGAATAATGAAATACTTTTTAATTCACATTTATGGTATAGGGTACTGTTTGAAAGCCTTGTATGTTATATTATTTAAGCAATCGTCAAAATAATTGATCAGAAAGTGCCACCCAGGCCTATAGTAATAATATATTATTTTTTAATGTACTGCAGAATCCATGACTTGCTGTATTAAAGGCCTTTAGTTACTGTGCCTAGCCTGTTGGTTGTACTGGATGACTGAATGGGAGATATTCTTAGATATTGTTTTTTTACTCATTCATTTACAGTTCAAAGACCAATAATAAACACATCTGCTGATTTTATGTAAAAAATAAAATATATTTTTTTTTACATTTCCCATAATTGTAAAAAGACACTGATATGTTTGGGGTCGGTTGTAATTTCCCCCAAAGTTGTTAACAAAGAAAAGGGAAGAAGAAGTGGGTAAGAAAAATCAATAAGCCATTTTAGTCTCTATCTATCAAAGCGGATTCCTCCCTGTCTGTTTTAAAGCGGGGACGTGGCACTTTAATAGGGTAGCGCCAGGCTGGTTGAAATGTATGCCAATGATTCCTGTCATTTCCTGGCAGGCCCGGCCATGGTTCACTGAGCTCCCCACTTCTCCCTTGTCAGCTCCACTGAAGACAAGCATTTAGTTGCAAACTTTGAGCAGGTTGCCGCTCGCGCAAACCAGAAATGATGTGACTGCTGCTTCTTTCACCTCCCTGACAACCCCTCCCTTAGCTACACCACCGCACTGCCCAATGTCACTCGCGGTCAAATAGGGGGTCTGGTCTGCCCCCCCCACTCTTAACAGGGGGAACATGCTGATTTTAGAGGAAGAAGGGCCAAGAGAAATAAGGGATGGGGCTGGATAGGTGTGGGGAAGCTCAGATACATAGGAGAGAGAATGATACCAAAAAAGAGAAGAGTTCCCTCTTGGTTCTCAGGAGACAAGTTGATATTGTATGAAGAAAAGATCAGGGGTCATCTGTTGACCTTTGAACCTGTACTGTAGTTCTCAGATTCTATGTTATAAATATCAGTAATGATAAGGAGTCATTTTATCAGTTGACCTGAACCAATGTCCGCAACAGTCCGTCCCATTTTATCTGTTGATTTCAACTTGTCTACCAAACCGTGAAGGTTGTTTTCAGCATGCCTATACATAGTATACAGTGCCCTCTGCATTTTGAATTCTTTTGATTGTATACTTCAAAAGTTTGGATTTGAAATCAAACCATGACTATTAAAGTGCAGACTCTCAGCTTTAATTTGAGGGTATTTTCATCCATGTCGGGTGAAACGTTTAGAAAATGCAGCACAGTTGAAGTCGGAAGTTTACATACACTTAGGTTGGAGTCATTAAAACTAGTTTTTCAACCACTCCACAAATTTCTTGTTAACAAACTATAGTTTTGGCAAGTCGGTTAGGACATCTACTTTGTGCATGACACAAGTAATTTTTCCAACAATTGTTTACAGACATATTTTTTCAATTATCATTCACTCTATCACAATTCCAGTGGGTCAGAAGTTTACGTACACTAAGTTGACTGTGCCTTTAAACAGCTTGGAAAATTCCAGAAAATTATGTAATGGCTTTAGAAGCTTCTGATAGGCTAATTGACATTTGATTCAATTGGAGGTGTACCTGTGGATGTATTTCAAGGCCTACCTTCAAACTCAGTGCCTCTTTGCTTGATATCATGGGAAAATCAAAAGAAATCAGCCAAGACCTCAACAAAATTGTAGACTTCCACAAGTCTGATTCATCCTTGGGAGAAATTTCCAAACGCTTGAAGGTACCACATTCATCTGTACAAACAATGGTACGCAAGTATAAACACCATGGGACCACATATCCGTCATACCGCTCAGGAAGGAGACGCGTTCGTTCTGTCTCCTAGAGATGAACGTACTTTAGTGCGAAAAGTGCAAATCAATCCCAGAACGGGCAGCAAAGGACCTTGTGAAGATACTGGAGGAAACAGGTACAAAAGTATCTATATCCACAGTAAAACGAGTCCTATTTCGACATAACCTGGAAGGCCGCTCAGCAAGGAAGAAGCCACAGCTCCAAAACCGCCATAAAAAAGCCACGGTTTGCAACTGCACATGGGGACAAAGATCCTTACTTTTTGGAGAAATGTCCTCTTGTCTGATGAAACAAAAATAGATAAATTTGGCCATAATGACCATCGTTATGTTTGGAGGAAAAAGGGGGAGGCTTGCAAGCCGAAGAACACCATCCCAACCGTGAAGCACGGGGGTGGCAGCATCATGTTGTGGGGATGCTTTGCTGCAGGAGGGACTGGTGCACTTCACAAACTAGATGGCATCATGAGGAAAGACAATTATGTGGATATATTGAAGCAACATCTCAACACATCATTCAGGAAGTTAAAGTTTGATCGCAAATGGGTCATCCAAATGGACAATGACCCCAAGCATATTAACAAAGTTGTGGCAAAATGGCTTAAGGACAACAAAGTCAAGGTATTGGAGTGGCCATCACAAAGCCCTGACCTCCAGCCTATAGAAAATGTGTGGGCAGAACTGAAAAAGCATGTGCGAGCAAGGAGGCCTACAAACCTGACTCAGTTACACCAGCTCTGTCAGGAGGAATGGGCCAAAATTCATCCAACTTATTGTGGGAATCTTGTGGAAGGCTACCCGAAACGTTTGATCCAAGTTAAACAATTTTAAGGTAATGCTACCAAATACTAATTGAGTGTATGTAAACTTCTGACCCATTGGGAATGTGATGAAGGAAATAAAGCTGAAATAAATCATTCTCTCTACTATTGTTCTGACATTTCACATTCTTAAAATAAGGTGGTGATCCTAACTGACCTAAGACAAGGAATGTTTACGAGGGTTAAATGTCAGGAATTATGAAAAACTGAGTTTAAATGTATTTGGCTAAGATGTATGTAAACTTCTGACTTCAACTGTAGGAGACCAAAAGTATTGGGACAAGTTCACTTTATCTGTATTAAAGTAGTAAAAAGCTTAGTATTTGGTCCTATATTCCTAGCACTCAATGACTATGTAAAGCTCGAGACTGTACAAACTTGTTGGATGCATTTGCTGTTTGATTTGGTTGTGTATTAGATTATTTGGTGCCCAATAGAAATGAATGGTAAATAATATATTGTGTCATTTTGGTGTTACTTTTATTGTAAATAAGAATATAATATGTTTCTAAACACTTCTACATTTAATGTGGATGCTACCATGATTACGGATAATCCTGAATGAATAATGATGAGTGAGAGGTTAGTATGTCTTGGGGGTATGATATTTGTGCGTCTAACTTTCTCACTCATCGTGAATGGGCACTGTATTCGTACATTGGTATCCATATTCAGCATCTTATCAATGATCCCACCATGTAGCCTATCTGTCTGTGTTGTGGCTCATCCTAACTGAATATAATGATCAGTCACTGTGACTTAGCACTGGGACTTCTGCCCCAGTCCAGCCATCTCTTTCTTTGTCTGCAGGAACTCAGTAATGTGACTACCGCATCTGACAGTCTGGTGTGCGCCTCACGTCAAGGCCATGGCCTTGTATTTTCTGCCTTGTAGCACACAGAAGTAAAAATCGCTTGTCAGGCCGAGGTGTCTGAGAGCTGACAAGATGCCCCAGTGACATTTCAGCTCGAAAGAGCAAGTGTCTTGCAACCCGACTGGTCAAATATCAAAGGTCAAGCAGGGCGAAGCTGGAGCTGAGAGCTGCTATCCGGAAGGGAAGGCAGTCTCCGACTCAGGCTATGACCAGGCAAGGCAACCCCCCCCCTCTCCCCCTTGGCTTTGACAAGCGGGGCAGGCGGGCTGAGGCGGCCGTGCGACTGGACAAAGTGATTTTCTGTTGGGCACGGCCAGACAGTCTAGTACCTTTTATTGGCTTCAAAAGGGGAAGGGGAGCAGACATTGACATTGATTAATCTTCTAAACCGCTAGAACATGGTGGGGGGGTTGGAGGAGGGTGAAAAGGGGGCTTGGCAGCCCCATAAGGAGGGTCACTCCAGTGGTTTGTGCAGGGGCGGAAGCACGGCCCTCTGAAATGTATTCTGACATTCATTAGAATATCTTTGACACCCATCATTGGGGGTCGTCACTTGTCAGAGTCGGTGGGTGGTGGGGATGTGTCTCCTCTCTCCGGTGATCCTGATTGCCCCCAAATCAAACTGCTGAGTGACCCTAGTTTTATGTAGATGGCAGTGATGGGATCGCTCTCTCTTTTTTTTAATGGCATGGATGGGGGAACTGCATAGGGCTAGACACTGCTCCTGCTTTAGGCTAAATGTATGAATGAGATTCAGCATTCCCTAACTACATCTGTGCTGACACACATAGAACCTACTGTACATCATATAGGAATACGTCAATCTCCCAACTCCTCTACCACTGCACCTGCTTGTTGTCAGAAATAAAACCAGCCTTTTTGCTCTCTTTGAATTTCTATTGCATTTTAATGGTGAGCATTGGGGGAGAGAGAGAGAGAGGGGGAGAGAGAGAGAGGTGTCAAGATCATCTGACAGCCATCAAGGCAGCAGCGGCAAGGCAGTCAGAGCTGACATAAATATTTAACACGGAGGGGCCAACCTACAGCATGTCATGTCACGTCCGTGATTAGGGCGCACGGTGACCCCCTCTCATGTAACACAGGTTCACCATCGCCATGTCAGCGCCTCATAGATTCTCTATCAGAGGACGTTCCCGGCGCTCCGGTTAACCCCCATTTCCATAAACCCATTCCTATGGAACAGTACAGAGTTCCTTCCCTCCCCTTCACCCCTACGGAATATCACTCCTCCATGTGATGAGAGCCCCAGAGAGGGAGGAGGAACTCAGGCCTGTTAAGTGTGCGGAGTGTGTCGTCTATCTTGACACCTGGCCTCTGTAGAGTAGACTCTGTCTCCAGCTCTGTGTTTAGGGAAAACTTTGTTTCCCCCGATCCTTTGACTTCATTTGGTTGTTCTACAGTATCGATCGGCTGAAGCCTTTTCCCAACGTAATGTCATTGTTTGCGACCTGTCAGGCGTGATACTCCCGTGAATAATTGCCCGTCCCTAATTAGCGTGAGATCTATAAAATGGAACCTCACCTCCGTACGTTATTCCACACGGACCTTGAAGAAACAATTAAAAGCGCATAGAGGGGTAATCAATGGCAGAACATCGCTGCTGCTGTGAAATAAATGAACAAATGAAACTAAATGAAACCAATATGGCTCTGTCATAACATTTACTGGGGAGTTTTATTTCCTGACAAATACTGAGTAGAAGGGCAATAAACGAGGAGTTCAAATAGTGCCGAGGACAAGAGAGCAGTTAAATTAAACTTCTTGCTAAAATAATATGTGCGTACATTTACACTGTACCTCATTAATGGTGTGCATTGAGCCTCCGCTTATAAATCATCATTCGACTTCTTATACTTTTGAAAAACCTTTCCTCGGCCCTTTGCCCTTCCAGATTTTATAATATGTTCCTGATCAAGGGCGTGTGGGCACAGCAAGCATTTCTTTATACTTTATTGAACATTTTAAGAATAGTAATAAAAACCTAATCAGAATATATGATACACACACACCCACACACACACACAGGTTCATAATGAGCTAGCTCTCCACTGGAATCTCTCCGTTGCAGCAGGCCACAGCTGCATAATACAGGAATTTATTCGAGGTTTATTGGGGTCAGGCTTTCCTGCTGTAACTCTACGTGGTTTTCATGCCAATATATTAACCTCGCCAATCGATTTGTTGTGGCACTCGCTGGTCCAGAAGGAAATCATAACAGATATGAAAGTTGTAGACAAGAACAACAACTTTTTAGAGGGTAATTATCAGAGGATCCCAAAAAACAAACAAAAAAAAAAAAACCAGATGGGCTGGATATTTAATTATTTGATTTGAGTAATATAAACACAGGTCTTTCTGCAGTATGTAGAGATGTACCACCCAGACCTAATACTCATTTGAAACCCTCTGAGGCCTGAATTGCACCTTATTCCCTATTTATTGCACTACTTTTGAGCAGAGCCCTAGGGCCCCGGGTCAAAAGTAGTGCACTATTTAGGGATAGGGGTGCCGCTTGGGACGTAACCCTAGTTTGCTGTATCGTCACACGCCGTGGCCCTCAGATCCCAGCTGGCATTGATGTTCATTTGAATCGATGCCGTCTAAGATGCCGTATTGCAGCTGATGTAGTCTTGTGGTGGGAGAGGCAGTAAAGTGAATAAGCTCACCAATAAATAACTGTCACACCACACATTTTCTCCCTTGGAGACGTCAGGGAAGAAGTGGCTTTGAGCAGTGGTTGTGCATTACATGGGTTCCATTGATACTGTATGAATGAACTCATGTATATCACATGCATGATTGAGGGGTAACTGATCAGTTACTTTATCAGCAGAAATATTGTAATCAGATTACAGATACCTTTTGACATTTTTTATTTTGATTACTTTAAAATTCAGAGGCAATTATTTTATTCGGACAAGACTTTATCAGCAAGCACATGAAAGCTTAGCCGACCGGACGCAAAAACACCAGCCACAGTCGAGAGACAAAAGCACTTCCGGACACTTCTAAACACACCACCAGTGCTCAGGGCGCTTTGCCTTTTCCAGTATGATAACTTTGGGCTGGTGGTGATGGCTCTGCCGGTAAAGAACATATTACACCACCTCTGTGGTCTTTGCCCAGACTCTTCTCTCCTTTCTCTCCTGTTCTTTGTTCAGTCACAAATCATTCTGAGGGCTGACTGAGCTCCCCGAAGTGCATCTGTGTGTTAAGTGCCCCATCCTGGGGTCTTGCGGTGTTAATCCAATTTGCCCTGAACATTTTCCAGCCAGTTCCCTGTGTAGTGCCGTGGAAGGTTGGGAGTGACACCTGGGGAAAGAGGAAGGACTCTCCGAAGAATGAGAAATCTGGGAAAAGAAGGAAGGAACTAAAGGAATAACAAGCGAGGGAATGGGAGATGGGTTCTGAGTGCTGCTGGCTACTTGTCCCTGTAGTCGTTTAACACGCACAGCGTCACACACAGAGAGAGAGACAAAGTCACTGATAAAATTTTCATGGGGAAGTCTTTTTAGGCCCGGCCCTATTGTCTTGCCCATTAGAGTCTCTGAGATATTGGGGGACGGTGACAATGTAACCCCCCCGCCTCCCCCTCCATCTCGCAGGGAGACTGAAGTGGGATGGTATTACTATTTCATGGGCCTCAGAAGAGACCACTGCTCTACTTTAGGGGTGGGTCTGTCACAGCGGAGCAGCATCCTGCTGTGGGAGTGCCTTGAGAGCTGCTCTGAGTGCACCGACACACCATTGTTCCACCTCAGGTCGAGACGTGTGCGTGCGATCGTGCCCCAGAGCAGAAGAGACCCGTTGTTGTTGTGTAAAGTCTTGTTTCTCCTAGTGGTGTAACAAGGAAAGCATTTAGTACTCTGGAACAGGTCAGAGGTCAGCGTCATGGGAAATGGACAAGCGAAATGTTTCCTGTCCTCATTGAAGACGTCAAAGACCTCTTCTCAAATAATAAAATAATACGGCAATTAGGCTACCTCAAACGAACCTCTTAGGCTACCTCAAACAAACCTCTTAGGCTACCTCAAACAAACCTCTTAGGCTACCTCAAACGAACCTCTTAGGCTACCTCAAACAAACCTCTTAGGCTACCTCAAACTAACCTCTTAGGCTACCTCAAACGAACCTCTTAGGCTACCTCAAACTAACCTCTTAGGCTACCTCAAACGAACCTCTTAGGCTACCTCAAACGAACCTCTTAGGCTACCTCAAACGAACCTCTTAGGCTACCTCAAACGAACCTCTTAGGCTACCTCAAACAAACCTCTTAGGCTACCTCAAACGAACCTCTTAGGCTACCTCAAACAAACCTCTTAGGCTACCTCAAACTAACCTCTTAGGCTACCTCAAACGAACCTCTTAGGCTACCTCAAACTAACCTCTTAGGCTACCTCAAATGAACCTCTTAGGCTACCTCAAACGAATCTCTTAGGCTACCTCAATCGAACCTCTTAGGCTACCTCAAACGAACCTCTTAGGCTACCTCAAACTAACCTCTTAGGATACCTCAAACGAACCTCTTTAGGCTACCTCAAACAAACCTCTTAGGCTACCTCAAACGAACCTCTTAGGCTACCTCAAACGAACCTCTTAGGCTACCTCAAACAAACCTCTTAGGCTACCTCAAACGAACCTCTTAGGCTACCTCAAACAAACCTCTTAGGCTACCTCAAACAAACCTCTTAGGCTACCTCAAACAAACCTCTTAGGCTACCTCAAACGAACCTCTTAGGCTACCTCAAACAAACCTCTTAGGCTACCTCAAACTAACCTCTTAGGCTACCTCAAACGAACCTCTTAGGCTACCTCAAACTAACCTCTTAGGCTACCTCAAACGAACCTCTTAGGCTACCTCAAACGAACCTCTTAGGCTACCTCAAACGAACCTCTTAGGCTACCTCAAACGAACCTCTTAGGCTACCTCAAACAAACCTCTTAGGCTACCTCAAACGAACCTCTTAGGCTACCTCAAACAAACCTCTTAGGCTACCTCAAACTAACCTCTTAGGCTACCTCAAACGAACCTCTTAGGCTACCTCAAACTAACCTCTTAGGCTACCTCAAATGAACCTCTTAGGCTACCTCAAACGAATCTCTTAGGCTACCTCAATCGAACCTCTTAGGCTACCTCAAACGAACCTCTTAGGCTACCTCAAACTAACCTCTTAGGATACCTCAAACGAACCTCTTTAGGCTACCTCAAACAAACCTCTTAGGCTACCTCAAACGAACCTCTTAGGCTACCTCAAACGAACCTCTTAGGCTACCTCAAACAAACCTCTTAGGCTACCTCAAACGAACCTCTTAGGCTACCTCAAACAAACCTCTTAGGCTACCTCAAACAAACCTCTTAGGCCACCTCTTGACTTACTCAACCTCAAGCAGCAGCATGGTCAAATTGAGCAATTTTACATGCATTGAGGATGCTATTCATGCCATGGTCACAAATTAGGACAGATTGGCGATATGATTTATCCTCTTTCCATTTAGCTTGTGAGACCTTGTGAGACCTCAACCTTCTCTCTGGGGGGAGGAGTGTGTTACAGCAGTGTCCACCCAGACTGCATCCTGGAGACATTTTGAGGGTATAATTAATGAAAAATAGACTGTGTGTGACCTTTGAGCCAGGTGATTGACACAGACAGACAGTTACAATCCCTTAACCTTCACAAATGTCAGGATGTTCCTAAACTGAAGGAGTACGGCTGACTAGTACCCCTCCTCTCCTGCCTCTATATGCCACTACTGCCTGCGTCAGTCCTTCCTCCCACCGTTCATTCTGCATCACCATATTGATTTGTTTGTGAGGAGACTGTGGCCACCTATTAAATATTCACCCGTTGTTTTTTCATTCTCACCAACACTTTGTCCTAAAAGCAATTTGTCTCCTAAACTCTTTACGTAAGAGTGCTCCGCTCTGCTCACAAGTTGGAGGAACACGAAAGACAAATCCTTTCCTTTCGACCGTTCATTTTTAAATCTCCAGTTCTTTAGAATCTCAATGTCCTCTATATCTCTTTTGGCTGTTAGAGATCATTTAGTGAAGAGCGTAGCTTGAAATAATGCTGTGTGGTCTATAGGGCCTCTCTTGTCTCCACCACTTCTGATAACTGTCTCTGTGTGATTCTCTACCCTGAGTTGAGGCAGTTCAGCGGTTCATAGGAGTACCATTACTCCTACCCTTGTAATTGATCCATATAGGATCATTCTATTATATTTTTAGTACAGTGAAGATATCGCACAGCCAGTCGACATCATCCCCAGTTTTTCGGAACAATCTCAAACTTCTCCCGTTCCGTCGTATCGATTCGCGAAGGTGGCAAAACTTATCTCGCTCTCTTTGCCAGTTTTGTCTTTGTTTTGTTTCAGCATTAAAACAAACGGGTGAGAAGTAGCTGAGGCAGATGAAAGACTTTTCCCTCCTTTCCCACTTACTGCCCTAACTTCGGTCCCAGTAGAGCGGAGACACTGAACTCTTTTCCGCTGTCAGAGTGATTGGGTGTGGCTGCTGTGTGGAGGCCAACTTCCTTCCCTAATTCCATGTGAGTAGCTGAAAGGATACATTTGCGTTTATTTGCGCCTTTTATGTCTGAGAAGTTCAAAGCCTCCCCGTCTCCTCTTCACCTATCACCGATGACAGATACCGCACCTCGTGAAACGACGGGGGGAAACGTTAACCGTTATTTATTTTTGAAAAATGATCAAATATGCCACTTTTTTTCCATCCCAAAATAAAAAAAACTAAACAGGGAATTGATAGTGAGAGGAGTGTATGTGAGGGAGCTGCTGTTAATATATTAATTTAATCCTCCTGTTCGGTGTCTTCAATCCCCTCAAGATGGGCAGTAATCAGTTTGTTCCTGTCTGCTAGGTTTCCAGCAGGGGAGGGCCCCGCTAATCAGAAGTGGCGTAGCTACTCGGAGACACTGAGGAAAGGGGAGGGGAGAGAGATGACACCTCACAGATTTATTACCTCGGAATCTTCCAGGCCGAGCCGCCCCCCGCAAGCCGTCAACGAAGCCCCAAACCGCCAGAAAACAGGCAAAATAAATAAGACTACCCAACAATCTAAAACAAACATGGCAAATGTATGGAATGCCAGCCCGACACGCACTGTGCCAAGTGACACCTCTTTAAATTAAGATTAACATTAGTTTGCCTTTGTTCTGAATTTCTGTGTAGATTAGAGATGATTCTTTTGCATAACATTTCTTTTCAAAACTAGAAAGTTTGGAATTTGGGCTTTTATGTATGAATGTTTGAATGTGCATTATAAAATATACCTTGCTCTCAATCTAGCATGAATAACTAGGGCCAACATATTCAAATGAATCACTAGAAAACTAGAATTTTAGTAGCTATATTAAAAGTATTTACTGTTAACAAAAAAATCTGATTCCATTCTATTGTTCTCAATATACATAAGTATTTTGTTACTCAAAGATCAAACCACAATTATAAAAACATGTACTTATGCATATTAAATCTCCAGCCAAATTCTTACCATTTGTTTATGATTTTCCTGACACAAAGCAAGTGACAGATGGGTTGTTAGGCCGTGCCCCTAATAAGTCGGATAATTGAGCCTCACAAGATGGCATTGACCTTTAGGTGTAACTAAATTGACCTTTCACCCCCAGACGTACACCTCTGACCCCTGTCATTTTCAGCAGTGTGAGTACCGGTTATGTATTTAGTATTGATTGTGTTTTGGTTTGGAATAAGGCCAGTTTAACAGCCCTGTTCAACTCTCCACAACTGTGATTGAGTAGACTACATGACGACATATTGTTGTGATAGGCTGTGAAAGGTTCATTTGTATAAAGACCGTTAGCTGAGAATCCATGTATGATACAGCGTTTCATCTCATTTACAAACCTTTATTAATTATTTAAGCCAGCTAACTGTTAATTATGCACCTCTCTTCCTACTTATGAATTGATAATGCTGTTGTAAATGATCATGTGAGGGTCTACCTGATATGTAGGACTAGTTCAACCTATTCCAGGTTGAAGATCATTATTTGCACTGTGCCACAGTAGCTAATGGGTGTTTTGTTGTTAGCCATATTAGCTTTGATTGTCTTGTGTGTCTCTACTTATGTCTGTTGGTACCTGTAGCTAAGTGCTGTGGATCACCGTCAAACAAGCTTGGGAAAAAAACAGGGTGTCCTTTTCCCCTTTGGATGGCGTATAGGGATTGGTCTCTCTCTCGCGCTCTCTCCTCTGTGATGAACTGTGTGGCGGAGGAGGGAGACATTTCGAGGGGGGTGACCAGGGCTGTAAAGATCACGAGTGAGTCTTGGAGTGACAGGAAACAATGAACTTTCCCTGTGTCTAGTAAATTAACCCGTGTCATCAGCCGTGCACATCCCCGCTGATCAATACTGAACACTTTGCTTTCGGAAAATGAGGGTCATCCTCCTCTCCTCTCTCCTCCCCGGAGCAGAGCTGTTCCCAGGGGGATGGACAGACACGCTGATAAAACAATCACCATAAAGAGGTTCCACACTCAGTGGAAGACTCCTCTCCTCCAGCAGTCAGTGTTTGAGCTAAGAGGCACTCGGAGGGGGGGGGGGCACTCGTCCCCTCCACCGTCCCTGACAGGGGCGCGGTCGATAAAGTGGATTTGAGGATATAAATGTTTCCCCGAGCCCTCTCCATCACTGGGATACTCTGCAGTGACACACTCACAGGGGGCACTATTCCACCGTCTTTCTCTGTTCCCACCAACTCTGTTAGAGAGCTTGTTTACTAAGCTCTGTCGTCAACCTACTGTTTTTAGAATTCAGCTGGCTGCGTGAATGGGGCTACAAGTCCTCCTCACTCGTAATCTGGGACTGCTCGGTACTTAACTTTTATCTCCCTCCTCAAATATCTCCCAATGCCATTGAATGGTGAGTTTTAACATCCCCTCATGGGCAATATGTTTGGGAGCCACAGGAGCCAGATAAAATGTCTGGAAAACCCAGAATACACAGTCTCCCCCTGTGGGGCAACAGTTACTATCAGTATCCCCCGTTTCTATTTAATTCTCCCTCCTTCCATCTCTCTGTAGTTTAGCGATCACAACACTACCTTTTATCACTTCCACCAAATGGGGGGCCAGGATCAATAGAATGTTCTGCTGCCTCCCAATCTCTCTCTGCTGCAGCCCCGTCTGTCTGCCTGTCCAGCCGGCCTGACCTCAGCACGGCGCGGTCGCCGTCCGCTGCCCAGGAGGATATTAAAGGCTTAGATAAAGAAAATAGAGAACCCATTCGGACTCGCCCATCGGCCCAGAGAAAGTGCTTGAGCAGCAGATAGTGTGTGTGTGAAAAAACCTTTTTCCATTATAAGCCATTTCCAGGTTGCAACCCCTTGGCGGTGACAAAGTGCTCTCCTCCACATCTTCATTTTGTGCTGATCTGTAAGGGAGGGGGGGACTGTCATCTGTCACCACACTAACCCCGCGCGGCTGCACCTCTAATTGCAGCCAACTGTCGACGCGTTCATTTAGACCTTTTTACATTATTTATCGGGAGAAAAATATTGTATTGATTTTGGATGCCTGGTCGGGATGGCGACGAGGCAGGACGGGTATAAGTGATGTGGCTAAAGAGCTGACAGGACACTCTATAAACTTTTACATCACCGTGTCAAAGCTGCACTTTACCGACATAAAATGAACACAGTCGTGGAGTATTAGTTAGAGTGGGAGATGACTGTGCAGGCGGTGAATCGTAAAGCTGAGCGCGCCGGCTCTGGTGATTACGCAAGATAGTGGCACTAGTGCAGGTAGGAGAGGACCGACGGTGTGTTATTATATTCCACTGTGACTGAATATGTGTCAATGCATTTATTCATATATTACGGGGATCTACTCCTTCCTCCATTTTGGGTCGTTAGAGTCCCCTTTTCAATTAGCATCTACTTGTTATATTTCTTGCCTCCTGATAGTGCCTGTAGGCACAGTGTGGTTGTTTATTTGTAGTGGTATACAGATGTAGGAACTTAATTTGGGCCAGTTTTCTACAGCAAGGAAATAATCCTGCAGCAACAGGAACTGTGAATTATTATGTGAATTATAATAAATGGAAATGATTGTAGAGGTTGATACTTTTCAAAGTGGAAGTTACAAACTTTAGAAGCCTTTTTAAAACTCAAATACACTACAAGTTTCTCAGCAAGAAAAGAGTGATCAAATTAAGATCCTACTTCTGTAGTTTCAGTGTGACTAAGATACAGAGCCTTGTGTTGTTGGCACTACCTGAAGACAGCCACTGCAGGATACTAGAGCTGTGAACAATACAACCAGGAATGTCTGAGACTGATCTACCAGGACCAGGCCTGGTCCCATAATGAAACACATACATGGCAGGGGACTGACATATGTAATACAGCCTAATCTCTTCAGACTGTTTCACAAGTCTAACATGCCACATAAAATCAAAGTCAGGAACCTTCCATAAAACAAGGCATCTGGTAGTTAGCACAGCTCTGAAAAACAGAAACCCGGATTATTACTGTACATGAAAACTGGTTGCCAGAATGCCACTTTCTTTTGTTTTTACAACGGCATAAATGAAACAAACCTAGCTTTTTCTCAAGGGAGGGGAACACAAGTGCTCCGCACCGCCATCCCCCCCCTTCCATCCCTCCCTCATCCCCCTTTCAATAAAGACACTCTGCACATAGCATACCTGCAATGTTTGATTCCCATTTAATTGAAACAAGGCGTGAGAGAGTCCTTGCCAGAACATGGCCTTGCCATTTAAGGTAATGTTTGCACTGCTAAAGCAGCTTAATGAATCCAAGTCCTCGGTGCTGGCACGGTGACTACTTAGCCGGGGCCTGCAACTGCCTCAGGACACTGTCCCCTTCCACACGCAGCTGTGGAAAGTTTAAAAACTTTCGGCCCCCATAACATGAAACGGTGAGGGCGAATACAAGCGCAATTAAAAAGGGGGGGAAAATATTGCTTTGGCATCCCCAGGTCATTATCTCAGGTTTACTACTCTTCGTACAGTGCTTTTATTTTCTTTATAGGAGAACGGACTGGCTTTTAAACGCTCGCATTACTTGTTTTTCCCTTTTTAGTGCTTTAATTTCTCAAAATGCTTGTATGCGTCAAGGGGGGAAAACTGGTCGGTTGTACCTTGGTTGACCCTCACAGTTTCTCCAACAGATCAACGCAGGTCCAGTCTCGAAAGTTCCCCCCATGGGTTTTTCTCTAACAGAGTCTTAGGACAAAATTATATCAGACTTTTGGAAAATCCTTTCAAATTCACCGCTCATTACTAGTGTTAGCTGCATAATGATCTGAATCTTTCTCCCTGAGGTCTGGAGCCTTTACGTGGGGCTCATTTGTATAAAAAAAAAAAAACCTGTAACAGAAAAGGAGTGTTCTCGTCCTACAAATTCACAGTTTCAGTCCAATGTATTTCATCCTTGGAACCCCTCAAAATGCATGTTTATTTCTCAACAAAGGCCACAGATCGGATGAATCGTGTCAGCCGTGACGTTAATCACATGAGCTATTTTGTTTAGGATCTGAAGTGATATGGCTGGCTAACAATAACAAATCATTTGATTCAGAGACATGACTGTGTATCTGGTGGTCTGTGTGGGACAGTTAATGAGATGTGTCATATACAGTACAAGAACAGGCCACGCTCAGCCAACGTTACAACAATTATATCTGTCCAAGATTTAGGAACACATTGAGACCACAGACCACAGGTCAGATATAGGAAAAGTCTGCGCAAGAACCCCACCAGAAAAGTTCACTCGATTACAAAAGACACAGGCTATGTCCCATCTGGTGCCCTTTTGCCTATGTAGTGCACTACTTTTAAACAGAGCCCTATGGGCCCTGGTCAAAGGTAGTGCACTATAAAGGGAATAGGGTGCCATTTGAGAGACACACATACTGTACTGTATTGGTACATACTGTACTGTATTGGTACATACTGTACTGTATTGGTACATACTGTACTGTATTGGTTAGGTCTCCCTTGTTGTGTATATAAGCCCCACTAAGAGGACTTGTTAATCCAGTAACTGGACTGGAGAGACCCTTAACCTGACTAATACAGGCCCTCTCTCTGGACCAAGGTGCTGATTAGTGGAGATGGAGGGTATCTAGTGTAATGCAGTAGCAGTAGTAGCAGCAGCAGTAGAATTAGTAGTAGTAGCAGTAGTAGTAACAGTAGTAGTAGTAGTGGTAACAGTAGTAGTAGTAACAGTAGTAGTAGTAGTAACAGTAACATCGTATATAGACTTGTTTATACTGTATTATTGACTGTATGTTTGTTTTACTCCATGTGTAACTCTGTGTCGTTGTATGTGTCGAACTGCTTTGCTTTATCTTGGCCAGGTCACAATTGTAAATGAGAACTTGTTCTCAACTTGCCTACCTGGTTAAATAAAGGTGAAATAAATAAAAAGTAATAGTAGTAGTAGTAACAGTAGTAGTAGTAGTAACAGTAGTAGCGGTAGTAACAGTAGTAGTAGTAGTAACAGTAGTAGTGGTAGTAACAGTAGTAGTGGTAGTAACAGTAGTAGTAGTAACAGTAGTAGTGGTAGTAACAGTAGTAGTGGTAGTAACAGTAGTAGTGGTAGTAACAGTAGTAGTGGTAGTAACAGTAGTAGTGGTAGTAACAGTAGTAGTGGTAGTAACAGTGGTAGTGGTAGTAACAGTGGTAGTGGTAGTAACAGTAGTAGTAGTAACAGTAGTAGTGGTAGTAACAGTAGTAGTGGTAGTAACAGTAGTAGTGGTAGTAACAGTAGTAGTGGTAGTAACAGTGGTAGTGGTAGTAACAGTGGTAATAACAGTGGTAGTGGTAGTAACAGTCGTAGTGGTAGTAACAGTGGTAGTGGTAGTAACAGTAGTAGTGGTAGTAACAGTAGTAGTGGTAGTAACAGTAGTAGTGGTAGTAACAGTAGTAGTGGTAGTAACAGTAGTAGTAGTAGTAACAGTAGTAGTAGTAACAGTAGTAGTAGTAACAGTAGTAGTAGTAGTAACAGTAGTAGTAGTAGTAACAGTAGTAGTAGTGGTAGTAACAGTAGTAGTAGTGGTGGTAGTAGTAGTAGTAGTGGTAGTAACAGTAGTAGTAGTAGTAGTAACAGTAGTAGCGGCAGTAACAGTAGTAGTAGTAGTAGTAGTAGTAACAGTAGTATCAGCAGTAAGTAGTAACAGTAGTAGAACAGTAGTAGTAGTAGTAACAGTAACAGTAGTAGTAGTAACAGTAGTAGTAGTAACAGTAGTAGTAGTAACTGTAGTAGTAGTAACAGTAGTAGTAGTAACAGTGGTGGTGGTGGTAGCAGTGGTGGTAATGGTAGTAGTGGTGGTAATGGTAGTAGTGGTGGTAATGGTGGTAGTAGTAGTAGTAGTAGTAGTAGTAACAGTAGTAGCAGCAGTAACAGTAGTAGTAGTAGTAGTAGTAGCAGTAACAGTAGTAGTAGCAGTAACAGTAGTAGTAGCAGTAACAGTAGTAATAACAGTAACAGTAGTAGTAGTAACAGTAGTAGTAGTAACAGTAGTAGTAGTAACTGTAGTAGTAGTAACAGTAGTAGTAGTAACAGTGGTGGTGGTGGTAGCAGTGGTGGTAATGGTAGTAGTGGTGGTAGTAGTAGTAGTGGTGGTAACAGTAATAGTAGCAGCAGTAACAGTAGTAGTAGTAACAGTAACAGTAGTGGTAGTAACAGTAGTAGTAACAGTAGTAGTAGTAACGGTGGTGGTGGTAGTAGTGGTGGTGGTGCTGGTGGTGGTAACAGTAGTAGTGGTGGTGGTAACAGTAGTAGTGGTGGTGGTAACAGTAGTAGTGGTGGTGGTAACAGTAGTAGCGGTGGTGGTAACAGTAGTAGCAGCAGTAACAGTAGTAGCAGCAGTAACAGTAGTAGCAGCAGTAACAGTAGTAGTAGTAGTAACAGTAGTAGTAGTAGTAACAGTAGTAGTAGTAACAGTAACAGTAGTAGTAGTAACAGTAACAGTAGTAGTAACAGTGGTGGTGGTGGTGGTAATAGTGGTGGTAGTAGTAGTAGTAGTAGTAGTAGTAGTAGTAGTAGTAGTAGTAGTAGTAGTAGTAGTAGTGGTGGTAACAGTAGTAGTAGTAGTGGTGGTAACAGTAGTAGTAGTAACAGTAGTAGCAGCAGTAACAGTAGTAGTAGTAGTAGTAGTAGTAACAATAGTAGTAGTAGTAGTAACAGTAGTAGTAGTAACAGTAGTAGTAGTAACAGTAACAGTAGTAGTAGTAGTAGTAGTAGTAGTAACAGTGGTAGTAACAGTAGTAGTGGTAGTAACAGTAGTAGTGGTAGTGACAGTAGTAGCAGTAGTAGTAGTAGTAGTAACAGTAGTAGTAGTAGTAGTAGTAGTAGTAACAGTAGTGGTAGTACCAGTAGTAGTAGTAGTAGTAGTAGTAGTAGTAACAGTAACATTAGTACTACTACTGTTACTGTTACTACTACTACTACTGTTACTACTACTGTTACTGTTATTATTAGTGGTAGTAACAGCAGTAGTAGTAGTAACAGTAACATTAGTACAACTACATTAGTACAACTACTACTACTACTGTTACTACTACTACTACTGTTACTGTTATTATTAGTGGTAGTAACAGTAGTAGTAGTAGTAGTAGTAACAGTAACATTAGTACAACTACTACTACTACTGTTACTACTACTACTACTACTACTGTTACTGTTATTATTAGTGGTAGTACCAGTAGTAGTAGTAGTAGTAGTAGTAGTAGTAGTAGTAACAGTAGTAGTAGTAGTAACAGTAACATTAGTACAACTACTACTATTACTACTACTGGTACTACTACTACTACTACTGTTACTGTTATTATTAGTGGTAGTAACAGTAGTAGTGGCAGTAACAGTAGTAGTAGTAACATTAGTAGTAGTAGTAACAGTAGTAGTAGTGGTAGTACCAGTAGTAGTAGTAGTAGTAGTAGTAGTAGTAGTAGTAGTAACAGTAACATTAGTACTACTACTGTTACTGTTACTACTACTACTACTACTGTTTCTACTACTGTTACTGTTATTATTAGTGGTAGTAACAGCAGTAGTAGTAGTAACAGTAACATTAGTACAACTACTGTTACTGTTACTTCTACTACTACTGTTACTGTTATTATTAGTGGTAGTAACAGTAGTAGTAGTAGTAGTAGTAGTAGTAGTAGTAGTAGTAGTAACAGTAACATGAGTACAACTACTGTTACTGTTACTACTGTTACTGTTACTGTTATTATCAGTGGTAGTAACAGTAGTAGTAGTAGTAGTAGTAACAGTAACATTAGTACAACTACTACTACTACTGTTACTACTACTACTACTACTACTACTGTTACTGTTATTATTAGTGGTAGTAACAGTAGTAGTAGTGGCAGTAACAGTAGTAGTAGTAACATTAGTAGCAGTAACAGTAGAAGAGCGAGATGTAATAATATGACATTTGATATGTCTTTATTCTTTTGGAACTTGTGTGAATGTAATATTTACTGTTAGCTTTGTTTATTTCACTTTTGTTTATCTACTTCACTGGCTTTGGCAATGTTAATTCATGTTTCCCATGCCGATAAAGCCCCTTGAATTTAATTGAGATGGAGAGGGAGGGAGAGAAACTGAATGATGGCCTCTTGACAAATCAGAATGTGTCATGACAAATGCAGTTTTTATGACACTGGTTGCTTCTATTGGCGAGAATGACGAACAATGAACCTTGTGCGTGTGAGAGAGAGTGATTTTATGCCAGTTGGATGTGTTTAGTAACCAACCATAACAATGACTCTTGCAAAAATCACTCAGCTTCAAAGTTGTGGAATAGTATCCGTGTCTAATATCATACTACAGGAGTTGAATAAAAACACGTTTGTGTGCTTAAAAGCAGGTAATTGCATTAATTGCTAGCAGATTTACGTTTCATGTGGTTCCCTTGAGTGCAGACTATAACAAATAGCAGAACTTCTAAAAGTCTGCATTTATGCACGTTTTCAGATGACCCGTAGTTACACTGCTAATTCTAACAATAATAAGCAGTTGTACATCTACATATAGGGTACGAGACAAGGAGCTTCAATTAAGAAAAAGAGTGTAGATTTGAAAGGGGATACCTAGTCAGTAGTACAACTGAATGCATTCAACTGAAATGTGTTTTCTGCATTTAACCCAACCCCTCTGAATCAGAGAGGGGAACAGTGGGTTAACTGACTTGCTCAGGGGCAGAACGACAGATGTTTACCTTGTCAGCTCGGGGATTCGATCCGGCAACCTTTTGGAGAGAGGGTGGGCGATAATACTTTTAATCTTTCGCTCTTTAGTCTGGCTGCTACCTCTTTAGGGAGTTAGTGTCAGACATATTAAATAATCCACTCAGAGGAAACACGACTACGCCTAATACAGTCATTATAAAGAAGAACTTCAAGCGACATCGTGATTCAACTCATTTCCTTTCCCTGATTTATTTTCAAACCGCGCAGTATTTAAACGCTATGAAAATAACCAAGGATAACAATTAAGATAATAAAATTGAGGCGTGTATTGCAAAGGCCATAATTGAGGAAAGCAATATTTGGCCGTAATTTAATTACCATCTCCATACTTAAAATGATAATCATCGCAAAGATTCACACGCACACACACACACATTTTGCTAATTGATATGTTGGAAGTTATTAAAGTAATCAGCCGCAAAGGAAATCCATTCCGGAATTGATTGCGGAATATGCTGATATAGAAGGGTGTGAGCCTATTATTCTGGAAGGTTCTATAGCCAGTCAGTGGTGGGAGTGATCATTAAGAGATTCTTAGAATGAATAGGAATTATCTTTATTCAGACAGAGGGCTTATAGAGGCGAGGGGCGAGGGGAGAAAGAGCAGCTAATTAAGACCTTCAATGTCATTAGGAAGCTTAGGGAAGAACTGTTGTCTGACATGGGGGAGAAGGTATTTTTTAGACACAGAGTAAGAACAATGAGATGGGTGTGTTTGCTAAAATGTAGGCCTTAGATATTCGACAAAATATCTCAAGTGTGTATTTGTCTTTTTTTAACAATCCATTTTATCCACCAAACTTTTGTACAAGATTCTGTGTGCTGTTGCTTAGCTACCAGGGTCATATACTTTTTGTTCAGGAAGTCACCTTTTTTTCCGTTTGACTTGGTTTAGGATCAATTTGGATTAGTCCCAGTAATATAATTATCTGCATCTGGAATTGACGTTTACTCTCAAAGTCGTCGATTCGATTTAGAAATGAAACCATGCATTCTTTCACACTAAATCACATTAAAGTCTAGTAATGCAGGATGAAAGAGATTTTTATTAGTGACAAACTTTAAAAAAAATAGTTGTAATCAGATATTTTATATGGGGCTAAATGTCTGCAGTTATGCGTCAAATTAAGAGATGTGTGTGACAATTATTAAGGCACAAAATGAGATATTACAAGGTATTATAGGTTACGTTGTGTGCTTTACAAAATTAAAAATGCAGTTTCCTTATTTTAGTTTGTATTAGTTTGATATTATATTTTGTTTTTAAAATGATGATATTAAATCTATACCCACCTTTAATTGTTCAGAAATCACAATTCAAAAATACAAAGGACACAACCTGTCATGTCATAGATTCCTCTATAGAGGGTTATGTTCCATGTCATAGATTCCTCTATAGAGGGGTTATGTTCCATGTCATAGATTCCTTTATAGAGGGTTATGTTCCATGTCATAGATTCCTTTATAGAGGGTTATGTTCCATGTCATAGATTCCTCTATAGAGGGTTATGTTCCATGTCATAGATTCCTTTATAGAGGGTTATGTTCCATGTCATAGATTCCTCTATAGAGTGTTATGTTCCATGTCATAGATTCCTTTATAGAGGGGTATGTTCCATGTCATAGATTCCTTTATAGAGGGTTATGTTCCATGTCATAGATTCCTTTATAGAGGGTTATGTTCCATGTCATAGATTCCTCTATAGAGTGTTATGTTCCATGTCATAGATTCCTTTATAGAGGGGTATGTTCCATGTCATAGATTCCTTTATAGAGGGTTATGTTCCATGTCATAGATTCCTCTATAGAGGGTTATGTTCCATGTCATAGATTCCTCTATAGAGGGTTATGTTCCATGTCATAGATTCCTCTATAGAGGGGTATGTTCCATGTCATAGATTCCTTTAGAGAGGGTTATGTTCCATGTCATAGATTCCTCTATAGAGTGTTATGTTCCATGTCATAGATTCCTCTATAGAGGGGTTATGTTCCATGTCATAGATTCCTCTATAGAGGGGTTATGTTCCATGTCATAGATTCCTCTATAGAGGGGTTATGTTCCATGTCATAGATTTCTCTATAGAGGGGTTATGTTCCATGTCATAGATTCCTCTATAGAGGGGTTATGTTCCATGTCATAGATTCCTCTATAGAGGGTTATGTTCCATGTCATAGATTCCTCTATAGAGGGGTTATGTTCCATGTCATAGATTCCTCTATAGAGGGTTATGTTCCATGTCATAGATTCCTCTATAGAGGGGTTATGTTCCATGTCATAGATTCCTTTATAGAGGGGTATGTTCCATGTCATAGATTCCTTTATAGAGGGGTTATGTTCCATGTCATAGATTCCTTTATAGAGGGTTATGTTCCATGTCATAGATTCCTCTATAGAGGGTTATGTTCCATGTCATAGATTCCTCTATAGAGGGGTTATGTTCCATGTCATATATTCCTTTATAGAGGGTTATGTTCCATGTCATAGATTCCTTTATAGAGGGTTATGTTCCATGTCATAGATTCCTCTATAGAGGGGTTATGTTCCATGTCATAGATTCCTTTATAGAGGGGTATGTTCCATGTCATAGATTCCTTTATAGAAGGTTATGTTCCATGTCATAGATTCCTCTATAGAGGGTTATGTTCCATGTCATAGATTCCTTTATAGAGGGTTATGTTCCATGTCATAGATTCCTCTATAGAGGGTTATGTTCCATGTCATAGATTCCTCTATAGAGGGGTTATGTTCCATGTCATAGATTCCTCTATAGAGGGTTATGTTCCATGTCATAGATTCCTTTATAGAGGGTTATGTTCCATGTCATAGATTCCTTTATAGAGGGTTATGTTCCATGTCATAGATTCCTCTATAGGGGGGTTATGTTCCATGTCATAGATTCCTCTATAGAGGGTTATGTTCCATGTCATAGATTCCTTTATAGAGGGTTATGTTCCATGTCATAGATTCCTTTATAGAGGGTTATGTTCCATGTCATAGATTCCTCTATAGAGGGTTATGTTCCATGTCATAGATTCCTTTATAGAGGGTTATGTTCCATGTCATAGATTCCTGTATAGAAGGTTATGTTCCATGTCATAGATTCCTTTATAGAGGGTTATGTTCCATGTCATAGATTCCTCTATAGAGGGTTATGTTCCATGTCATAGATTCCTTTATAGAGGGTTATGTTCCATGTCATAGATTCCTCTATAGAGGGTTATGTTCCATGTCATAGATTCCTTTATAGAGGGTTATGTTCCATGTCATAGATTCCTGTATAGAAGGTTATGTTCCATGTCATAGATTCCTTTATAGAGGGTTATGTTCCATGTCATAGATTCCTCTATAGAGGGTTATGTTCCATGTCATAGATTCCTTTATAGAGGGTTATGTTCCATGTCATAGATTCCTTTATAGAGGGTTATGTTCCATGTCATAGATTCCTTTATAGAGGGGTTATGTTCCATGTCATAGATTCCTTTATAGAGGGTTATGTTCCATGTCATAGATTCCTCTATAGAGGGGTTATGTTCCATGTCATAGATTCCTTTATAGAGGGGTTATGTTCCATGTTATAGATTCCTTTATAGAAGGTTATGTTCCATGTCATAGATTCCTTTATAGAAGGGTTATGTTCCATGTCATAGATTCCTCTATAGAGGGTTATGTTCCATGTCATAGATTCCTCTTTTGAGGGGTTATGTTCCATGTCATAGATTCCTCTATAGAGGGGTTATGTTCCATGTCATAGATTCCTTTATAGAGGGTTATGTTCCATGTCATAGATTCCTCTATAGAGGGGTTATGTTCCATGTCATAGATTCCTCTATAGAGGGGTTATGTTCCATGTCATAGATTCCTTTATAGAAGGGTTATGTTCCATGTCATAGATTCCTCTATAGAGGGTTATGTTCCATGTCATAGATTCCTCTTTTGAGGGGTTATGTTCCATGTCATAGATTCCTCTATAGAGGGGTTATGTTCCATGTCATAGATTCCTTTATAGAGAGTTATGTTCCATGTCATAGATTCCTCTATAGAGGGTTATGTTCCATGTCATAGATTCCTTTATAGAGGGGTTATGTTCCATGTTATAGATTCCTTTATAGAGGGTTATGTTCCATGTCATAGATTCCTTTATAGAGGGTTATGTTCCATGTCATAGATTCCTTTAGAGAGGGTTATGTTCCATGTCATAGATTCCTTTATAGAGGGGTTATGTTCCATGTCATAGATTCCTTTATAGAGGGTTATGTTCCGTGTCATAGATTCCTTTATAGAGGGTTATGTTCCATGTCATAGATTCCTTTAGAGAGGGTTATGTTCCATGTCATAGATTCCTTTATAGAGGGTTATGTTCCATGTCATAGATTCCTTTAGAGAGGGTTATGTTCCATGTCATAGATTCCTCTTTTGAGGGGTTATGTTCCATGTCATAGATTCCTTTATAGAGGGTTATGTTCCATGTCATAGATTCCTTTATAGAGGGGTATGTTCCATGTCATAGATTCCTTTATAGAGGGTTATGTTCCATGTTATAGATTCCTTTATAGAGGGTTATGTTCCGTGTCATAGATTCCTCTTTTGAGGGGTTATGTTCCATGTTATAGATTCCTCTTTTGAGGGGTTATGCATGTTTTACAATATTTAGGCATATCAGATTTGTGTTTGTATTTTAGGGGAAGCAAAACAATATTGTCGACTAACTAGACAGAAGTGCCATGACTGCAATCTGAAATGTAACTAAAATGAATAAAATACAACCGACAAAGGAAAATGAAAGAAACATTTAACGTGGTTGGAGAATATCTATCTATCATACAGCCTCATAACACTGCTACAGTGAGACAAGAAGAGAGAGCCTAGCTATGTTATTGGAAGCCTATCTGCTTTGCATTACAGTACCAACAAACACAGAGCGCCCACTTAAGATTCACAGGAAGTCCAGAAGAGGGAAATGGGCATGAAGGGAATAAGAAGCTAAGCAGTAGCATTCCCCCTTTACGAGATCTGTTATTCCACCCCGTTTACGCAGCCAGGCTAGCTAATCACACGGTCAGAGCAACTGAAACCCTCTATCTGCCCTGTTGAAGAGTCTAGCTATCTCCGCCAATCATTCCTATGATCTGATTTAGTTATTTTTTACATTAGATAACCACACCCCGTCTAACCATGAGTCTGAGTGGAGAGAGGAGAGCAGCAGGGCCTGGCGGAATGTTCCAGTCATTTGACGGGGCTCAGTGAGATGGAATGGTAATTAAGGGCAGTTAAGACAGAACCCTGGATGAGTAGCAGCGGCTCCTTGGCTCTCCCATAATGCTCGGCTATAAAGGTGGCCCAATTAGTGCCTGCCCACAAGCGGTTAAGTCCGACCCGGCTTTACTCGCTCCAACGGGTGATTAGTGGCCCAAATCCCTACCTGGGCTAATTCAGCTAAGATATGGCTTTTCTTTTTAGCGAAATCTCTCCTATTTAATTTTTCCTTTCTAGCTCCCCTATCAAACGATCAAATCTTTATGGAGCCTGTTTCTTACACATTTGTCCTGCGGTATCATTGTGTTAAAGACGACCTCTCTGTGTCTCATTATACCGCTCCTGTGCTGGTCTTTGTTGTCAGGCAGGAGTCTAGCTGGAGGAACAGCAGCAGCTGTGTGAGAGAGAGAGAAGAGGTCCAGAAGAGGGTGCCACTGATCAAAATGTGAGCACACCACACCGCAGCATTCCTCTTACCCTTCCTTCTTTCCTCCCTTCCTCTTCCTGGTTCTGTTCATCATCCTCCTCTTCTCTGGAAACCCACCCAGAACCATCCACCCACCGGCCCCAGCCCAGCCCAGCTGCGCCAGGCAGGGGAGTGGGTACCTACCCCAGCCCAGCTGCGCCAGCCAGGGAAGTGGGTACCTACCCCAGCCTCAACCAAAGCTCATAAAGGCCTTCCCTGCAGGTCAAACCCCCTCTCCTCAATACAGTAGAAGAGTGTTAATTACGTCCAAGTAAGCCCCGCTCTGAGAAAGGCAGGAGAGAGAGAAAGAGATGAATAAAAGTCTCCACAGTATTTTGCTGTGAGGGAAGTAATGATGCTTTTATCCAGGACAATATATATATATATATATATATATATATATATATATATATATATATATATATTTAAACAAAACTCTCACTCTCTCCTCTCTTCTTCTCCTAACCAGTGTGCTATCACCCCGGTGGACTTAGGTGAGGAGTTATTTCTGCATCTGGCTTGAGGTTCCTCTGAGCTTTTACATAATCAAATCAATATTGCTATGATTCACCCTCTGGCAACGGCTGCCTCGATGCAAGTTTCACTGGTGATATTTGGCAGCTTACGAGATAAAGAAAAAAACAGGGGGAGAGAGAGAGAGAGAGAGAGAGAGAGAGAATAAAACCAAACTTAGTTGGGCTATAGATTTTTGTTGTTTGGTCCTCTCCCTACCACCGCCCTGCTACTCACCTCTCTATCGCGCTCTCTCACTCCCTTCTCCTTTCCTTTGTTGTGGGACTCCTCTCTTGGTTGAATTTTTCAGCCAGGTAAATAAATGAGTGTCTGACAGTGTGGACCGGGGCCTGGAAAGGTCACGGTGTGGTGGGGCTCTCTGTCTGTTGGAGCTGGGGCCAAGGCCGACGGCACCGCCGTGATGACTCTCTTGACAGGATATAGACTGGAGAGGCACCGAACAGAATCCTCTATGAAAGCAAATCTGAAAAAAAATCAGCAACTGAGAGATGGGATGATGAAGCCCCTGAAAAATACAACCGAAAGGCAACGTCTCGGAAGTAACGTTTCACACCTTATTGTGTGCGTGATATTATGTTAGATATCATTACGGTGGAGAGCAGGAGTGATGAGAAGTAATGGGTCCGCTCTCCCTGCTCGCTGAATCACAGCATCAGCTATGGATCAGAGATCAAGGTAGATACTGTATCTGCAGATAAAATATAGCGAGGCCAGACGTGTGATTAACACTGAATGGTTCTGTGTGAAGACCAGGGGCCTTTAAATCTACAATAGCACGACTAGGTTCTCTGAAATCAAACCTAGTCAAACCTGCATTGACACTAAAGATTTAAAGGATATTATGTAAGTATTATAGACAGACAAGAGTTTTACTGACTGAAAGAACGATATTGCTATGATTCCCAGTAATTGCTTTCACATTCTCCAGTAGAGCCTGGTTGTCCAATTTGACAGAAATAAAATATGTTGATCAATCAAAAACACAAACGTTTATACAGACCTGAACACTGGATATAATTATGTGCATAATTTGTTTTCACTTAAGTCATTTTGTGTGAAATAATGCAATGAAAATCACAATGAGTTAGTGGGACGCAATAAGAATGAATCCTTCAAAATAAAATCCAAATGCCTATCATTCATAAATCAAGTATGTCTCGTTAAAGTTCAACTCTGAGCTCAAAGTTCCACCAGCCTTTTCGTCTTTATCAAGCAGTACTGTCTGTCTGGATAGGAGGGTTCTACTGTGGGCCAGTTGGTAGAGGTGTCTTTATCAAGCAGTACTGTCTGTCTGGATAGGAGGGTTCTACTGTGGGCCAGTTGGTAGAGGTGTCTTTATCAAGCAGTACTGTCTGTCTGGATAGGAGGGTTCTACTGTGGGCCAGTTGGTAGAGGTGTCTTTATCAACCAGTACTGTCTCTCTGGATAGGAGGGTTCTACTGTGGGCCAGTTGGTAGGGGTGTCTTTATCAAGCAGTACTGTCTATCTGGATAGGAGGGTTCTACTGTGGGCCAGTTGGTAGAGGTGTCTTTATCATGCAGTACTGTCTGTCTGGATAGGAGGGTTCTACTGTGGGCCAGTTGGTAGAGGTGTCTTTATCAACCAGTACTGTCTGTCTGGATAGGAGGGTTCTACTGTGGGCCAGTTGGTAGAGGTGTCTTTATCAAGCAGTACTGTCTGTCTGGATAGGAGGGTTCTACTGTGGGCCAGTTGGTAGAGGTGTCTTTATCAAGCAGTACTGTCTGTCTGGATAGGAGGGTTCTACTGTGGGCCAGTTGGTAGAGGTGTCTTTATCAAGCAGTACTGTCTGTCTGGATAGGAGGGTTCTACTGTGGGCCAGTTGGTAGAGGTGTCTTTATCAACCAGTACTGTCTGTCTGGATAGGAGGGTTCTACTGTGGGCCAGTTGGTAGGGGTGTCTTTATCAAGCAGTACTGTCTGTCTGGATAGGAGGGTTCTACTGTGGGCCAGTTGGTAGAGGTGTCTTTATCAAGCAGTACTGTCTGTCTGGATAGGAGGGTTCTACTGTGGGCCAGTTGGTAGAGGTGTCTTTATCAAGCAGTACTGTCTGTCTGGATAGGAGGGTTCTACTGTGGGCCAGTTGGTAGAGGTGTCTTTATCAACCAGTACTGTCTGTCCGGATAGGAGGGTTCTACTGTGGGCCAGTTGGTAGAGGTGTCTTTATCAACCAGTACTGTCTGTCTGGATAGGAGAGTTCTACTGTGGGCCAGTTGGTAGGGGTGTCTTTATCAACCAGTACTGTCTGTCTGGATAGGAGGGTTCTACTGTGGGCCAGTTCGTAGAGGTGTCTTTGTCAACCAGTACTGTCTGTCTGGATAGGAGGGTTCTACTGTGGGCCAGTTGGTAGGGGTGTCTTTATCAACCAGTACTGTCTGTCTGGATAGGAGGGTTCTACTGTGGGCCAGTTGGTAGGGGTGTCTTTATCAACCAGTACTGTCTGTCTGGATAGGAGGGTTCTACTGTGGGCCAGTTGGTAGAGGTGTCTTTATCAAGCATTACTGTCTGTCTGGATAGGAGGGTTCTACTGTGGGCCAGTTGGTAGAGGTGTCTTTATCAACCAGTACTGTCTGTCTGGATAGGAGGGTTCTACTGTGGGCCAGTTGGTAGAGGTGTCTTTATCAACCAGTACTGTCTGTCTGGATAGGAGGGTTCTACTGTGGGCCAGTTGGTAGAGGTGTCTTTATCAACCAGTACTGTCTGTCTGGATAGGAGGGTTCTACTGTGGGCCAGTTGGTAGAGGTGTCTTTATCAACCAGTACTGTCTGTCTGGATAGGAGGGTTCTACTGTGGGCCAGTTGGTAGGTGTCTTTATCAACCAGTACTGTCTGTCTGGATAGGAGGGTTCTACTTTGGGCCAGTTGGTAGAGGTGTCTTTATCAAGCAGTACTGTCTGTCTGGATAGGAGGGTTCTACTGTGGGCCAGTTGGTAGAGGTGTCTTTATCAACCAGTACTGTCTGTCTGGATAGGAGGGTTCTACTGTGGGCCAGTTGGTAGAGGTGTCTTTATCAAGCAGTACTGTCTGTCTGGATAGGAGGGTTCTACTGTGGGCCAGTTGGTAGAGGTGTCTTTATCAAGCATTACTGTCTGTCTGGATAGGAGGGTTCTACTGTGGGCCAGTTGGTAGAGGTGTCTTTATCAACCAGTACTGTCTGTCTGGATAGGAGGGTTCTACTGTGGGCCAGTTGGTAGAGGTGTCTTTATCAACCAGTACTGTCTGTCTGGATAGGAGGGTTCTACTGTGGGCCAGTTGGTAGAGGTGTCTTTATCTACCAGTACTGTCTGTCTGGATAGGAGGGTTCTACTGTGGGCCAGTTGGTAGAGGTGTCTTTATCAACCAGTACTGTCTGTCTGGATAGGAGGGTTCTACTGTGGGCCAGTTGGTAGAGGTGTCTTTATCAAGCAGTACTGTCTGTCTGGATAGGAGGGTTCTACTGTGGGCCAGTTGGTAGAGGTGTCTTTATCAACCAGTACTGTCTGTCTGGATAGGAGGGTTCTACTGTGGGCCAGTTGGTAGAGGTGTCTTTATCAAGCAGTACTGTCTGTCTGGATAGGAGGGTTATACTGTGGGCCAGTTGGTAGAGGTGTCTTTATCAACCAGTACTGTCTGTCTGGATAGGAGGGTTCTACTGTGGGCCAGTTGGTAGAGGTGTCTTTATCAAGCAGTACTGTCTGTCTGGATAGGAGGGTTCTACTGTGGGCCAGTTGGTAGAGGTGTCTTTATCAAGCAGTACTGTCTGTCTGGATAGGAGGGTTCTACTGTGGGCCAGTTGGTAGAGGTGTCTTTATCAAGCAGTACTGTCTGTCTGGATAGGAGGGTTCTACTGTGGGCCAGTTGGTAGAGGTGTCTTTATCAACCAGTACTGTCTCTCTGGATAGGAGGGTTCTACTGTGGGCCAGTTGGTAGGGGTGTCTTTATCAAGCAGTACTGTCTATCTGGATAGGAGGGTTCTACTGTGGGCCAGTTGGTAGAGGTGTCTTTATCATGCAGTACTGTCTGTCTGGATAGGAGGGTTCTACTGTGGGCCAGTTGGTAGAGGTGTCTTTATCAACCAGTACTGTCTGTCTGGATAGGAGGGTTCTACTGTGGGCCAGTTGGTAGAGGTGTCTTTATCAAGCAGTACTGTCTGTCTGGATAGGAGGGTTCTACTGTGGGCCAGTTGGTAGAGGTGTCTTTATCAAGCAGTACTGTCTGTCTGGATAGGAGGGTTCTACTGTGGGCCAGTTGGTAGAGGTGTCTTTATCAAGCAGTACTGTCTGTCTGGATAGGAGGGTTCTACTGTGGGCCAGTTGGTAGAGGTGTCTTTATCAACCAGTACTGTCTGTCCGGATAGGAGGGTTCTACTGTGGGCCAGTTGGTAGAGGTGTCTTTATCAACCAGTACTGTCTGTCTGGATAGGAGGGTTCTACTGTGGGCCAGTTGGTAGGGGTGTCTTTATCAGCCAGTACTGTCTGTCTGGATAGGAGGGTTCTACTGTGGGCCAGTTCGTAGAGGTGTCTTTGTCAACCAGTACTGTCTGTCTGGATAGGAGGGTTCTACTGTGGGCCAGTTGGTAGGGGTGTCTTTATCAACCAGTACTGTCTGTCTGGATAGGAGGGTTCTACTGTGGGCCAGTTGGTAGGGGTGTCTTTATCAACCAGTACTGTCTGTCTGGATAGGAGGGTTCTAC
The DNA here is from genome assembly GCF_057628025.1 of Oncorhynchus mykiss. NCBI lineage: Eukaryota > Metazoa > Chordata > Actinopteri > Salmoniformes > Salmonidae > Oncorhynchus > Oncorhynchus mykiss. The sequence goes on from NC_143040.1 coordinate 17,273,569, forward strand.
TGTGGGCCAGTTGGTAGAGGTGTCTTTATCAAGCAGTACTGTCTGTCTGGATAGGAGGGTTCTACTGTGGGCCAGTTGGTAGAGGTGTCTTTATCAACCAGTACTGTCTCTCTGGATAGGAGAGTTCTACTGTGGGCCAGTTGGTAGGGGTGTCTTTATCAAGCAGTACTGTCTATCTGGATAGGAGGGTTCTACTGTGGGCCAGTTGGTAGAGGTGTCTTTATCATGCAGTACTGTCTGTCTGGATAGGAGGGTTCTACTGTGGGCCAGTTGGTAGGGGTGTCTTTATCAACCAGTACTGTCTGTCTGGATAGGAGGGTTCTACTGTGGGCCAGTTCGTAGAGGTGTCTTTGTCAACCAGTACTGTCTGTCTGGATAGGAGGGTTCTACTGTGGGCCAGTTGGTAGGGGTGTCTTTATCAACCAGTACTGTCTGTCTGGATAGGAGGGTTCTACTGTGGGCCAGTTGGTAGGGGTGTCTTTATCAACCAGTACTGTCTGTCTGGATAGGAGGGTTCTACTGTGGGCCAGTTGGTAGAGGTGTCTTTATCAAGCAGTACTGTCTGTCTGGATAGGAGGGTTCTACTGTGGGCCAGTTGGTAGAGGTGTCTTTATCAACCAGTACTGTCTGTCTGGATAGGAGGGTTCTACTGTGGGCCAGTTGGTAGGGGTGTCTTTATCAAGCAGTACTGTCTATCTGGATAGGAGGGTTCTACTGTGGGCCAGTTGGTAGAGGTGTCTTTATCATGCAGTACTGTCTGTCTGGATAGGAGGGTTCTACTGTGGGCCAGTTGGTAGAGGTGTCTTTATCAACCAGTACTGTCTGTCTGGATAGGAGGGTTCTACTGTGGGCCAGTTGGTAGAGGTGTCTTTATCAAGCAGTACTGTCTGTCTGGATAGGAGGGTTCTACTGTGGGCCAGTTGGTAGAGGTGTCTTTATCAAGCAGTACTGTCTGTCTGGATAGGAGGGTTCTACTGTGGGCCAGTTGGTAGAGGTGTCTTTATCAAGCAGTACTGTCTGTCTGGATAGGAGGGTTCTACTGTGGGCCAGTTGGTAGAGGTGTCTTTATCAACCAGTACTGTCTGTCTGGATAGGAGGGTTCTACTGTGGGCCAGTTGGTAGGGGTGTCTTTATCAAGCAGTACTGTCTGTCTGGATAGGAGGGTTCTACTGTGGGCCAGTTGGTAGAGGTGTCTTTATCAAGCAGTACTGTCTGTCTGGATAGGAGGGTTCTACTGTGGGCCAGTTGGTAGAGGTGTCTTTATCAAGCAGTACTGTCTGTCTGGATAGGAGGGTTCTACTGTGGGCCAGTTGGTAGAGGTGTCTTTATCAACCAGTACTGTCTGTCCGGATAGGAGGGTTCTACTGTGGGCCAGTTGGTAGAGGTGTCTTTATCAACCAGTACTGTCTGTCTGGATAGGAGGGTTCTACTGTGGGCCAGTTGGTAGGGGTGTCTTTATCAACCAGTACTGTCTGTCTGGATAGGAGGGTTCTACTGTGGGCCAGTTCGTAGAGGTGTCTTTGTCAACCAGTACTGTCTGTCTGGATAGGAGGGTTCTACTGTGGGCCAGTTGGTAGGGGTGTCTTTATCAACCAGTACTGTCTGTCTGGATAGGAGGGTTCTACTGTGGGCCAGTTGGTAGGGGTGTCTTTATCAACCAGTACTGTCTGTCTGGATAGGAGGGTTCTACTGTGGGCCAGTTGGTAGAGGTGTCTTTATCAAGCAGTACTGTCTGTCTGGATAGGAGGGTTCTACTGTGGGCCAGTTGGTAGAGGTGTCTTTATCAAGCAGTACTGTCTGTCTGGATAGGAGGGTTCTACTGTGGGCCAGTTGGTAGAGGTGTCTTTATCAACCAGTACTGTCTGTCTGGATAGGAGGGTTCTACTGTGGGCCAGTTGGTAGAGGTGTCTTTATCTACCAGTACTGTCTGTCTGGATAGGAGGGTTCTACTGTGGGCCAGTTGGTAGAGGTGTCTTTATCAACCAGTACTGTCTGTCTGGATAGGAGGGTTCTACTGTGGGCCAGTTGGTAGAGGTGTCTTTATCAAGCAGTACTGTCTGTCTGGATAGGAGGGTTCTACTGTGGGCCAGTTGGTAGAGGTGTCTTTATCAAGCAGTACTGTCTGTCTGGATAGGAGGGTTGTACTGTGGGCCAGTTGGTAGAGGTGTCTTTATCAACCAGTACTGTCTGTCTGGATAGGAGGGTTCTACTGTGGGCCAGTTGGTAGAGGTGTCTTTATCAAGCAGTACTGTCTGTCTGGATAGGAGGGTTCTACTGTGGGCCAGTTGGTAGAGGTGTCTTTATCAAGCAGTACTGTCTGTCTGGATAGGAGGGTTCTACTGTGGGCCAGTTGGTAGAGGTGTCTTTATCAAGCAGTACTGTCTGTCTGGATAGGAGGGTTCTACTGTGGGCCAGTTGGTAGAGGTGTCTTTATCAACCAGTACTGTCTGTCTGGATAGGAGGGTTCTACTGTGGGCCAGTTCGTAGAGGTGTCTTTATCAAGCAGTACTGTCTGTCTGGATAGGAGGGTTCTACTGTGGGCCAGTTGGTAGAGGTGTCTTTATCAACCAGTACTGTCTGTCTGGATAGGAGGGTTCTACTGTGGGCCAGTTGGTAGAGGTGTCTTTATCAACCAGTACTGTCTGTCTGGATAGGAGGGTTCTACTGTGGGCCAGTTGGTAGAGGTGTCTTTATCAAGCAGTACTGTCTGTCTGGATAGGAGGGTTCTACTGTGGGCCAGTTGGTAGAGGTGTCTTTATCAACCAGTACTGTCTGTCTGGATAGGAGGGTTCTACTGTGGGCCAGTTGGTAGAGGTGTCTTTATCAAGCAGTACTGTCTGTCTGGATAGGAGGGTTCTACTGTGGGCCAGTTGGTAGAGGTGTCTTTATCAACCAGTACTGTCTGTCTGGATAGGAGGGTTCTACTGTGGGCCAGTTGGTAGAGGTGTCTTTATCAAGCAGTACTGTCTGTCTGGATAGGAGGGTTCTACTGTGGGCCAGTTGGTAGAGGTGTCTTTATCAACCAGTACTGTCTGTCTGGATAGGAGGGTTCTACTGTGGGCCAGTTGGTAGAGGTGTCTTCATCAACCAGTACTGTCTGTCTGGATAGGAGGGTTCTACTGTGGGCCAGTTGGTAGAGGTGTCTTTATCAAGCAGTACTGTCTGTCTGGATAGGAGGGTTCTACTGTGGGCCAGTTGGTAGAGGTGTCTTTATCAACCAGTACTGTCTGTCTGGATAGGAGGGTTCTACTGTGGGCCAGTTGGTAGGGGTGTCTTTATCAACCAGTACTGTCTGTCTGGATAGGAGGGTTCTACTGTGGGCCAGTTGGTAGAGGTGTCTTTATCAAGCAGTACTGTCTGTCTGGATAGGAGGGTTCTAATGTGGGCCAGTTGGTAGAGGTGTCTTTATCAAGCAGTACTGTCTGTCTGGATAGGAGGGTTCTACTGTGGGCCAGTTGGTAGAGGTGTCTTTATCAACCAGTACTGTCTGTCTGGATAGGAGGGTTCTACTGTGGGCCAGTTGGTAGAGGTGTCTTTATCAACCAGTACTGTCTGTCTGGATAGGAGGGTTCTACTGTGGGCCAGTTGGTAGAGGTGTCTTTATCTACCAGTACTGTCTGTCTGGATAGGAGGGTTCTACTGTGGGCCAGTTGGTAGGGGTGTCTTTATCAACCAGTACTGTCTGTCTGGATAGGAGGGTTCTACTGTGGGCCAGTTGGTAGAGGTGTCTTTATCAAGCAGTACTGTCTGTCTGGATAGGAGGGTTCTAATGTGGGCCAGTTGGTAGAGGTGTCTTTATCAACCAGTACTGTCTGTCTGGATAGGAGGGTTCTACTGTGGGCCAGTTGGTAGAGGTGTCTTTATCAAGCAGTACTGTCTGTCTGGATAGGAGGGTTCTACTGTGGGCCAGTTGGTAGAGGTGTCTTTATCAAGCAGTACTGTCTGTCTGGATAGGAGGGTTCTACTGTGGGCCAGTTGGTAGAGGTGTCTTTATCAAGCAGTACTGTCTGTCTGGATAGGAGGGTTCTACTGTGGGCCAGTTGGTAGAAGTGTCTTTATCAAGCAGTACTGTCTGTCTGGATAGGAGGGTTCTACTGTGGGCCAGTTGGTAGAGGTGTCTTTATCAAGCAGTACTGTCTGTCTGGATAGGAGGGTTCTACTGTGGGCCAGTTGGTAGAGGTGTCTTTATCAACCAGTACTGTCTCTCTGGATAGGAGGGTTCTACTGTGGGCCAGTTGGTAGAGGTGTCTTTATCAAGCTGTACTGTCTAACTGGATAGGAGGGTTCTACTGTGGGCCAGTTGGTAGAGGTGTCTTTATCATGCAGTACTGTCTGTCTGGATAGGAGGGTTCTACTGTGGGCCAGTTGGTAGAGGTGTCTTTATCAACCAGTACTGTCTGTCTGGATAGGAGGGTTCTACTGTGGGCCAGTTGGTAGAGGTGTCTTTATCAAGCAGTACTGTCTGTCTGGATAGGAGGGTTCTACTGTGGGCCAGTTGGTAGAGGTGTCTTTATCAAGCAGTACTGTCTGTCTGGATAGGAGGGTTCTACTGTGGGCCAGTTGGTAGAGGTGTCTTTATCAAGCAGTACTGTCTGTCTGGATAGGAGGGTTCTACTGTGGGCCAGTTGGTAGAGGTGTCTTTATCAACCAGTACTGTCTGTCTGGATAGGAGGGTTCTACTGTGGGCCAGTTGGTAGGGGTGTCTTTATCAAGCAGTACTGTCTGTCTGGATAGGAGGGTTCTACTGTGGGCCAGTTGGTAGAGGTGTCTTTATCAAGCAGTACTGTCTGTCTGGATAGGAGGGTTCTACTGTGGGCCAGTTGGTAGAGGTGTCTTTATCAACCAGTACTGTCTGTCTGGATAGGAGGGTTCTACTGTGGGCCAGTTGGTAGAGGTGTCTTTATCAACCAGTACTGTCTGTCTGGATAGGAGGGTTCTACTGTGGGCCAGTTGGTAGAGGTGTCTTTATCAACCAGTACTGTCTGTCTGGATAGGAGGGTTCTACTGTGGGCCAGTTGGTAGAGGTGTCTTTATCAAGCAGTACTGTCTGTCTGGATAGGAGGGTTCTACTGTGGGCCAGTTGGTAGAGGTGTCTTTATCAAGCAGTACTGTCTGTCTGGATAGGAGGGTTCTACTGTGGGCCAGTTGGTAGAGGTGTCTTTATCAACCAGTACTGTCTGTCTGGATAGGAGGGTTCTACTGTGGGCCAGTTGGTAGAGGTGTCTTTATCAAGCAGTACTGTCTGTCTGGATAGGAGGGTTCTACTGTGGGCCAGTTGGTAGGGGTGTCTTTATCAACCAGTACTGTCTGTCTGGATAGGAGGGTTCTACTGTGGGCCAGTTGGTAGAGGTGTCTTTATCAAGCAGTACTGTCTGTCTGGATAGGAGGGTTCTACTGTGGGCCAGTTGGTAGAGGTGTCTTTATCAACCAGTGCTGTCTGTCTGGATAGGAGGGTTCTACTGTGGGCCAGTTGGTAGAGGTGTCTTTATCAACCAGTACTGTCTGTCTGGATAGGAGGGTTCTACTGTGGGCCAGTTGGTAGAGGTGTCTTTATCTACCAGTACTGTCTGTCTGGATAGGAGGGTTCTACTGTGGGCCAGTTGGTAGAGGTGTCTTTATCTACCAGTACTGTCTGTCTGGATAGGAGGGTTCTACTGTGGGCCAGTTGGTAGAGGTGTCTTTATCAAGCAGTACTGTCTGTCTGGATAGGAGGGTTCTACTGTGGGCCAGTTGGTAGAGGTGTCTTTATCAACCAGTACTGTCTGTCTGGATAGGAGGGTTCTACTGTGGGCCAGTTGGTAGAGGTGTCTTTATCAACCAGTACTGTCTGTCTGGATAGGAGGGTTCTACTGTGGGCCAGTTGGTAGAGGTGTCTTTATCAACCAGTACTGTCTGTCTGGATAGGAGGGTTCTACTGTGGGCCTGTTGGTAGAGGTGTCTTTATCAACCAGTACTGTCTCTCTGGATAGGAGGGTTCTACTGTGGGCCAGTTGGTAGAGGTGTCTTTATCAACCAGTACTGTCTGTCTGGATAGGAGGGTTCTACTGTGGGCCAGTTGGTAGAGGTGTCTTTATCAACCAGTACTGTCTGTCTGGATAGGAGGGTTCTACTGTGGGCCAGTTGGTAGAGGTGTCTTTATCAACCAGTACTGTCTGTCTGGATAGGAGGGTTCTACTGTGGGCCAGTTGGTAGAGGTGTCTTTATCAACCAGTACTGTCTGTCTGGATAGGAGGGTTCTACTGTGGGCCAGTTGGTAGAGGTGTCTTTATCAACCAGTACTGTCTGTCTGGATAGGAGGGTTCTACTGTGGGCCAGTTGGTAGAGGTGTCTTTATCAACCAGTACTGTCTGTCTGGATAGGAGGGTTCTACTGTGGGCCAGTTGGTAGAGGTGTCTTTATCAACCAGTACTGTCTGTCTGGATAGGAGGGTTCTACTGTGGGCCAGTTGGTAGAGGTGTCTTTATCAACCAGTACTGTCTGTCTGGATAGGAGGGTTCTACTGTGGGCCAGTTGGTAGAGGTGTCTTTATCAAGCAGTACTGTCTGTCTGGATAGGAGGGTTCTACTGTGGGCCAGTTGGTAGAGGTGTCTTTATCAAGCAGTACTGTCTGTCTGGATAGGAGGGTTCTACTGTGGGCCAGTTGGTAGAGGTGTCTTTATCAAGCAGTACTGTCTGTCTGGATAGGAGGGTTCTACTGTGGGCCAGTTGGTAGAGGTGTCTTTATCAAGCAGTACTGTCTCTCTGGATAGGAGGGTTCTACTGTGGGCCAGTTGGTAGAGGTGTCTTTATCAAGCAGTACTGTCTGTCTGGATAGGAGGGTTCTACTGTGGGCCAGTTGGTAGAGGTGTCTTTATCAAGCAGTACTGTCTGTCTGGATAGGAGGGTTCTACTGTGGGCCAGTTGGTAGAGGTGTCTTTATCAAGCAGTACTGTCTGTCTGGATAGGAGGGTTCTACTGTGGGCCAGTTGGTAGAGGTGTCTTTATCAACCAGTACTGTCTCTCTGGATAGGAGGGTTCTACTGTGGGCCAGTTGGTAGAGGTGTCTTTATCAAGCAGTACTGTCTGTCTGGATAGGAGGGTTCTACTGTGGGCCAGTTGGTAGAGGTGTCTTTATCAACCAGTACTGTCTGTCTGGATAGGAGGGTTCTACTGTGGGCCAGTTGGTAGGGGTGTCTTTATCAACCAGTACTGTCTGTCTGGATAGGAGGGTTCTACTGTGGGCCAGTTGGTAGAGGTGTCTTTATCAAGCAGTACTGTCTGTCTGGATAGGAGGGTTCTACCCATGGGCCAGTTGGTAGAGGTGTCTTTATCAAGCAGTACTGTCTGTCTGGATAGGAGGGTTCTACTGTGGGCCAGTTGGTAGCATAAATCCTTCCTCCTCTTTGTCACTTTTATTTTTATTGTTTTATTACTTCACCTTTATTTAACCAGGTAGGCCAGTGTACAGCTGCAGCGATCGGTAAGCTGCTCTGACAGCTGATGCTTAAAGTTAGTGAGGGAGATATAAGACTCCAGCTTCAGTGATTTTTGCAGTTCGTTCCAGTCATTGGCAGCAGAGAACTGGAAGGAAAGGCGGCCAAAGGAAGTGGTGGCTTTGGGGGTGACCAGTGAAATATACCTGCTGGAGCGCGTGCTATGGGTGTTGCTATGGTGACCAGTGAGCTGAGAAAAGGCGGGGCTTTACCTAGCATAGACTTATAGATGACCTGGAGCCAGTGGGTTTGGCGACGAATATATAGTGAGGGCCAGCCGACGAGCATACAGATCACAGTGGTGGGTGGTATATGGGGCTTTGGTGACAAAACGGATGGCACTGTGATAGACTGCATCCAGTTTGCCGAGTAGAGTGTTGGGGACTATTTTGTAAATTACATCGTCAAAGTCAAGGATCGGTAGGATAGTCAGTTTTACAAGGGTATGTTTGGCAGCGTGAGTGAAGGAGGCTTTGTTGCGAAATAGGAAGCCGATTCTAGATGTCATTTTGGATTGGAGATGCTTAATGTGAGTCTGGAAGGAGAGTTTACAGTCTAACCAGACACCTAGGTATGTGTAGTTGTCCACATATTCTAAGTCAGAACCGTCCAGAGTAGTGATGCTGGACGGGCGGGCAGGTGCGGGCAGCAATCGGTTGAAGAGCATGCATTTAGTTTTACTTGCATTTAAAAGCAGTTGGAAGCCTTGGAAGGAGAGTTGTATGGCATTGAAGCTCATTTGGAGGTTTGTTAGCACAGTGTCCAAAGATGGGCCAGCCTCTCCTTCGTTCCCTCCTTTCCTCAAGTGTTCATCAGTGTGGGTTTATTCCTCTAGGCGTTCTTCAACTTTTTAAGCTCAAGGTCCAAATGAAAAATTGACCGTCCACCCGTAACCCAGTTCATCCTCCAACGACACAAATGGGAAAAAAAAGTGTGTGACTATAGATGTTTTCTCATAACTCACAAGTCACCTCTCACATGACCAGGGCCCAATTTGGGTCTCGACCCATAGTTTAAGAAACCCTGCTCTAATGTCCATCAGGAATGTGAGGGACAGATGAATGTGAGGGACAGACAGAGGGAAGGGGGGGGGGGGGGGGGGGGGGGTAGAGATATATGGCACATATCACATCGCATTGATTCAGTCCATTTGGTGGACTGAACATGAACCCAATAATCAGATCTTGCTTAAGCACGCGCTTCCTCAGTAATTGACTCTCGCGTATTGATTAAGATGTTGATGTGTCCCAGTCTTGGTCCCAGGCCTAATGCAACTGAGAATGAGAGACACACACACGTACACACATACCACCGGAACATGGCTGTCACTGCCATCAGCCTAATAGACTACGTGGCATGGCGATGCTACGGTGCCTCGCTGGGGCAGGAGACCAAATGAGCCAGTCAATCATTTTTGGGAAGAAGTGAAGAGAAGGACACAGGGAGGAGGAGAGGGTGAACAATGGTGGAGGGAGATTAGATGGTCAGGAATTGAACTGGAGAATTCTGTGACTGAATGGCATCGTTGCTGTTTGTCCGTTTTGAATGTCCTGGTAGGTTACTGTTTCACAGTCTCAGTTCTTCAGTTATACTGGTGACTGTATGTAACCTTTAGGTGTGAGGTGATGTCCTGGTAGGTTACTGTTTGACAGCCTCAGTTCTTCAGTTGGAGAGCGTTGCTGTTGGTGGCTAATCTCCCCTCCTCCATCCTCCTCTGAACTCCTCACAGCGTTGGTAGCATCAGCAGCCTAGCAGAGTTACTATAAATATTAAACAACAACACAGTCGGGGTTACAGTGGCAAAGCTTACCAGTGATCTTGTATGATATTAACCCTTAGCTGGCTGGGAACGGCAGTCCCTTGACAAGCAAGAGGGTTTCTGAGGAAACAAGGATCTGTGAGGAGAGAGAGTGTGTGTGCATGTGTGTTTCTTTGCATGTGTGTATGTGCTTCTATGTGTGTCTCTCTCTCTCTCTCTCTCTCTTTCTCTCTCTCTCTCTCTCTCTGTGCTGTGTATGAGAGAGTGAGTGTCAGGCCTGCAGGCCTGTGTGTGCTCTGCCTGGCTCCTCCTGTGGGACACCTAGCCTGTAGCAAAGTGGACCATCACCATATCAGTCTGAAACCCCTGGTGTCCTGGGAGTGGACCGACACTCCTCCGATGGCCAGAGGGAAGCCTCGCTCTCTCTCTCTCTCTCTCTCTCTCGCGCTCTACTCTCTTGGGCCCCCTTCCATGTCTCCAATCAGCCTGTTCTGCCATGCCCCAAGGCCTGCTGGGATGTGATAATCTCAGCCTTTTGCGTAATGCATCGCCCCAATGAATTCATCTTGTGACCACCTGGCACTCGCTGTTAGGAGTTTTGTGTGTTTTTGCTGTAACAGAGGTTTCAGCGAGTGCCAAGCGCTGTGAGGGACTTGTTTTCTGACTGTCAAAGACTAGAGACCCTCTCCTCCTCCCCTCCTCCTCCTCTCCTCCTCTCCTCCATCAGTGGAATGTTTAACCTTGCAGACATTCACCCCTGAAGACCCCGGCAGTATCTCTCTGTTGTGGTGGCAGAAAGTGGGCTGGTTCACCTCAGAGGGACCTGTGTGGGAAACAAGGCCCTGCTTCATATTTAAAACGGAAGAGCTTTTCGCTGCAAGACAAATTGAAACGCTAGAGAGGGTCGGAGAGAGAATGTGGCTGTCAGAATCAGAGCAGGCAGCTGTCTTTTTCCCCTTCTCTCCCTAGCAGTGAATGACTGCGTCCCAGATGGCCCCCTATTCCCTGCATAGTGCAATACTTTTGACCATGGGTTCTGGTCAAAAGTAGTGCACTAAATAGGGAATAGGGGGCCATTTGGGATGGATTCAATGAATAATCGCCAAGCTTGACCTTCCAAACACGCTGCATTGTGTAAGACACATTTCATGAAATTAAGGGTCATTGCAAACATATGGTCGAGTTTGAGTTCCCCGTAACTTTTGACTTTCCTTCAAAGCGGCTTTATTGACCTCAATTAATTTATGGAAATAAAAAACTTGAAGACTAGACTTATTTATCCCGGCTTCTCTGTAATGGGTCTGTTTGTGTACCTTTTATAATACGGGTTCGACTGAAATAAAGAAATAATAGATTCATTTTTCCACAAAAAAAATGTGTCCAAAAACTGAAGATTCCATATTTAAATATGTCGAGTCTCACACAGCAGTTACACCACAACTTGAAATAGCTTGTGGCTCAAAACATTAGAATTTCATATTTTTCTCGTCTACGACGTATGTGTGTGTGTGTGCGCGAGAGAAGTGTCCGTGTCCTCAGCATCGCACCGAATCTATAATTTGCACTTTCGCATAATTGGACTTTGCTGTTTATTGATTGGGCCTTCTCATTTTCTGAGAAGCGACAGAGCTGTGGGTAAATATTTTAATAAACCTTTTGGAAAATGAGCTCAACACAAGCCAGAGTCAGTACTTGGCCTGCCCAGAGAGACAGAGAGTGGGAGTAAAAGAGAGAGAGAGAAGGGCCAGAGTGAGAGAGAGGCCAATAAGAGGGAGACAGAGAGAGTTAGAGTGAGAGGGGGCAGAGAGAGAGCAAGAGAGGGGGAAGAGTGTGAACAAGGGACCAGAGAGTGAGGGGCCAGAGAGGCCAGAGAGAAAGGGAGAGAGGCCAGACAAGGGACCAGAGAGAATGTGAGAGGGAGAGGCCAGAGAGAGCGTGAGAGGGAGAGGCCAGAGAGAGGGAGAGGCCAGAGAGAGGGAGAGGCCAGAGAGAGGGAGAGGCCAGAGAGAGGGAGAGGCCAGAGAGAGGGAGAGGCCAGAGAGAGGGAGAGGCCAGAGAGAGGGAGAGGCCAGAGGCCAGAGAGAGGGAGAGGCCAGAAAGAGGGAGAGGCCAGAAAGAGGGAGAGGCCAGAGAGAGGGAGAGGCCAGAGAGAGGGAGAGGCCAGAGAGAGGGAGAGGCCAGAGAGAGGGAGAGGCCAGAGAGAGGGAGAGGCCAGAGAGAGAGAGAGAGAGAGAGAGAGAGAGAGAGAGAGAGAGAGAGAGAGAGAGAGAGAGAGAGAGAGAGAGAGAGAGAGAGAGAGAGAGAGAGAGAGAGAGAGAGAGAGAGAGAGAGAGAGAGAGAGAGAGAGAGAGAGAGAGAGAGAGAGAGAGAGAGAGGCCAGAGGGAGAGAGAAGGGAGAGCAGCATTAGCAGCAGGTGATAACACACAGAGAGCAGAACACGGGGCTCAGCTCTTATAATTTCTCCCTCTCTTAATCATATTTGAAATGAGCCAGAACAAGACTTGAAACAGAAACACGTCACTACCCACTGGGACCCCTCACAGGACATTGTTACCCCCCACCCCCACCTCCGAAACCCCCCAAATCTATTTTTCCTAGAATGAATCAACCAAATAATCAACAGCGGGGCTGTTTATTACGTTTATTGTGCTGAAAAGTGGAGATGATAAATTGTAGCATATGTAAGGCATGTCTGTTATGTGCCAGGAAAATCAGATAAGAGAAATATTTAGCTCCAGCATACTGCCAGTAAACCACACACACACACAGATAATGTGACTTGAATTGGTTGTAATTTGGTCATCTTTGTTCATCATCATAGTTCAAAACCAGGTTGGCATCCTTGTAATAATGGGCTCGTTAGTAAGCATGTCACGGTAACGTCTACACCTGTTGTATTCATCACATGTGACTCAATCCAATGTGATTTGATTGAATGCAAGTAATAATGTCTCACTTTGTTCAGCGATTCAATGATGACGTTTTCGTCTGGTTTCACAGTGGAATTATAGAACAATGTCGGTTGTCTGTGATTTGTCAATGCAGAATGTGTACTTCTGTCAAGTATCACGACATAATGAATTATGGACAAATCAGGAGCAGATTTCATTTTTGAAAAAAAACACCTGATTAAACAGGAGTTGCAGTCTTTTAATGATAAACAATATATCATTTATTTCTCTCAATAGATCATGTGCACCCATTTGTTATGTAAATGTGAGCACATCATAACAACAAACAAACAAGAACATCTGTTAACATTACCAGTGTTCAGTTGAACAGTGGTGTAAACTACACAACCACTCATAACACCTCTCATGTATCTCTGCATGATAGCGATTGATGTATATGCTGACAAAAAAGTAGCAAGAAAGACCGAAAACAGCCTTTTGATATATAATTGTGTAGCCTCAGCATTAAGTCATCTAAGAGCCTGTCATGTCTACAACATCTGAGGGCTAAATGTGCCACTAGCAGATGTAAAATGTGTAGCTGGCTAGGCTACGTCTTTGTCACTCTCCCACCCTTCAATCTGTAGGACTTTGGACTGGTTAGCATAGCCTGAAGCTAGCAGGCTAGCGTAGTGCCCCTAGCCACAGCTCTACAAGGAGTTGTGCTGAGTGTGTCAAATCTCTCCCGTGTTTTCCCCTGGACTAAATGTTTGTATTTCTCCTTCTGTTTGCCTCTGATTATGAGTAGGGGGGTGGGGGGGCTGCTGTCATTAAAACGTCCCCCAGGGGCGCAGTAGCAGCGTTGTGTTTTGGTACTCAGGGCTATCTATCTAAGGAGTATTTTTCTGTCGAGTTGGCCTGTCTTAATGCACAACATATTGGAGGATGACAGTACTGTAACTAAACTAAAAGATGCCTGAAGATACTAGACACGGGTGTGTTTCCAGTAGTATCAGCTATTTTTTGGTCGACTCTGTTGTGGTGGATGATGGGAACACCCCCCTATCCACATCGATGGAACAGTAGTGGAGAGGGTAGCAAGTTTTAAGTTCCTCGGTATACACATCACAGACAAACTGAATTGGTCCACTCACACAGACAGCATTGTGAAGAATGACAACCTCAGGAGGCTGAAGAAATTCGGCTTGTCACCAAAAGCACTCACAAACTTCTACAGATGCACAATCGAGAGCATCCTGGCGGGCTGTATCACCGCCTGGTACGGCAACTGCTCCGCCCTCAACCGCAAGGCTCTCCAGAGGGTAGTGAGGTCTGCACAACGCATCACCGGGGGCAAACTACCTGCCCTCCAGGACACCTACACCACCCGATGTCACAGGAAGGCCATAAAGATCATCAAGGACATCAACCACCCGAGCCACTGCCTGCTCACCCCGCTATCATCCAGAAGGCGAGGTCAGTACAGGTGCATCAAAGCTGGGACCGAGAGACTGAAAAACAGCTTCTATCTCAAGGCCATCAGACTGTTAAACAGCCACCACTAACATTGAGTGGCTGCTGCCAACACACTGACACTGACTCAACTCCAGCCACTTTAATAATGGGAATTGATGGGAAATGATGTAAATATATCACTAGCCACTTTAAACAATGCTACCTTATATAATGTTACTTACCCTACATTATTCATCTCATATGCATACGTATATACTGTACTCTATATCATCGACTGTATCCTTATGTAATACATGTATCACTAGCCACTTTAACTATGCCACTTTGTTTACATACTCATCTCATATGTATATACTGTACTCGATACCATCTACTGTATCTTGCCTATGCTGCTCTGTACCATCACTCATTCATATATCCTTATGTACATATTCTTTATCCCCTTACACTGTGTACAAGACAGTAGTTTTGGATGTATGTGACAAATAAAATTTGATTTGATTTGACATGTGGAGGTATTTTAACACCATACTAATCTGCTCAGTTGGTCCTTGCTGTACATACCGACGTTGTGTGATAAGAAAATGTAACTTTTCAGAGATAAAATGACAAATATTATACTCAGAAATCTAATGACTTGCAGTACTTAAGCCTGCTTTTTGAATGTAATGTACACTATGTAGACATTTTTCCAGTTGAAATATGTTTTGAGAACTAAATATTCATACATGTTGGTGGTCTTCTAGACAGTGTTTTGACACGTATTTGAAATGTACAATTACCCATAAATTGCCATAGATCACTGCATAGATAAGTTATTGTTACAGTGTGGTGTCCTTATTTCCCCTGTCTGACCGCGCTCAGAAGAGTCTGCCTGGGTCTGAACCACATCTCCGATCCACCCAAGGAGACGAGAAGTACTCCAGGGAAAGGAGGAGAAACTGAGAAACCTCTAGGTTAGATCTTCAATCCGTGATGGACTTGGGGCAATTATATCTAATTGGGGCCCGATCGTCTTCCCTAGATCCCCTAATTCAGACCCAGGCTGGGTCCCAAATGGCACCCAATTCCCTACATAGTGCCCCTACTCTTGACCAGTGCCCTGTGGGCTAAATTAAAAGTAGTGCACTGTATAGGGAATAAGATGTAATTTGGGCCGCAGACTCAGTGGTGCTGAGCTGGGCTGTAGGATGGAGTCAGGGACTGGGAGTGATGCCACATTGCTCCTGGCACCCAGCGAACCTCCATGGAGCACGGACCTCCTTAGCTCCCCCTTTAACCAAAGCTGTATCCTTCCCTGGGAAGGCTACCGACGTACCCCTGGCAAGTTGACCAGTCTCAACGGGCATGTGCAACTTGGAGGGAACGTCTAGGTCCGGGATTATGCATCATCAATATCAATCAGTGGTCCAGTATGTCAAGGATGAAGTGTGTTGACATTTTAGAAGTCTTGAAAAAAAGTCATGAGACCACTACTGAGTGAAGGTTTAGAACTAACACATTGCCCAATGGCTGTAGCCAGGCTATCGCCAGGTGATTTGCGGTGCCAGGAACTGTTCTGTGAAATCAGTCACGGCCGTCACACACTTTTAACTGTTAACTGTGCTCTTATGAAATCAGAGGGAAGAGAGAGATGTTCCTCCATGTGCAGCTGGTTTCAGGTAATCACCCAGTAGATTGTCTACTCTTTTAGCCAGGCTCTCTCCCCCTCTCCCCCTCTCCCCCTCTCCCCTCCAGACTAATAAGCATGTCTTGTAATCGGGTTAGCTGCCCCGTCGGCCAGAGCCGGGGGACCTAATTGGGACAGAGACGGTGGACAAAGTGAAAATGAATAACTCTGGTCGAGGTCTTATTAAACTAGGTTGGTCAATTAGAAACGTGTGATGTGATAACGCTCTACCATGCAGCCCCAGTCCAGGAGAGATGACTGTGTTAGAGACAGGGACCTGGACTGAACCAGGAGAGGTGACTGTGTTAGAGACAGGGACCTGGACTGAACCAGGAGAGGTGACTGTGTTAGAGACAGGGACCTGGACTGAACCAGGAGAGGTGACTGTGTTAGAGACAGGGACCTGGACTGAACCAGGAGAGGTGACTGTGTTAGGGACAGGGACCTGGACTGAACCAGGAGAGGTGACTGTGTTAGGGACAGGGACCTGGACTGAACCAGGAGAGGTGACTGTGTTAGAGACAGGGACCTGGACTGAACCAGGAGAGGTGACTGTGTTAGAGACAGGGACCTGGACTGAACCAGGAGAGGTGACTGTGTTAGGGACAGGGACCTGGACTGAACCAGGAGAGGTGACTGTGTTAGAGACTGGGACCTGGACTGAACCAGGAGAGGTGACTGTGTTAGAGACAGGGACCTGGACTGAACCAGGAGAGGTGACTGTGTTAGAGACAGGGACCAGACCAGACCAGACCAGACTAGAGACATGGCCCTTACAGATATACAGGGTCTGGTACAAATGGACTGGAACCATTTGGAAGCATACCATAACTCCACTTTGAGAAAGCCAAGAGATAATGGCCTCTAAACAGATCCCTGATAGGAGTGTAGGCCTGTAGATCTGGTCTATGTGTTGCTGTCACCAAGACAGACTGCTCCCATAGCCAGTCGTGCAGCTCCCACGAGCACATATCAACGATCCCACGCATCAAAGGGATGCTTCAACCTCATTTATAGTTATAATAGATGGTCCAACGCCAAAGTGGAAACGTCTTGACATTTTGTGAACCCCCCCCCCCTTTTTATTTTTCCTCACGAGAAGGAGAAAGGGATCAGTGGATCCAACTCCAGAAAGAAAGCTGAAGACTGGACAGATCCGAGGTACAGCTCACTGGAATGTGGAATGACCTCGTCTTCTTCAACCTCCTTTTTAACACGCCGGTCATTAATGTGGAATGACCTCGTCTTCTTCAACCTCCTTTTTAACACGCGGGTCATTAATGTGGAATGACCTCGTCTTCTTCAACCTCCTTTTTAACACGCCGGTCATTAATGTGGAATGACCTCGTCTTCTTCAACCTCCTTTTTAACACGCGGGTCATTAATGTGGAATGACCTCGTCTTCTTCAACCTCCTTTTTAACACGCCGGTCATTAATGTGGAATGACCTTGTCTTCTTCAACCTCCTTTTTAACACGCCGGTCATTAATGTGGAATGACCTCGTCTTCTTCAACCTCCTTTTTAACACGCGGGTCATTAATGTGGAATGACCTCGTCTTCTTCAACCTCCTTTTTAACACGCCGGTCATTAATGTGGAATGACCTCGTCTTCTTCAACCTCCTTTTTAACACGCCGGTCATTAATGTTTTACTTGTCGTTAAGCTTTATTAGCTGGAATATAATAGGGCCAGAAAGATGAGTGAAAACGCCATCGGATGGAGCAGCCTTGCTCACTCGTTTGTTCTCCGTCGGCTCCCTTTGCTTTCCCAACATGTGCTAATGATATGGTGTATCTCGGGGTTGCCTGCCGCAATGCATGTCATTTCATTATCAGCTTGACTTTGTGTCAATCCGTATCGTCTGCGGAACACAAGCGCCTCTGACGCCGGCCAAGATCCAGGAACACCAGGCTGTGCTGCACCGTGCTACAGAGGGAGAAACAACACCGTTGTCTTTGACTCATCATAATGCCTTGTGTCTCTGTCTGTCTCCACCTACCCCCCTTCTCTCTGCAACTTCCTTTCTTTCTCTCTCTCCATCCATCTCTCCCTCAATTAAATTTCAGTTTAAGGGCTTTATTGTCATGGGAAACATATGTTAACATTGCCAAAGCAAGTGAACTAGATAATAAACAAAAGTCTCTCTCTCCCCCCCTCCCTCCCACCGTTCCCCCACCCGGCTCACAGCTGCTTGTCTTGACCTAAGTGTGTGCGGCATTATTATCACCAACCAACCGGAGGCAGATGTAGTGCAGAGGAAAACTAGGCCTTTAGATCAGCCCTAAATCACCACAATGAAAGTCAATGGTTCCCTAAGGGAAGTGCATGGGGACATGTTGATCGTGGAGTTTTTAAAGCTAGCTCTTGTGTTATAAATGACTGTGCTTTAGGTCTAGTTTCAGACTGCTGAGATACTGATATACCTACAAAGTATTCCCTGGAAAATAGTGCCCGATTTGTTTCAGAGTTGACTATCCTGGTTTAATAAATAAATGGCTGAATGATTCACAAGTACAGTGGGAACATTTGACAATTGAGCAGTACATCAGTACCCTCAGTAATTGTATACCTCAGTGTAACCTGAGGTTGACGTCTTAAACGTTCCATCTACTCTCTCTGTGTAATCAGGTTGGCGTCTTCCACTGTACATGTCAGTGTAATCTAGTAAGCAGTCCCCACTGCCACGCCATTATAGTATTCTCCCATCCCCAGCTAGCGCTGGAAGTTTCCGCGGGGCTTCAGGTAGCCTAATGCAGACAAATGGAGCCTTAATGCTATTCCAGAGTCCCGTCTCTGCATTCCCTCGCTTCGCTCCTCGTCATCAGTTTGTCTTCTCCCCTCAACACATTTCTGGTACCTTTAAGCAGCACTTTATTGTGGCGTGTTAGTTTGTCCAATTGCATTAAGCGCAGAGTAACCAGGAGTCCATTTGGTACCTGATCCTGGTCCAGATAGTTTCAGGAGACTGTTAGGATCCCATTAGCTGTCCTATGCTACAGAAGGCTTTCCTTCCAATGGAAGTTGATGCATCATCAATTACAATACAGTAGGAAACTAAATAAGGTTTTACGTCTTTTGAAAATGTAAAAACGTATCTTCTGATCGTCTTATTGCGAGGGGCTGTAGATCAAATCAAGTAACATCAAGGAACAGTGCAGGCCCTTCCCTAACGCGTTTAGGTTCTGATGAGACGCAACTCTAGACTCCCCTGAATAGGACCCACCACTCTGACTTCCTGTCCAAGGCAAAGTGTTCTGCATCTCCATGTCTCTCCACGGTGCTAGTTGGAAGAGAGGCAGAGACTCAGGCTAGTTTACCCCCACGTGGAGAGCTCCTCTCTGGGATTGACTGTGTTGTACCCCCCCCCCCCTCCCCTCTCCCTGTCTTATGGGACTGCCGCGGTGCTGTGGGAGCCACTGCCAGAGGAGCAGCGAGGCTATAGCTCTCAGATTTATTGAAACTTCTTGTCCCGTCTCGGTAGCTCATTTGTCAGGAGACCTAATTTACGCTGGCCCTTAAGACTAATTGCAAATTTGCGGGAAAATGCTGATGTCGTTGGAACTGGGAAGGTTTCCTTTTTTCCCTCCCTCCTCCTCCTCAGTGCCCCTTGCCATGCATCCACTAATGTATTTCATCTGGAGAGCAGAGAATAGGCAGAGAGGCTGATTTTTAGAGGGAGAGAGAGACTAGGAGGGAGCTTATAACAGCATTGGTACTAATGAGACCACAAACAAACAGGAAGCAGCGACAAAAAACTACAACGCACACAAACTATTTACTGTTTTATATGCATGATACGACAACCCCCTCCAAGGCCTTACTTCCTCCTGTATCTAGGCATGAAGCAAACCCCCAGACTGTGTGTGTGTGTGTGTGTGTGTGTGTGTGTGTGTGTGTGTGTGTGTGTGTGTGTGTGTGTGTGTGTGTGTGTGTGTGTGTGTAAATAAATGTCTTAACACTGGGCCACATGGCATCGTCTATGCTCTGTCCGACCACCAGGCCCTACTATAGTAGCAACAGTAATGATATCAGGCCAGGCCAGGGGAATGGCTGTGCTCTGTTATCAGACTGTCCCCCCCCCCCCCCCCCCCTCACCGTAACAAGGACATCTTTATTAGGTTAAAGTTGATGTCAGATGAAGCCGTTAGGCCATAAACAGATTCCTTCCAGACAATTTACATCATATTTCAACAGAACAGAGGGTCTGTTGTAACTGTCTCCTGGGTGCAGACACATGGCACATCATCACACACACACACACACACAAATGTTTTGTATAGGTGGCTTTAGTTCAATTGGATTAGGTCTGTTTTCTGTAAAACAAATCACTATCATTTTCTCTGTTTGGGTCTTTGACCTTTTTGTTTTTCCTTCATCTAGAAAAGAAAGTCAATTCTAGATGATTATAGTTTCATCACCACGGTATATTAGTATGATGTGACGTTTAATAGAAGTGTTTCGATGTTATAATGTTTGGATGTCAGGCATTTTGAGCCTAAATACCAGCATTATGCACGTGAAGCTGATGTTTTAGGAACTCTGTGGATTGAATCGGTTCTGTGAGTTCAGAACAACATATGTGGTGTAATTACAGTGTCCAGTATGCAGCCACATGGTTGAGTCAGGGGATCCCTCTCTGCTTCATCAGGCCTCTGACACGTTCCACATACTCTGTGGACGTCGTAGACATGGACCTATGCAGGACTTGATACATTCCCGTCAAAGTTAGGAACATGTCCTTGGAGCAGACCTTTCTACCCACATCATAAAACAACGCTGATTGAATGTGGATAACTCTAGGTTGACTATTTGGCTGATTGAATGGGGATAACTCTAGGTTGACTATTTGGCTGATTGAATGGGGATAACCCTAGCTGGGCTATTTGGCTGATTGAATGGGGATAACCCTAGCTGGACTATTTGGCTGATTGAATGGGGATAACCCTAGCTGGGCTATTTGGCTGATTGAATGGGGATAACCCTAGCTGGGCTATTTGGCTGATTGAATGGGGATAACCCTAGCTGGGCTATTTGGCTGATTGAATGGGGATAACCCTAGCTGGACTATTTGGCTGATTTGAATGGGGATAACCCTAGCTGGGCTATTTGGCTGATTGAATGGGGATAACCCTAGCTGGGCTATTTGGCTGATTGAATGGGGATAACCCTAGCTGGGCTATTTGGCTGATTGAATGTGGATAACCCTAGCTTGGGCTATTTGGCTGATTGAATGGGGATAACCCTAGCTTGGGCTATTTGGCTGATTGAATGTGGATAACCCTAGCTGGGCTATTTGGCTGATTGAATGGGGATAACCCTAGCTGGACTATTTGGCTGATTGAATGGGGATAACCCTAGCTTGGGCTATTTGGCTGACGATACCCAGTAGCCACAATATTTTCATGCCCCAGTGAATTTCCAACGGCGTTCTTTCTCACCGTTCTGTAATTTGTATACATGCACTTTCAAGCCCTTTCTTTGTCGAATCACATCGCACAGAAACACCTGCAGCTAAAACAACTTAAATAACATGCACACATACACAACCAATTTGGTTTTCTTTCCTCCCAGTCTGCTTTGATGGGCTTTTTTGAAACCGATCCCAAAAAAACACTGCTACATTATTATGAAAACGTGCTTGGAGGGGTTAGGGCCGAGCAGCAATTATATGATTACCGATAACATTATCTGTCAAAAACAACAACAATGTGTAATTGGCAGACCCCATAGTGCACTGAGAGGGCCAGATGTAGGGAGTAGGGACCACGTCGCTTCTTCTCTTCCAGTGAAGTGACGTGTGTGTTTCTGTGTGTGTGAGAGCTTTTGTGTGTGTTTCTTTGTGTGCTCACATGGTGTGTGTGTGCAGTCAGTGTAATGATAATGACTCCCAGCCCTGATCCATACAGGCCTGACCACAACCTGGTCCATCAGCCTCTACCACAGTACACCAGGAGGGCCCTGCTGAACACAAGGGCTAATAAAACCCAACCGCTAGCATTCGTTAGCGTTAACCGCTCCACTTTGATTGGTAGAATTAACGGGATAATAGGCCAATAAAGGATTGTTTGGAACCCAGAACAATGAGAGGTAGAGCCTGCGGGGAGAGCAGTGGCAGGTCATGGACACCCAGAGGTTCACTATTCACAATACAGGTAAGAACCCCCACCCCTCCCAGAACGCTTAGTTTCCTCCATACCAGTTGTCAGGATGTTCCAAAGTCGTTTAATAGGGGGGTGGGGAGGTGAAGTGAGGGGAGTTCTTTTCTCTGGACCTCCCACACATTGATCAGGTTCATCCACAGAGTCATGGCTCTCTCTCTCATCTACCATGTGTTGGAATAAAAAGTCCTCTTAACCAAAGGCACCTCACACCTGGGCTGGCCTGTTGTCTCTCCTCAGAGGAGAAGTTGAGGGGCTAGGGGCGACTGAGTCCACACATAGAGAACTCATTTGGGCAGGCAGAGGGCCAGAGCATTACATTCCCATGGAGGAGAAAGAGACTCACTATTGGATGTGGCACATCATTTAAAAAAACTTTTTTTTTCATCCGTTCTTTTCTTCAATTTTTCTGCCTGTCAGATGTCTCATCCTTTTCACTCAAATCAGGTTCCCGTGTTTTGACTGGTGTGTTGGCCAAGGCGGGACGGACAGAGTGGAGAGGGGTAAAACTGAGTCTAGATTAGTACAGAGTGGAGAGGGGTAAAACTGAGTCTAGATTAGTACAGAGTGGAGAGGGGTAAAACTGAGTCTAGATTAGTACAGAGTGGAGAGGGGTAAAACTGAGTCTAGATTAGTACAGAGTGGAGAGGGGTAAAATGGGGTCTAGATTAGTACAGAGTGGAGAGGGGTAAAACGGGGTCTAGATTAGTTTGGTTTTGATTAGTATTGCGTCAGGAATTTAGGCCTTCATTTGATGCCTATTGTCCGTTTTGGACGGCCAAGTTTAGCTCATGGCTCTGGTATTTCAGGGTAGAATCAGGAGAGCATGTTTAGGGCAGATTCTATCAAAGCAGCATATGTTTGTACCACTGTCTGTCTGTGTATATTTGTGTATGTGTCAGAAACCGTCTGTGGCCGTCTTGTCCTTGGTAATGTCAGGAGGGGTGTTTGTGTATATGTGTATGTTTGTGTGTGTGAGTCATCTGTGTCCTTCAGAGAGTGTGTGTGTGAGAGTGAGTGAGTGAGTGAGTGAGACTTATGGCCCGGTGAGACCCCAGTGTACAGTCCCATCTCATATTCTCCATGGAAGCCTTCAGTACTCACGCTGACCTCTGTTTTCATCCATTACGTCAGTTAGAGCTGCTATTGAGTAGTGACCTCCAACTGGGGGGGGGGGGGGGTCTACATCTGTAGTGTGTGTGTGTGCGCGCCCCTCAGTCTCTCTCTCTCTCTGGTTGGTGACGGTGGTTGGATTATGGAGTGGGTGTTCTCTCCCTTTCAACAGTCGCTCCGCGCGGCCTCTCCAGCCTCCTTTGTCTTTTTATAGCCTCCTCCTGGGAGACACACTCACACACACTGCAACCCCCCACAATGCAACACAAGCCAAAAACACCTCTCAGTTCCTTCGCCAGAGCCCCGCGCCTGGGCATTACTGCTGTTCCTCCTCCCCTCTCTTTCCACACACCTTCTTCTCATCCCTCCGCTCTCTCTCTCTCTCTCTCTCTCTCTGCTTCCTCTCCGTTCTCTCTCTCCGCTCAGCTTGAGTTGGACCCAGCGTGGTGTGTTTGGAGCATGTGCGTGTGGTAGTGTGTGAGTCATTGCATTACACCCCAAAGACCTCCACCCTGTTGGAAGTGTCTGTGACGGAATTCAAATAGTTACACCAACCAACCTTATGTGATCCCGTGAATCAGATTCTCTCCAATATGTGAATCATTCTTCTCATATTTCCCTCTCTGCATCATCATTTAGAGATTTTTAGATCAAAGTGATACTGAGGTCGAAAAATATGTCCGTTACTGTGAATGTTCAAGACCACAGTGCTGTTGAATGAAGGTTGAAGTGTGGTTTTTATCTTGACTCAAATAAGTAGCCTTTAAAGTGGCTGTATCAAGGTCATACCTTAAGAGCCCCAGCTACAGGGCCAGTCTGCTGTGGTTTCCTTCACTTTGCTCTCCGGATTAGCTGCTTGAGCAGCTGTCCTGCGCCTCGCGTGTCTACCAGTTTAGATAGCTAATTGCCCCATTCGCTGCGTGATTGGCTGCTAAGCACGCCCGGCCACTCCCAGCCTGGCTAGACCCGTCCCTCCCACCCACCCAGCCTGCCCCTGGTGGCATCAGACACACAGGCGTGGCACGGCACCGACATGGTCGTTTGTCTTCCCACCACAGTGGCATATGGCAAGAGCTGGCACTGCACAGATGTCCACTAAGTGCTGATGAAGCCTGAGGAATGAATGGGAGGGCTGGCTGAGCTGGGAGGGTGGTGGGGCCCGGCTATGTACCTCTGGAGCAGAGCAGGCCCTCTGTATTGGGCTGGACTGGAGGAGAGAAGGAGAGGAAGGGATGGTAGTTTAGTCTAGGCTGTCAGACCCTTTTTATGTGGGTCCACACATTGCAAGAAGGGGAGTAGCAGGAAGGAGTTAGTGAGGAATCTGTGTGTGTGTGTGTGTGTGTGTGTGTGTACTCCAGAGTATTTGTTTCAGTTGCTATGCAAGTGAGCGTGTACTTGTGTGTTTATGCATGTGTGTGAGTGTGCAGCGCTGGTGTAGTCCAGGCCTGGTTGAGAGGGAGGGGGATTAGCGACGTAGGTAGAGGGAAAGCCTGTCAAGAATCATTCACAGCTTAAGTCCAAATAGCTTCAAAGTCAAGAATCCTCCGGGGGGAGCCAGGGAGGCTCTGAACCTGTCAATGGCAACTTACTCCTCGGATATCAACGCCAAAGACTTCAATAATGACATCACCCAGGCACGGGGGGCTGGGGTGTGCAGGGGAGGGCGAGGGGATGGCTTTCTGGGGTGCCAGGGCCCAGTCGGAGCACTTTGTAGTCCCTCTGATGAGGGATTTGCAGCTGCCCGATACCAGCCATGCCATCCTTGCTGACGATTGGCCACAGAAGCCACCCGCGTAGCTTATCTGATTTACAGCGGGCTTAGCGGTTGACGGTGGGAGTGTGTGTGTTGGATAGTAGTGTGGGAGGGAGGGAGGGAGAATGGGGTGAATAGGGACAGGGTCCGCCCCCCAACAGTCCACTCATCCCAATTAATTTAGTCTGCTGCTCCACATTACCTCCACATGACCTCTTCATTACTTCCACATGACTTCTTCATTCCCTCCACATTACCACTTCATTACCTATTATTTGCACCACATTACCTCTTCATTGCTCCACATTACCTCCACATTACATCTTCATTACTTCCACATGACCTCTTCCACGTGACCACTTCATTACCCCCACATTACCTTTTCATTACCCCACATTACCTCTTCCACATTACCTCTTCATTGCTCCACATTACCTTCACATTACCTCTTCACTGGGCCACATTACCTTCACATTACCTTTTCATTACCTCCAGATTACCTTTTCATTATCTCCACATGATATATTTGTTACCCCACATTACCTTCACATTACCTTCACATTACCTTCACATTACCTCTTCACTGGGCCACATTACGCTCACATTACCTTTTCATTACCTCCAGATTACCTTTTCATTATCTCCACATTACATCATCCTTAACCGCACATTACCTTCACATTACCTCTTCACTTGGCCACATTACCTTTTCATTACCTCCACATTAAGTCTTCATGACCAGTTGAAAGGAGCTGAGCTGAATTATTCTGAGATTGACTAATAGACTTGTAGTTGGATGCTTTCTTCTTGTGTTAATGATGTTTAAACTGAATGCAGCGCAATTATATACAATATAGACCACAGCTATAAACCAGACAACTTGATGCTTTGACAAATGCTGCAGCCTAGGCTACACCCAATCTGGTAAGTGACTATACCACAAACTGATAGGATGTGGGTACTGTGTTTCTGGAGAAGAAGAAAGTGCACACAGCAATCCCGTCTCTGTGAAATTTCCCAGCGCTAAGGTTTCATCAGCCCACTTCAAAGCCGTTTCTAATGAGTGGAAAAACAACACCGGCTCCTGCACGACATTAAAGACAGCCGCCATCTTTTTTTTGTTGTTGTTATATTTCACAAGCTTTTCTCCCACAATGTTAGCAACTCGTTTTCACCTCCAGCACTCCAGCACAAACAAACAGTGAAGTATGGCACTTTTGTAGACAGTTATGAAATGCAGCTCATTGTTAACAATGAAGTGCTGCTTTGACTCGGCTCCGAAAGCAGATTATTTCTGCTCTTACATGTAGGCCAACACACTTTTTATGGGGGGGGGGAAATGAAAAAACAAACGCTGGGGACTTGCCAGACAAACTACAAAACCTCCATTTTGATATAATTACCGAATTGCCAGTTTTCCTTTGTTCTGCTGTAAAGGGAGTTTTTTTTTCTGCTGTCAGTTATTGGTTGACGAGGAGGAGTGATTGTACTTTGGTTCCTTTTCCCTTTGATAACCCGTTCAGCTCGTTGTTTGGAGTTCTTGGCCCCTTAGAAGCATATCGAATTTGGGTCGCCCTTCCCAGCCTCCGTAACAGATATGGAGAATCGATAGAGCATTACAGTGCTGTGACAGCACCACCGCCCCTCCACCGCCCCTCCACCCCCCTCCACTTCTCCACTTGGCTAAAAGGACCGCAGTGACAACGGCTTACTTCATGCCAATGAGATCACCGAAGACGAGCAGCGCAGGTCACATTATCTGTCTAGCGACAGCGGGTGGGTGGACATTAACCCTGCGGTGACACCGGGGGCCGAGGAGGGTTGTTGTAGCAAGTTACCGTGGGTCAGAGAAGACCCCAATTAAATCCCCAATCCAATCTACAGGAGGACGACCTCGTCTCCCTCTACGGCTGTTTATCTATCTGACACTGGCCTTCTCTGTCTGTCTCTCTGGTTCCTCTGCCTCCCTGCCTGGCTTCCACTCAGCCCGCTAGAGTCAGATCTGATACAAAATTCCATTTAGGGGTAAAAATGTAAAAATCCCCCCCGAGCTAGTTCCCAGGTGTCGGGTCGGTCAACAACACAGAGAAGGAAGAAGAAGAACGAAAGGAGAGAGAGAGAAGGGGAAAAAAGAGCCACGGTCTGAGTTTGTTCAGGTTCGAGACGGAGCACTGTGTCTGTTGGCAGCTTGTTGGGCCAACATTGTTTGACGTTCCACCCCTAGTGCGTTTGTGGGCCTTTGAGGGCTTTATGGCTTCATGTGACTCTCGCCGCCAATAGATTCCAGATGCCGACTGTGTGGGAACAAGAGAGAGAGGGTGATAGAGGGAGGGAGGGTGATAGAGGGAGGGAGGGTGATAGAGGGAGGGAGGGTGATAGAGGGAGGGAGGGGGATAAAGGGAGGGAGGGTGATAGAGGGAGGGAGGGTGATAGAGGGAGGGAGGGTGAGGGAGGGAGGGAGGGATGGTGAGGGAGGGATGGAGGGAGGGATGGAGGGAGAGAGGGAGGGAGGGAGGGAGGGGGAGTGAGGGAGGGGGAGGGAGGGAGGGAGGGTGATAGAGGAAGGGATGGAGGGAGAGATGGAGAGAGGGAGGGAGGGAGAGATGGAGAGAGGGAGGGAGGGAGAGAGGGAGGAAGCGTAGCCAGGTGTGACCCATCATGATGTGAGATGTCCTCTGTGGAGATGTCCATGCTTTCAGACTGTGTGTCTGTGTGTGTCGCGCTCTAACTTTTACGGAAACGACTTGAAGAATGGGAGGGAACAGATGATGGAACAGACTGTCAGTAATCTGACACAGGTAAGATGGACACACACACACACATACACACTTAAGACAATTACACACCCACACTTACACACGTCACTTGGTACTGTAAGTGCTGTTGGTCTACCCCTGTGAGTAGCCTCCGCAGCACGGTCACTGCCAAGGCACGGAGTTCATGGTTTCAGTCCCGTTGTTCAGCACATTTGCTCCTGGCACCGGCCGACTCCAACATGTGGCAACACTCTCAGTCTACAGCACCAGGTTGTGTCCTAAACAGCACCATACATAGTGCACTACTTTTGACCAGAGCCCTACAGTTGTGCATTATGTACAGTATGTAGTAGGGTGCCATTTTGGACTCACTCTCAGCCTCATAGCCCCAGTATCAGGCCCGGGACCCAACCTGATAGCTAGGTAGCTCCACAGTGGCCTACTTTAAGGGGAAAATTGTCAGCAGGCCCCAATCCCAATTGTGAAGTCCCAAACCACAAGCACAGATAAACGTCTGCAGCATTTCTGAATGTAATTACCTTCAATCCGGTGTCCCTTTCTCCAAATGGCAGGAAAGAAACAACAGAGAAGGTTAACAGAACAAGGTAGCGAAGCTAACCTGTAAAACAGACTACAATACATTCTAACTGTCTGGTGAATAGTGAAGTATGTTTTTGCCTTACAGTATGTTCTTGAGGGGGAAAAAGGAGAGAGAGAGAGAGAGAGAGGTTGTGGGAAGAGAAGAGGTAGGGCCGAGTTCAGTCAATGTGCTTTTCATTTGAGGAAAGTTCAAATGTATGAGGGGGATAAATCAGATTTTGCTAAATTTGTTTTTGTTTAAGATTCTATGGTCTGTGGATGAGGAAAATGGGTTGACCTGTGTGGAAAAATGGGTTGATCTGTGTGGAAAAATGGGTTGATCTGTGTGGAAAAATGGGTTGACCTGTGTGGAAAAATGGGTTGATCTGTGTGGAAAAATGGGTTGATCTGTGTGATGCTCAAGAGTTACTAGAAGGTTATGAGATGACAGTGTTTTGGTTGCAGCCGGGTAAGAGGATGTAAAACAGCGATACCATTTAATAATGCATTCATATCAGAACTCCATACCACCTGGGCAAAAACTGGTTGAATCAATGTTGTTTCCACTTCATTTAATTCATTGAGATGATGTTGAATCAGTGTGGAAAACTGAACTGATTGGATTTTTAAAACGTCAATTTTGGCTTTTTTTTTCATCCAACTTTTAACCAAAATCAAATGATATGATAAATGTTTTGGTTGATTTCACATTGAATTCACGTTAGTTGACAACTCAAACACATGTAAATCAAAACTAGATGTAGTTTGGTGTTGGCTCCTATTTCACTGGGTCGAATCATATGGTAAATGTTTTGGTTGATTTCACATTGAATTCACGTTAGTTGACAACTCAAACACATGTAAATCAAAACTAGATGTAGTTTGGTGTTGGCTCCTATTTCACTGGGTCGAATTATATGGTAAATGTTTTGGTTGATTTCACATTGAATTCACGTTAGTTGACAACTCAAACACATGTAAATGAAAACTAGATATAGTTTGGGGTTGGCTCCTACTTCACTGGGTCGTCATAAAGGTTCAATGCAGCCGTTTTTATCTCAATATCAAATCATTTCTGGGTAACAATTAAGTACCGTACTGTGATTGTTTCAATTAAAATAGTTTTGAAAAAACAAACAAAAATAGCTTCTTAGCAAAGAGCAAGTTCAAAGATTTGGAACTCTTTTTTTATGAATCTATGAACTAATTCCCCAGACAGGCTGCAATGTCAGGCGGTCTATTCAAACAGCTCTTACACTAAAAGGGCATTTTCACAATTGAACTATATTATTCCAACCTCGTAGTGTGGAAATATATATAAAACACAGGAAAATATTGTTTTGGACTGCACTGGGCCTTTAATAATTGCTCACATTTTCAAATGTATATTTGGATGCTCCAATATCTTGCCACCATGTGGTGTAGTGGTCACCATATAATACTGTTTACCCGCTTTCCCTGTTTACCCGCTTCCCATACAGTTCA
The DNA here is from genome assembly GCF_057628025.1 of Oncorhynchus mykiss. Classification (NCBI taxonomy): domain Eukaryota; kingdom Metazoa; phylum Chordata; class Actinopteri; order Salmoniformes; family Salmonidae; genus Oncorhynchus; species Oncorhynchus mykiss. The sequence continues at coordinate 17,302,682 of NC_143040.1, forward strand.
ATCGGAAGTTTACATACATCTTAGCCAAATACATTTAAACTCAGTTTTTCACAATTCCTGACATTTAATCCTAGTAAAAATTTCCTGTCTTAGGTCATTCAGGATCACCACTTTATTTTAAGAATGTGAAATGTCATAATAATAGTAGAGAGAATTATTTATTTCAGCTTTTATTTCTTTCATCACATTCCCAGTGGGTCAGAAGTTTACATATACTCAATTAGTATTTGGTAGCATTGCCTTTAAATTGCTTAACTTGGGTCAAACGTTTCGGGTAGCCTTCCACAAGCTTCCCACAATAAGTTGGGTGAATTTTGGCCCATTCCTCCTGGCAGAGCAGGTGTAACTGAGTCAGGTTTGTAGGCCTCCTTGCTCGCACACGCTTTTTCAGTTTTGCCCACAAATTTTCTATGGGATTGAGGTCAGGGATTTGTGATGGCCACTCCAATACCTTGACTTTGTTGTCCTTAAGCCATTTTGCCACAACTTTGGAAGTATGCTTGGGGTCATTGTCCATTTGGAAGGCCCATTTGTGACCAAGCTTTAACTTCCTGACTGATGTCTTGAGATGTTGCTTCAACATATCCACGTAATTTTCCATCCTCATGATGCCATCTATTTTGTGAAGTCCCTCCTGCAGCAAAGCACCCCCACAACATGATGCTGCCACCCCCGTGCTTCACAGTTGGGATTACTTTTTGATAGTCATTATGGCCAAACAGTTCTATTTTTGTTTCATCAGACCAGAGGACATTTCTCCAAAAAGTATGATCTTTGTCCCCATGTGCAGTTGCAAACCGTAGTCTGGCTTTTTTATGTTTGGTTTTGGAGCAGTAGCTTCTTCCTTGCTGAGCGACCTTTCGGGTTATGTCGATATAGGACTCGTTTTACTGTGGATATAGATACTTTTGTACCGGTTTCATCCAGCATCTTCACAAGGTTCTTTGCTGTTGTTCTGGGATTGATTTGTACTTTTCGCACCAAAGTACATTCATCTCTAGGAGGCAGAACACGTCTCCTTCCTGAGCGGTATAATGGCTGCGTGGTCCCATGGGGTTTATACTTGCGTACTATTGTTTGTACAGATGAACGTGGTACCTTCAGGCATTTGGAAATTGCTCCCAAGGATGAACCAGACTTGTGTAGGTCAACCATTTTCTTTCTGAGGTCTTGGCTGATATCTTTTGATTTTCCCATGATGTCAAGCAAAGAGGCACTGAGTGTGAAGGTAGGCCTTGAAAAACATTCACAGGTACACCTCCAATTATGTAAATTAGCCTATAAGAATCTTCTATAGCCACGACATAATTTTCAGGAATTTTCCAAGCTGTTTAAAGGCACAGTCAACTTAGTGTATGTGAACTTCTGACCCACTTGAATTGTGATACAGTGAATTATAAGTGAAATAATCTGTTAGTAAACAATTGTTGGAAAAATTACTTGTCATGCACAAAGTAGATGTCATAACCGACTTGCCAAAACTATAGTTTGTTAACAAGAAGAGTGGTTGAAAAATTAGTTTTAATGACTCCAACCTAAGTGTACGTAAACTTACGACTTCAACTGTACCCCCGTTTTTCAAACGTAATCTATCTAGATTTCAGCTATCAGATCGGATGAAATGGATAGAAATACAATGAATAGAACAGGAGGCCACAATCAGGGAGGGGGGTGGGGGTCATTGATAACACATGATAAGAACAGTAAACATTCTAAAACATAAGGATGATAATGATAACACAGAGAACAGTAAACATTCTAAAACATAATGATGATGATAACACACAGAACAGTAAACATTCTAAAACATAAGGATGATAATGATAACACAGAGAACAGTAAACATTCTAAAACATAATGATGATGATAACACACAGAACGGTAAACATTCTAAAACATAATAATGATAATGATAACACATAGAACAGTAAACGTACTAAAACATAATGATGATAATGATAACACATAGAACAGTAAACATTCTAAAACATAATGATGATAATGATAACACATAGAACAGTAAACATTCTAAAACATAATGATGATAAAACAGTAAACAGTAAACATTCTAAAACATAATAATGATGATAACACAGAAAACAGTAAACATTCTAAAACATAATGATGATAACACAGAAAACAGTAAACATTCTAAAACATAATAATGATGATAACACAGAGAACAGTAAACATTCTAAAACATAATAATGATGATACAGAAAACAGTAAACATTCTAAAACATAATGGTGATGATAACACAGAAAACAGTAAACATTCTAAAACATAATGATGATGATAACACAGAGAACAGTAAACATTCTAAAACATAATGGTAATGATAACACAGAACAGTAAACATTCTAAAACATAATGATGATGATAACACAGAACAGTAAACATTCTAAAACATAATGATAACACAGAACAGTAAACATTCTAAAACATAATGATGATAATGATAACACAGAACAGTAAACATTCTAAAACATAATGATAACACATAGAACAGTAAACATTCTAAAACATAATGATGATGATGATAATACAGAACAGTAAACATTCTAAAACATAATGATGATAATGATAACACAGAACAGTAAACATTCTAAAACATAAGGATGATAATGATAACACAGAGAACAGTAAACATTCTAAAACATAATGATGATGATAACACACAGAACGGTAAACATTCTAAAACATAATAATGATAATGATAACACATAGAACAGTAAACGTTCTAAAACATAATGATGATAATGATAACACATAGAACAGTAAACATTCTAAAACATAATGATGATAATGATAACACATAGAACAGTAAACATTCTAAAACATAATGATGGTGATAACACAGAGAACAGTAAACATTCTAAAACATAATGATGATAACACAGAAAACAGTAAACATTCTAAAACATAATGATGATGATGATAACACAGAAAACAGTAAACATTCTAAAACATAATGATGATGATGATAACACAGAAAACAGTAAACATTCTAAAACATAATAATGATGATAACACAGAGAACAGTAAACATTCTAAAACATAATAATGATGATGATAACACAGAAAACAGTAAACATTCTAAAACATAATGGTGATGATAACACAGAAAACAGTAAACATTCTAAAACATAATGATGATGATAACACAGAAAACAGTAAACATTCTAAAACATAATAATGATGATAACACAGAGAACAGTAAACATTCTAAAACATAATGGTAATGATAATACAGAACAGTAAACATTCTAAAACATAATGATAACACATAGAACAGTAAACATTCTAAAACATAATGATGATGATAACACAGAACAGTAAACATTCTAAAACATAATGATGATGATAACACAGAGAACAGTAAACATTCTAAAACATAATGATGGTAATGATAACACAGAACAGTAAACATTCTAAAACATAATGATGGTGATAACACAGAACAGTAAACATTCTAAAACATAATGATGATAATGATAACACATAGAACAGTAAACATTCTAAAACATAATGATAATGATAACACAGAGAACAGTAAACATTATGTTGACATTCTGGGCACGTCTTTGACAAGGTCCAATGGCACTGCTATGATCGATTGACCTATCTTCCCCTCCACTCTCTCCTGCAACTCCTCATCTGCAAAATAAACACGGGGCTGCCCCTGCTTGTGCCCAACTTAAAAGGGGTGAAGGCCCCCGTTGACCTGCTCAGAGAGGCCACTCTGCGGGGCTGCCGCCTGCTGCCGACCCACTCCCAGTCTTCCTGTTTAGATGATTGCAGCCGAGCGGGTGGCTCTCCAGTGTCACTGATAAGGAGCGCTGATCGCCAGGGCGGTGGCAAGGGAGGTCAACCCACAGAAGGGATAAAGAAAAACACAAGAGAAAAGCAAAAAAAATAATAATAATATCTCTCTATTCTCCTCCGTTGGAGAAAAAATTACTTTTTACTCCCAAACTTCCCCACTGCCATCCACCATGGCACCTAGGCTATTACGCTGATAGACCGCGAACACCCCCCTTCCCGCCTCCACTCCTACCTCCCTCCCTCTGCAAGTCTGGCCGAGTGAGCGCTCTGCGGCAGATGGGGGCCAGAGTCTTAGCCACATCTCAAGCTAATTTACAAAGATCCCAAATTATTCCTTATCTGGCGGCTTTAAAGGTTCTAAGGTTGATTAACACAGAGCCCCCTGTCCTGTTTATCAGGGTTGGGCTGGGCGGCGCTGCAGAGAGCAGAGAAAAAAAGGAGGGTGGAGATAAGTGCCGACCATTAAACACTTCTACTTCGCCTAATATTTGTGTGGCAACCATCTGCTTAACTGATCTGCCTTCATTTTAATTAAACGGGATCCTCGTGTTGTTGGAGTCATTACGCGGCGGGCTGCGCTGAGGCGGCGGATGCCAGGAGAGGCGTTTGTGATGAGTTCAGCCGTTCCCTCTTGTCCCTGGGTTGCCTCTTGACAGCCAGGTTGAATTGTCTTCTAACCGCCACTCGGAGTTAACTCCTTCCTGACCAGACTCCTCTTTCACCTTTTGATGCACCTTGTGGGTAGCAGAAGCACCTGAATGTCTAAGACACATTTCTCTAAAGGGACAGTAAAGGGATATCTGTGATCTGACGACACAACACATTTGTATCAGCAGTGCTGCTGAGGACGGCGCTCCAAACCAGGCAACAAAAAACAATGTGTTGCAGGAGCAAAGTCTGTAACCCAGTGGGTGACCCTTGGTGCATACGGACACTGATTCTACGGACACTCTCCCCTCCGCCCCGGGGTCTATCCGACCGACGGACACAGTCCAGACTAAGGCAGTAATGGTTTGATTTGCCCAACGCTAGTTGGATCGATGCGGCTGTTTACTGTTTCTCCCTCTCTCATCCCTTTTGTCTTCTTTCTAATTTAGTGTTCCCAAACCATGGACAAGGGTCTGTGTGTGTATGCTGCGCTTGCAGCTTCGCCCTCCTCCCTGCTCTCCATCACTGTCCATTGATGTTTTTTCCTCTCTTCCCTTCCTTCTCTCTTCCTCCCTCTCTCTCCCTCCCTCTCTCCCCTCTCCCTCTGTTCAGCCTCAGAAAAGAGCCGCATGCCTCCACACTTTTGGACAAGACTGATGGCTCGTCAATAGCATTAGCCAGCAATGCAGGCCTCGCTGGTGTAGAACAGAATCGATATGGCCCCAGTAAAAAGTCTAATACGTTGACAAGCCCATCCTAGCCAGGGCTCATGTTACCAGAAATGAGTTTTTATAAGGAATCAGCCAGTCGCCGGCTTGTTCAGTCTCATCCACCTGGATCCCAACACTTGACTAAGATTTATTACGTTTAAAGTATAATTATATATTTTAAATATATGTTTTTTTTTTTAAGGACGGACATTTCCTGGTCGACAGCTCACAGGAGGCGTTTTAGCCCTGATCTGATGAAGCTGGTAGCTTCAGGGACCGATAAAGCATTGGCACATAAAAGCTTTTCTGCTTCTCTTCATTCTGGTAATTTTCCCTCCAATTACAGAACACAATTAAAATCAATTAGTCCTCAATGAACGGTAATTGTTCCTCGCCAATGTAGGGCTGCCTCTGCCAAATGATTGGAACTGTGTGCGTGCATGTGCGTGCGTGCATGTGTGTGCGTGTGTGTGTGTGTATGTGTGTGTGTGTGTGGTGGGGCAAGACCATGTTTGGCATGTTTGCCTGTTACGCGAATGCAGTAAGAAGCCAAGGTAAGTTGCTAGCTAGCATTAAACTTACCTTATAAAAAACAATCAAGCAATCATAATCACTAGTTAACTAGATATGGTTGATGATATTACTAGTTTATCTAGTGTGTCCTGCGTTGCATATAATCGATGCAACGCTGGGGGATGATTTAACAAAAGCGCATTTGCCAAAAAAGGACAATCGTTGCACGACTGTACCTAACCATAAACACCAATGCCTTTCTTAAAATCAATACACAGAAGTATATATTTTTAAACCTGCATATTTAGCTAAAAGAAATCCAGGTTAGCAGGCAATATTAACCAAGTGAAATTGTGTCACTTCTCTTGCGTTTATTGCACGCAGAGTCAGGGTATATGCAACAATTTGGGCCGCCTGGCTCGTTGCGAACTAATTTGCCAGAATTTTATGTAATTATGACATAACATTGAAGGTTGTACAATGTAACAGCAATATTTAGACTTAGGGATGCCACCCGTTAGATAAAATACCGAACGGTTCCATATTTCACTGAAATAATAAACGTTTTGTTTTCAAAATGATAGTTTCCGGATTCGACCATATTAATGACCAAAGGCTCGTATTTCTGTGTGTTATTATGTTATAATTAAGTCTATGATTTGATAGAGCAGTCTGACTGAGCGATGGTAGGCACCAGCAGGCTCGTAAGCATTCATTCAAACAGCACTTTTGTGCGTTTTGCCAGCAGCTCTTCGCTGTGCTTCAAGCATTGAGCTGTTTATGACTTCAAGCCTATCAACTCCCGAGATGGGAGTAACGCTGCATGGGTAACGCTACTTCGAGGGTGGCTGTTGTCGATGTGTTCCTGGTTCGAGCCCGGGTAGGGGCGAGGAGAGGGACGGAAGCTATACTGTTACACTGGCAATACTAAAGTGCCTATAAGAACATCCAATAGTCAAAGGTATATGAAATACAAATGGTATAGAGAGAAATAGTCCTAAAAATACTAAATTAACTACAACATAAAACCTCTAACCTTAGATATTGAAGTGTCATGTTAAAAGGAACCACCAGTTTTCATATGTTCTCATGTTCTGAGCAAGGAACTTAAACGTTAGCTTTTTTACATGGCACATATTGCACTTTTACTTTCTTCTCCAACACTTTGTTTTTGCATTATTTAAACCAAATTGAACATGTTTCATTATTTATTTGAGGCTAAATTGATTTTATTGATGTACTAATATTAATTTAAAAAATCAGCCGATTAATCGGTATCGGCTTTTTTTGGTCCTCCAATAATCGGTATCGGTACCGGCGTTGAAAAATCATAATCGGTCGAACCTCTAGAGCTAACTGTAAGCCCCTCCCACCAATTGAGCAAATGGACTACAAAAGTTCAGCCATTTTATCTTGTTTTTGTATATATCTATTAATTACAAATAAATACTGTATTTTTAATTGAAGTTGAAACAGTTTCAACAACCAGCGTTTTCACAGTGGTAGGTCTGCTAATAAAAACGACTAATATGTTGTTTGAACACAGAGCAGAGATTACACCTCTTCTCTTCTCCTTTCCTGTGTCACTGACTGAGACTGCCTGGCTGCAGGCAGTAGTGGCTCCAGTGGCAGATGTTCCCCCCTGCTCGTGTCACTATTGATGAAGTGCTTCTTTAAAGAACTCTCTGGAATGGCCAGGGCCAGGCACTAATTATGACAGTCCTGCTGAACAGGCAGCTCCTGTCAGGTCCCCTCTCTCTCTCTCTCTCTCTCTCTCTCTCTCTCTTTCTCTTTCTCTTTCTCTCTCTCTCTCTCGCCCTCTCGTCCTCTCCCCCATACTCCAGTGGCCTTCCTGGGCTTCAGAGGACCAATTAAAGCTGCAATATGTAACTTTTTGGGCGACCTGACCAAATTCACATAGAAATGTTAGTTAGATCTGTCATTCTCATTGAAAGCAAGTCCAAGAGGTGGTAGATCTGTTCGATGTGCGATATTTTTATGCATCCTGTTCTTAAGTTTCATTTTTGCGTCTTTTACTTTCGATTTTGCACACCAGCTATTTTGGGCTATGGAAAATATATTTCACAGCGGTTTAGATGATAATGATTCTCTACACTATACTATCTTATTTTGTTACATAAACTGACATTAGGCAAACTATGAGTTTTTTTGCAATACTTCAAGACAGGTTATTGTTTGTCAGCATGCACGCAGTATACGTACAAGCATTTAGCCAAGCAGAGAGAGAAACTCTCTTCATTGACAAGAGGCCTGAGTCTACTCAGTGGACTAGACCAACACCAGCGTAATTCCAAAACCTCACCCATCAGACAGGACAGACAGACTGCTCGTCCCTGACATCAACTGTCCATCGGCGGCTGCGTCCGTCCGACTATTCTCCTCCTCTCCTACCTCTCAAAGGTCAGCGGAGGGGCTGTGTTTTTGTCAGGACCAATTGATGGCGGCGCCCTGTCAGGAACACTACACGGTAGGTTATGTAGCAGGTGGACCAGCCGCAGACTGCCATGCAGCTCTGTATCTCCCAGGGTCTCCAGTGAGGGGCCGTCACTGATGGGGCTGCGGGGGCCATGGGCCCTCATGCTGTGGGAAATATATTTTACTGCCCCCCCCTCCCTGGGTAATCAATACCACCAGCACTATTATTCTGCCACGGGGCCACGGCGTATCGACAGCGGCTGGATGAGCAGCCGGCGTGTGACAATGAGGAATGTTGTTTAATTCAAGGTCATTAAGCCTCCTCGCCTCCCGACGGTTGCTTCTTCACTTTCAAAAGGGCCAGCATTATGTTCCTGTTTCTTACCAAAGAAAACATCCCCGGTGCCATTCGTATCAATTTGTAATATGACCGCCGCCGGAGATAATGATGTAAGCGGGTGATGGCTGTTATCCAGGATCCATGGTGGATCCATGCTGGATCCATGGTGTCCAGTTCATGTCTGTCATGTTTGAAGCCTTCCTGATTTCAGGTTCTCTGCTGCTAAACTTGACAAATATTTTGAAGGTCATTTGGTATTTACCGTTAATACTGTCCCTGCAAAAGCAGGAACATTGCCTTTAAATTTCAATCGCGCTATAGTGCTGAACTTTGGCGATACAGATTGAATCGAGCCCTTTGGGTTTAGTGTTGATTTGAAAAGAGGAATTCAGAGCTGCAAATTCAGGGAAGAAACGTTTTTTAAAACTGACCATGTCCTGTGCATATTTCACTGTCTAGGGATCGCAGGAGGCTGCTGAGGGGAAAACGGCTCATAACAATGGTTGGAGCGGCGCACGGCTGGAAACCATGTGTTTGATATAAACTAAACTTTTTCAGGACCCTGTCTTTCAAAGATAATTCGTAAAAATCCAAATAACTTCACAGATCTTCATTGTAAAGGGTTTAAACACTGTTTTCCATGCTTGATCAATGAACCATAAACAATTAATGAACATGCACCTGTGGAACGGTCGTTAACTGCCTACCGTCTGTAAGTTGTTAGTGTCTTAAGGTCACAGTTATGAAAACTTAGGACACTAAAGACGCCTTTCTACTGACTCTGAAAAACACCAAAAGAAAGATGCCCAGGGTCCCTGCTCATCTGCATGAATGTGCATTAGGCATGCTGCAAGGAGGCATGAGGATGCAGATGTGGCTAGGGCAAGCAATGTCCGTACTGTGAGATGCTTAAGACAGCACTACAGGGAGACAGGACGGACAGATGATCGTCCTCGCAGTGGCAGACCATGTGTAACAACACCTGCACAGGATAGGTACATCCAAACATCACACCTGCGGGACAGATATAGGATGGCAACAACTGCCCGAGTTACACCAGGAATGCACAATCCCTCCATCAGTGCTCAGACTGTCCGCAATAGGCTGAGAGAGGCTGTACTGAGGGCTTGTAGGCCTGTTGTAAGGCAGGTCCTCACCAGACATCACCGCCAACATCACCTATGGGCACAAACTCACTGTTGCTGGGCCAGACAGGACCGAAAAAAGTGCTCTTCACTGATGAGTCGCGGTTTTGTCTCACCAGGGGAGATGGTCGGATTCGCGTTTATTGTCGAAGGAATGAGCGTTACACCGAGGCCTGTACTCTGGAGCGGGATCGATTTGGAGGTGAAGGTTTTGTCATGGTCTGGGGCGACGTGTCACAGCATCATCGGACTGAGCTTGTTGTCATTGCAGGCAATCTCAACGCTGTGCGTTACAGGGAAGACATCCTCCTCCCTGATATGTGGTACCCTTCCTGCAGGCTCATCCTGACATGACCTTCAGCATGACAATGCCACCAGCCATACTGCTCGATCTGTGCGTGATTTCCTGCAAGACAGGAATGTCAGTGTTCTGCCACGGCCAGAGAAGAGCCCGGATCTCAATCCCATTGAGCACGCCTGGGACCTGTTGGATCGGAGGGTGAGGGCTAGGGCCATTCCACCCAGAAATGTCCGGGAACTTGCAGGTGCCTTGGTGGAAGAGTGAGGTAAATCAAATCAAATGTATTTATAAAGCCCTTCTTACATCAGCTGATATCTCAAAGTGCTGTATAGAAACCCAGCCTAAAACCCCAGACAGCAAGCAATGCAGGTGTAGAAGCACGGTGGCTAGGAAAAACTCCCTAGAAAGACCAGAACATCTCACAGCAAGAACTGGCAAATCTGGTGCAGTCCATGAGGAGGAGATGCAGTACTGAATGCAGCTGGTCACACCAGATACTGTTACTTTTGATTTTGACCCTCCCCCTTTGTTCAGGGACACAATTTTCGATTTATGTTAGTCACATGTTTGTGGAACTTATTCAGTTTGTCTCGGTTGTTGAACCTTATGTTCATACAAATATTTACATATGTTAGGTTTGCTGAAAATAAACGCAGTTGACAGTGAGAGGACGTTTCTCCTTTACTAAGCACTAGTCAACCTGAAGAGGAGCCATTGTCTGAAGGACTTTGACTGGAATAATAGTAGTTTGTTGGAAATGTAAGTGGCCTTTGTTATGCTTGTTTATTTTGCCGACAGTGTGATTTGTGCAGAATTTCCAACTGTGATTGTAGAATCGTCATTAAAGCACGTTTTGGTAAAGTGCAACCTTTGTCTGCCTGCCTTTCAGAAAGAAGTATCATTGGGTGCATTCGAGCAGATCACTTTTGTCAAGTCGGTGACTAGCGTTGGTCACCACCTTTCAAAGTTTATTGCATTATGGGGTGAACAATTGTCTGGCTTGCGTGAACTTTACATGAACTTTACATAAATAATGTGATCAAAGTTCATGACGTTTTGACTGCAAATTTCTGCAGTTGCTCTTCGCCAACTTCACCTTCCAGCCATCACCTGCGTAGTGGGAGGCTCCATTGTCAACCAATCATTAGGGTGCTTTTCAGACAAGACTGAAACAGGAACCAACTTTGCCATGATTCATGTATACAGTAGATATATACAAATGAATATGATATGAGTCTCTCTCTCTCTCTCTCTCTCTCTCTCTCTCTCTCTCTCTCTCTCTCTCTCTCTCTCTCTCAATTGATTGTACAATGTGTACACAAGGTTTCACTTTGAGTGTGTGACATGGGGGTTGGAGACATGTTTATTTCAACTTTGTAAAGAAAAGCTTTTATAAACAATGGTAACTGGCATGTTGATCTGAGCCTTGCTGTTGGAAAATCCCTTTAGTGTCCGACTTTCGGCTGTTGCAGATGAACCAGACTTCATTTGTCTACAGTCGGTTGCTTTAGCCTTACCACTCAAACGAGCCCAATGTCTCACTAGCACTACAACTCCTGTATTTACAAGGAAGCAAACAGAACGAAACAGGAAAGACCTACCTGGGGTGTATTCATTAGTAGGATTCCGTTGCAAAACGTTTTGAAACTGAAACGTTTACTCCAAACTTAACATTATGCAATGATAACTAGTTTCTATTGGACAGATTCAGGTAGGTCCCTCCCCGTTTCATTCTGTTGGCTTCCGTTTGGTCCCTAGGGTAAACGGTTTCCGTTGCAAGCTGTTTTGCAACAAACTAAACGTTTGGCAACGGAATCTGACTAATGAATACATGAATTTGTGCCATATAAATATATTGTTTTCCATTGAAACAGTGCAAAACAAATTAATAGAAACTCTGATAGACGAATGAATGCACTCCTGGTGATGCTACAGTATCAGGGTTGGTGTGCTTGTAAAATCTTAGGTTTTTGATGCAATCAAAAAAAATCTACCTTTTCCAGGATATCAACAAATCACTGGCAAAACTATGATTTTTAATTTTCCTAAAGCCTAAGCCTTACAACCAAAAGAATGTGGGTTAACTCCACACTTCTTGTTCTCTCTTGTGCTTTAGTGTACGGGTGGATCCCCAATCGTATTTCCTTGATTCCTCACATCCTATCTCCTTCTTCCTCAAAATGCATTGGAGAAACTTCTTATTGGGGAGGAACTTTAGACCTTGGGATCAATTACCCCCAAAAGTATTAGCGAAATAGCGAAAATCCTCCAGCCTCCTCCATACCTAACAAAAGTTGAGGTATGGTTTGGGGGTTGAGGGGGTGAATTCCGTGCTAGGGAAAGTACCATTTTGGAGAATGGGCATTGGCAAGATTTGAACTTAGGACCTTCTGGTCCCTATCCCAGTGCCTAGTCCAATCAGCCAGAAGGGGAGAAGGTACACTGAAGGTACACTGTCTGTTTTGTCCACATATGTAAATGTATTCAGTCAAAGTTGGTAGATTAGAAATGTAATTAGTTTAGAATGTTGGGTAACAAAACAAACAATCAGTCGGGATGTGAACCAGGAAATTTGCAGATCGCAACCCATGTGTAACGCCCCCATTCACCTCCAACCTACCAGGGCTTTTTTTATTTGACTCTCACTCGTAAACTCAACCCACTAACGTGTCACTCTGAGCTCTGCCCACTGAACTTTCATTCAACCAATCACATTAGTTCTCTGCTCTTGACGCGGAGCTTCCCTGACAACAATATTGAGGCTGGGATTCAATCCAAGGCACCTTTCAAAAAGTCTAATGCACTGCGGTATTGAATCCAGGCCTGAAGGAGGAAAACTCCTGTGCAGAATTCCAGGGCTCTTTCTCAGTTTGTTTCCTTGTGTCCTCTCTCCTCGTCTACTTCTCAAAACGCATTGGAGCGGAAGATCATACACCCTCAAGACATGCGAACCTCCCCTGTTATTGGTAATGGTGAGGTTAGCGTGTATCCGGGAGGGGGGGGGGGGGTGATATTTGACCCTTTGTAACTTTCTCACTCATCGTTATTCACGATTTATTCAGGATAATCAGTAATCATGGTAGCATTCACATGAATGTAGAAGTGTTTAGAAAACATTCTTGTTTGTAATAAAAGTGACTCCAAAATGACACACTACATGATTTACCATTTGTTTCTATTGGGCACAAATTAATCTGAAACAACCAACAAAACTTTTGACTACTTGATTTCTATGAATCTTTAGTGTTGTTAATGTTGACCCAAACCTTTTTGATATGTTTTTGCTTGTTAAACATCTCTTTATCTGAACAATAGTATTATTATAAAATAATATAATTTCCAAATGTTTTGGACCATACAATATAGCTTAGTGTTTGAATTATTTATTTTATACAGTTGTCATTGCTCATCTTTATCAAGGGTGTCAATTTCAGACCCAACTGTATAATATTATTGTTGACAAGCACATTGCCCTTTTAAAGCACATTTATCTCCATTCCACTAATATGATAACACCAGCAAATCCTAGGGCTGTTGTCAGTCCAGGACTAGGCCTAATAAGTGTCTGGGAAACTGGCCCCGAGTGCTCACACTGGTACATCTTTAAATGACTTCATTAATCTAATCGTCCACTAATTGGTCAAGATAGCCTTTCCCCCAATGATTTTTTATCACAGCTTAATTAAAACAGGCCAGCAAAACTGCTGAAATTGTGTCTTGTCTGACCGGCTTGATTGACAGACTGTCCCTGTGCCTGTCGGTGTTAAATTCCAGCCACTCATAAGATGTCCTCCCTTTACCCCTAGAAAAAAAAAAACACACACACACACACACACACACACACACACACACACACACACACACACACACACACACACACACACACACACACACACACACACACACACACACACACACACACACACACAAAAAATCCCTTTCAAAGACAAGCAACGTGCCACGTCAGATTGCCAGTGACTGATAAATCTTTAATATAAAAATTGTACAAGAATTCTGATACAAATTACAAGAGGTATTTGGACAAAATATGAATAAAATTCCATTTACATCCCAAAACCCATATGCATTTTATGCAAAAACCATAGACCGTTATGATACAGAAAAATACAAGGAAAGCAACAAAACAAAATCAATTAAGAAAGAGGACCTTGTTTTCTCCTCCAGTCTGCTAATGGGAAAAACCTGTTTAGGAGACATACAGTATTCATGAAGCTGCCAATGTCACCATTATGAAACCAAGAGTGAACCAAGCTTCCCCTGTTGTAGATGCTGCAGTTTGCGGTGTGACTCTGCAGCAATGCTGCTCTGCCAGGCAGTGAAAATAAGAGTTGATTGAGATGCAGGCCTCTGGTTGCAGGGCGGAAACACAGCCGTTTAGCACAAAGAGAACCAGACAGCTACACAAAAACATCACTGTGGAAAAGAAAATGCACACAGTCTTTTTGAGATTATTTATATATAAAAAAGTAAGATTGGCATGTTGGTAAATAGTTTGGGGTGACTTGCTATAATGTTAAGGATTGTGAGATGTTATTTTGCCAAATGGGTAAAAAGCAGATTTTCTGCATGTTTTTTATTTGTTCCAGGATCATTTACTGTAGAATTGCTGTTACCAAGTTCCGAGGGTAATGTTGGACCACAGCGTATCATCTGTAAAACCACCAATCTGCCCATGTGTCTTTTGAGCCTTGCCACATGTATTTTTCAAGATGGATGACGTTAACCAGACAGCTCGCAAACATCCCCCTCCACTTACACTGGGTTAACGTCCTACCCTGCTCTCCACAGACTTAAACAAAGTGGACAGAGGTATACAATCCATAACGGATCACTAGACAACCCCACCTGCTCCATTGTCATCTCTCTCCTTCCCTCTCTCCATCGCTCTCTCTCTCTCTTTCAGTGATGGTGTGTTGTGGGGAAACTGACATTTGGCAGTCAAGAGTCCCCTAATGAAATATTAAAGGCTCACTCCACTCAAGCTGGCCAGTGAGGGTTTTAAGAGGCCTTCTCCTCCTGGGGACTGAGCCAGGACAGTAATGGTCCCATCGGCCTGACAACTGGGCTCTGTCCTGGACCCAAGTGGGCTAAAGATGGTAAGAAAGAGGGAGGGAGGGAGATTGAGGGGTCAGGCCCTCTCAAAGGAGAGAGGAGAAAATGTACTGTAATGTCTCCCGTGAAGGAGGAGAGGGAGAAGAGTGGAAAGGTCAGGGGGCTCCATCACTTTCCAGCCAGACAGTCAAGAAGGCTGGCACGGCTTTCTCGCTCTCTCTGCTTCTCTCCATGTCTCCTGCCTTGTTAAGTGACTGCTGCAGGTCCCTGCCAGACCGCTTTCGTTCTCAGACCAGTCCCTCTGCTCTCCTTTCTCTCTCCCTATCCTCTAGTCTGGCTATTCTGTTCTGGACAGTCTGTTCCGTGTCAGGGCAGTTTTCTCAGCTCCTTTGCAAGCTCTCTCTAGGAGCCGTGGCGTACTGGCATGGCCATCGAGTAAGAGACAGAGGGGCTAGAGATGAGGAGTCAGTGTAAGGGAATTTAATCTCTCTCTGGCACACTAACGCACACACTAACACACACACTAACACACACACTAACACACACACTAACACACACACTAACATACACACTAACACACACACTAACACACACACACACACTAACACACACACACACACTAACATACACACACACACTAACATACACACACTAACATACACACACACACTAACATACACACACACACTAACATACACACACACACTAACATACACACACACTAACATACACACTAACACACACTAACATACACACACACTAACATACACACACACTAACATACACACTAACACATACACACTAACATACACACACACACTAACATACACACACACACACTAACACACACACACACACTAACATACACACACTAACATACACACACTAACATACACACACTAACATACACACTAACATACACACACTAACATACACACACTAACATACACACTAACACACTCTTAACATACACACTAACATACACACTAACACACACACTAACATACACACTAACACACTCTTAACATACACACACTAACTAACGCACACACTAACATACACACTAACATACACACTAACACACACACTAACACACACACTAACACACACACTAACACACACACTAACACACTAACATACACACACACACACTAACATACACACACACACTAACATACACTAACACACACACACACACTAACTAACACAACACACTAACACACTAACACACACTAACATACACACACACTAACATACACACTAACATATACACACTAACACATACACACTAACACATACACACTAACATACACACACACACACACTAACATACACACACTAACACACACACACTAACACACACACTAACACACTCTTAACATACACACACTAAGTAACACACACACTAACACACACAGGTCACTGATTGAGCTCCCTGGCTGCTTGAGAGGTCTACAACATTGAATAGGACAAGAGGAATGTTTAAGCTTTTGGGTTCTGCTGTCTTTCTCATCAGATCAGGTTGTGAGGTTTAACCGCGCAGGCTAAGGTCACTGGCTACAGCAGCGTTAGTTAAGACTCCTCTTAGCTTGTTACAGTCTCACGTTCCTCAATAGACTGCGTGTTGATTCCAAACCAGACTTCCCAAGCATTCTCCCAGTTCTTTAATATCCACGGTATTCATCGTAAGCCATCACTTTCAAAGAGGGGCTTCCGCACCTTGAATACTTCCGCACAACTTGAATACGCTCAGTTGGACAACTGACTAGGTTTCCCCTTTCCACCTTCTCTCTCAGTGCATTCCATGGCAAGTCCATTGCGGTCCAACTCAATGCTACATTCCACTGTTCTCCATAATGAAACGCTAGCGTGCCCTGCAGTGACAAGGCTGTATGCTAACGTTGGACAGACTGCTTTATTACATAGAGTGATGGACCGTGGATGAGCTCACTCTCTCTCTTTTCCCCCTCTCTGCCTCGGGGTGTCCTTGTTTCCCGCCCATCACCAGTCCTCTTGTTGCTGTCATCCCAATGGCCTGTTAGCAGGAAGAGAGAGGGAGAGAGAGAGAGAGAGAGAGAGTGTGTGTGTGTGTGTGAGTGAACGAGAGAGAGTGAAAGAGAGACAGCTGTCAGCAGGGTTCCTGGAGTGACACTTCTGTACTTCTCCGGCTGGGCACGTGGCGGTAAGGTGCAGTACGGTGCACTGAGCACATGAGGCAGGCTGTGCCTCAGTGCCACTCCAGGGTGTTGCCGAAGGTTCCTGTACAAAGTTTTTCCTTCACCTGGGATAAACAGGCAATTACACATCCTTTTTCTACGGCGATGGCCATTTTGTGAACTTAAGAGTACCCTATTAGTCGGTATCCCTAAAGGACCCGGGAAGGGGGCGAGGGGAGGGGGGTGAGTAGTGGGTTGAGGGGGGCGGGGGTGGTTTCTCTCAGGGAGGGAGAGAGAGAGCGGTGAAAGAGAGAGACCGGTTTGGATCTCTGTCGGCGTCACAGTCCTGTCAGCAACATTCACGTCTGGCGGTGTAATGAAGTGACAAGTGAGTTATTAGACAGATCAGCGTCAGAAGGCCTCCAGGTAACGGTGGAACAGCACATTTTTAATGATACTCACTGTCATCCTTTCTTCCTCTCAAGTCAGCCCTCCACCTCCGCAACCCCTTTCACTCAGCTCTTTCTCTCTCTTCAGAGAGGAGAGGGGTGAAGCCTGCTGCCAGTGTCGTGGAGGTTGGTAGAGAGAGGAGAGGGGTGAAGCCTGCTGCCAGTGTCGTGGAGGTTGGTAGAGAGAGGAGAGGGGTGAAGCCTGCTGCCAGTGTCGTGGAGGTTGGTAGAGAGAGGAGAGGGGTGAAGCCTGCTGCCAGTGTCGTGGAGGTTGGTAGAGAGAGGAGAGGGGTGAAGCCTGCTGCCAGTGTCGTGGAGGTTGGTAGAGAGAGGAGAGGGGTGAAGCCTGCTGCCAGTGTCGTGGAGGTTGGTAGAGAGAGGAGAGGGGTGAAGCCTGCTGCCAGTGTCGTGGAGGTTGGTAGAGAGAGGAGAGGGGTGAAGCCTGCTGCCAGTGTCGTGGAGGTTGGTAGAGAGAGGAGAGGGGTGAAGCCTGCTGCCAGTGTCGTGGAGGTTGGTAGAGAGAGGAGAGGGGTGAAGCCTGCTGCCAGTGTCGTGGAGGTTGGTAGAGAGAGGAGAGGGGTGAAGCCTGCTGCCAGTGTCGTGGAGGTTGGTAGAGAGAGGAGAGGGGTGAAGCCTGCTGCCAGTGTCGTGGAGGTTGGTAGAGAGAGGAGAAGTCTTAAGAGTTTACACCAACGTGTCCATCAAAGGGTCCATCATGCCCATTGCAAAATAGTCATAAAAAAAACTGTCCAACACTTTCATGGATATAACGGGGGTTTGAATACTGTCTACCACGTAACACTGTGCGTTTTTATCCCCTTTAGATAAGCACCAATCAAGAAAGAGGAGCTCTCAATTTTTTTCACATCCATAGTAACACGACAAAAACACAATAATAACCATCAACTCAAGGGCACAGACTCAAAATGAAGACCGATCTGTCTTTCTTTTTTTCTTTTCTTTCAAAAAGAAAAGGAATTGATATTGGACAAGACATCTGCATCAAGATGACATCACCCGCCAATAAATACCCCTTCCCCTGGCTACTTTGCCTAGTTATCTGAAACATTTGTACCTTAAGATGTGTATGGAAACAAGGAAAATGGCTGCAAATAACTCCGAAAACAGCCAGGCAATGGCGACAGAGTTTCACAGAGTTCACCTTTGAAGCTGACAATCAGCAATGGAAATCAATACTGAAAAAATATAGCAAAATGCTTAAGACTCAAGTGCATCATATCAACTTATGGGGTGTGTAAGTTAAAGTACAACTGTATGGCGGAAAATTATAGATGTTTTAAAAACCAATGCTTCTTTTGGTCACAGTTTAAGGACTATTTCTTTGTTTTATAATCAATGTGACATTCACAATACTTCTGATAGGATGGCCATTTTTTGCATGGAAACGTGTATGTAATAATAGGACACTCAACCAACGCTTGTTTTAGGTCACAAATACCACATGCAGTAGAAAGATTAGCCTACTTCAACCTCTGTAGCCAAGTACTGTGATATTACAGTCACACACTTGAAATGAAAATAACACAAACTAAATTCCTCAATACTTAAATCTTCTGCCTTGAAAACCAGCAGCTGTCTTGTGGTCAGTCACGTTACTGTATCTGGTAGAGCAGAAATACTTAGACTTTTCCTGAATACCATTATTTGAGTAAATGGGCCGGATGTTTGGATTCGTTCAGGAGAAATATGGGTCTTTTGTTGTGAAATAGCGTTTTTGAAACTGAACACGTGCAACAAAAAAAAAATCAACCTGCCACAAGTATGCTAAGTCATTTCCCCTTGGCACTGTGGCCGTCTCAGACCCCGAACATCGCGGAAACCAAAAACATTGCAAAGTCCTTGTAATAATATTACACATCCCGCTTGTATAGTTGCAAAGTGCGAAAAACTGACTTGGTATAGTAAAAGCTATAAATGATAACAAAAACAAAAGAACAGAGAATGATATTGGTGTAGGAGCCCAAAAAAAAAGCATGCCGGCAACCTCCGCATATCTAACAAGTAGATACAACAAGTCACATGATCATTAGTTCTTCTCAGTTTAAAAATGGTTTTTAAACTAACATAAATGAGTCAAGCTAGTGAAGATGCTACCTCTTTCTTGCCTACCTTAGCGCTGGAAGTATTGTACTGTAACATAAAACCAAAAAAGAGAACCAAAAAAATAGCTAACAACCATCAAATACAATTGTTTTACACCAATAGCCTCTTGGGACATATTATTTACAAATGAAGCAGTCATGCTCTTGTATGGGGTTTCCTTTAAAAGCTATCATTACACAAATACAACAAGAAGATTTATATTTTTATCATTTCTGCAAGCAACAGTCACAAATAAGAGTTTGAATAGATTCTTTGGAGATGGACAAAAACAAAGACATATGGGAAATAGGACATGGGGTTTATGGGAAACCGGCAGGGCCAGTTTTTGGAATAAAGACACTTCAAGTGTCTCATCCTCGTTCTTCCAAAGAAGGAAAGGTCAAAAGTCAACGCTTACTGTATATAGTCACTGGATCTCATCGAAGGGAAAGAGAACTGTGGTGCATGACGTCTAGGGGTGGTAAGGTGTAGTTCCTGGGGGTAAGAGCTCATGGTTTGGGGTGAGAAGGGAGTCGAGGAAGGGACTAGAGTTGGCCAGACGAGGGCCAGGGGGTTGGGCTAGTCTACCATGGTGGTGAAGGGCACGTTGTTTTTGTGGAGGTTGGGGTTCTGAGAGTGGCGGTTGCGGCTGCGCACCGAGGAGAACATCATGTTGCAGCCGGCCACTTTGCACTTGTGCATCTCGCGCAGGTGGACAGTCTTGTAGTGCACGCGTAGGGTCCCTTTGTTGCTGTACACTTTGTGGCAGATGCTGCACAGGATCCCACCACTGCCACCGGTGGAAGACAGGACGGTCGGCGAAGAGGAGGGGTCGGTGCCGGTCAGACCTTCTTCCGATCTTCCTCCGACTCCTCCCTCGCCGACCTGGTCCCGCCGCCTCCCGGCCCCTGCCTGCCCCGGGGCATGCTGGGAGCAGTCCTCCCCGTCGCTGACCCCTCCCTCCTCCAGGTCATCCAATAGGATGCCCTCGTCGCTGCCCTCGTCCGACTGGCGTGATGAATGGACTGACCCGCTGGACTGAATGCTGGACGCGGTGCTCAGGTCCAGCACCATGTAGTCGTCTGGGGGGCCACTGCGGTGGTAGAAGCCGTTGGTGAGGGGGTGGTGGAGGGGGTGGTGGTGGTGGTGATGGTTTAGGGGGTGGTGGTGGGGGTAATCGGTGCCTGCCGGGGAGCTGGCGTCACGGTTCAGCCCTCCTCCCCCCAGGCTGGCGCCACCAATGCCCGCCCCTGCCATGGCGTCCAGGCCCAAGTGGTGCCCGGCGTAGATCTTAGCCAGGAACTCGGCGCGCAGGTCCTTGGGCAGTGGCGTGAGTTGGGGGTCCAGGACAATGTCGTCCAGCTCTTTGGTAAGCAGTTTGCGATGCAGGTTGATGTTGGAGCTGTGCCTGGTGGAAAGACATAATGAAGGGGGAGGTAGAGAGAGATCGTTTTCATAAGAAAATAGCTAAACAAGTTGTCAAATCAAGCAAAATGGTGTTTCAGCGCTTTAAACAATGACTGGAATGATAACATTCTCAGATCTTTTTAGAAAGATGATACATTTTGCATTCCAAAACATGTGTTCTGTCTCGCCCAACACATGCACCTATGCTTGGAGTTCTAAGTATTTGAATGCTATTGTATCAGTCACTACATTTTCAATAACCCTCCTCTCTTCCTTTCCTCTTCACTAACCCCTGACCTCACGCCAGACAAAATAACTACTAAACGATTCACCTTTTAAACCTCTCCTCACTCTTTACCTTACTTACTTAACCTATCAAGAGGAAGCTACGTTGTCCTTCTCTTAACGTTCCCCTAACTGGTCTAACGCGGTGTGGCGAGAGCACCCCGCCACGGTGTTTACCACAGTCAGCACGTCTAGCACAGCTCCGCTGCAAATCCAATAGACTCTGACTCAATTAAATACTCCACCATATTGAATGAGAGTTTATCAATTGATTGGAGCTGTGGTAATGCGATAATGGAGGGAAAGTGGATAGCGTATTAGATCTCCGACAGCATTATCACACTGGCTCCCCATTGGAAGGGGCTTAATCAGGCCTCCCCTTTTTAAACATATGATCCCCATGTATCCCCTTCGCTTTAATAAGAAATAAAAATGTCCGCTTTATCACACAGAGAGCAGTAGTATCTCATAACGCATAGCCACCGCCATCGAATTCACAACAAGGAAGTGTAAGCCTGGATCTGGTGTCGTGCTACAGCTTGCTAGAGCTAAAGGGTATTGTTTGTGAGGTGTAGCAGTCTGCATTGCAAAGCCATGCCAAAAGATGTGAGGTAAAATGTGTTTTGACAGCTCAAATTCAATGCCTCTTCCCTCCAATTCCACAGTTGCCATTTCAGACTGGGAGGGATGCAGGCTCCACCACAGCAAATGTCACAATAAAATGGACAAAGAAAGGTAAACATAAGTGTGTAATAACTGGTGCCAGATATGGAAGTGGCACAGTATACACATCCCACTGTCCACAATACAACATGTTAGGGGACTTTTCAAATGAAATCAAGACTTTTAAAGTGAAATTAAACAAAAGTAAGCAATGACTAAGGAATATCAAGCAGTGCTTTTAAATATGAGGGGTTTCATGCAAGGCAAGGGGCACGGTGGAGGGAGTGACAAACTAAAAACAGACGTCCTTGGCAGGACAGGACGAGGGCAAATGGATTCACAATGTATAGTAGAGCTTACCAGCAGTGCCATGGTTGATGCAGTCAAAAAGGGTCCCTGGCCTTTAATTATTTAGTTCCCTATCGGACATTCTCCTGCAAGAGGGTAAAAATAGTATACATTCATTGGAATGGAGGGACCCCTTTCTTTCTGTGTTACAAGAGGAAGCAAACAGGAGCACCGTCCACTTGAGCATTGTCAGCATCGAGGAGCGGGGAGAATCGATTGGCCGTGGTTGTCACTGCCGCGTGTGTGCCTGTGCGCGCAAGCTTGTGTGTGTGTGTGTGTGTGTGTGAGAGAGAGAGAGAGAGAGAGAGAGAGAGAGAGAGAGAGAGAGAGAGAGAGAGAGAGAGAGAGAGAGAGAGAGAGAGAGAGAGAGAGAGAGAGAGAGAGAGAGAGAGAGAGAGAGAGAGAGAGAGAGAGAGAGAGAGAGAGAGAGAGAGAGAGAGAGAGAGAGAGAGAGAGAATATACAGTACATCCATGTTCTGAGACTTATGGAAATTCTTAGCTCTCTTCTTTTAACCTATGATAACAGTCTGATACACAGATGGTGTTATCTTATGGTCCATAGTCATGACTCATTGTCTCTACTAATGTATCCCTGTCTAGATGGAGAAATGACTGTTTCCACAACCAATAAACAAACAATTGGGTCTAGATATTTTGCTACATCGATTACATTCAATTTGATTGGTTTGTTGATTGTTTTTAGTGGGGATGCCAACAGGCTATGGCATTAGCTGATGTGATTGGGCTGTATGCTGTTGATGATGCTCAGGTAGGCGGGTCCTTTGCAACATGTCTCCACCCCTAAAGCCACACCCCACACACTGCTCATAAGCTCTAGTCTGCCATGGCTCCCTGACTGATGAGGTTAAAACACATGCTAAAGTGCCAGGCAGTAAGTACCCTGAATTACTACAGTATTACTAAGTACTACTGCATCAGCCATATGTCATTACTGTGATATCAGCATTTATACTAGATGACAATATCAAGACCACAACTGAATAATTAACACACAGCCCATCTACATTCTACATGTATATGTCCCTTCTGGTCCTTATACTGTCATTCACAAAGTCCACATTCTGACCCTGAGGGAAAAAAAGATGTGTTGAGTAATCAAACAATTAGTGATTACTGTTTCAAATAAATAAATAGATTGTTCATCTGCATCTTTGGAACAATTCAAGCCTGTGGAATATGGTGTGAGTAATGGCTGCTTGAATAGACTTTGCTGAGGAATTCACCTGCACCGGTGACAGATGCATCTCCTCCCTATCGCTAAACATATTCACTGGAAGTGTGTCAGGCTGCAGTTATATTCTTGGGGTTATATTTTCCTCATTTAGAGGCCATACACAGATTCCTTCATTTATCAGATTTAGCCTCTCTGCCCCATCTCCCTGTCTCCATCACTCTGCCACCACTATTTCACTCCCCCTCTTCCCCATTCCTCTACCCCCCAAACCAAACTCCTTCGTTCCCTCACTCCCTTCTCCACCTCTCCCTCCCTGATGACCAGTAACGTGGCAGGAAAACCAAATTGACAGTCTCATCTTCGCCCAAAGACGGGGGAGGCCTCTTGAGAGGCCATTTTGTTTGTGCAGAGTAGGAGGAGATGGAGAGAGAGAGGCTAGCTAGCTAACGCGTCTGTCCCAGCCAACGTTAATCATCTTTAGGCTCCCGTCTCTCCTCCAATGGGCCTGTCCTTCCCTCTGTACCGTGTGTGTGTGTGTGTGTGTGCGCACTGTCTAAATGAGTCGTAATGAGCAAAGTGAAGTCATATTAAACTGACGCTGATGGTTCTTTGCCTCTGCTGTCATGTGGGGTTGCTATGTGATGAGGTTTGGAGTGCAGAGGTGGGAGGATGATCGAGGGGTTGGGTAACACATTCATCATTATCTGTCTTTATTCTCTACTAGCTGTACTACCTCAGCAACACACACTGAAGTTCAGTTCAGACGTAGCTGGAGAAACTTGATCAAAAAGTTCATAAAAGGAATATTCCTCTCAGGGGTTGGTTACACAGACTCCATAGACACACCATGGAGGTTTAGATGGAAGGCTAAGTTACAGATCACATCAACAAAGCCCTGTCATTATATTAGCCTACAATTACTTACAGAATGTGAAATATTTGCGACGCTTATTGTTCCAAACGAAAGCCTTCTGAAAGTGATTCTCTGATTATCTTTTTGTCTTTATCCACAAAACCCAAATATATCAAAGATAAATTAACATAAAAGTCCCCTTTCATAGTGTAATGTCATTAACATACTGTTCATCAGTAGATATTTTGTATTTTGAACTCGGGCTAAATTAAATAACACATTCTCTCTATAAATGATCAGGCCTTTGTTTAAGCATGGCAAATCAAGAGACTGCAGCTTCACTCAAGTTCTACCAGAGACTGGGCCCACATGGCTTGAAGTGGAGAAGGAGGAGAGAGAGGGGGAGGAGGAGGAGAGAGAGGGGCAGGAGGAGAGAGAGGGGAGAGAGGGGGAGGAGGAGGGGAGAGAGAGAGAGGGGCAGGAGGATGAGAGAGAGTGGCTCTCAAACGTAATTAACCTTCACTCTCTGCATCCCTCCATCCGTGTGGGGACAAGGGGCCTCCGCACACTAGTGCATCATGGGAAATAAGTGCGGGAAAGCACCTGGTGACAGAGTCCTCCGATGAAGGGATGAAAATGAATAAAACAAGGAAGAGTTTTAATATAAACATGTAGAAAAGAGGCCCTGTCGTTGATTTAGGAAAATATGATTGACGAGGATAATAAGGCCGATGATTACTGGTCGGCACGCCTTTCAGACGTTAATCATACTACCGCTGCTGCCACCGCTGTGTGTGTGTGTGCCGCCCTCCACAATAAATATGCAATCATTTACCTCTGAGCTGAGCGCCTGGTGGCCAGGGGGCTGGAGGGAAACACTGTACTGTTACTGTATTGATGTACAACTAGCAGCTAGATGTTAGAGGACTCTCTGTACTCTATTAGCTGTGTGTGTGTGTGTGTGTGTGTGTGTGTGTGTGTGTGTGTGTGTGTGTGTGCGCGTGCGTGCAAAACAGCAGAGTGCTATGTTGTTTATCCTGTTAGTTAACCACGCCATTGATCTGTATCTTTACATCTACGTCACCATGTTGATACAAAATGCCCCCCCCCTCTCTATTCAAACGCTTGTGACACTATTGTCATTTCCCATTGTCTTTTGTTGTTTCCCTTAAATATTAATATGATACCGTAGATCAAATGTCCTTGTCCTCCCCTCTAATTGACTCTGACATCGGGGCTTTTGAGGTAGCGTTTGTTTGATGCGCCTACCTACGATCCTCTGGGGTGTCACTCCACTGTAGAGACATAATTAACTAATGGGATATGCTGAGGTACCTGGACAACCTCCTGTTGTTGGTATAGACGTCAACATCTCGCTGTGAGGAGAGAGAGGAGAGGTGGTGGGGGAGAGGAGGAAGCTGGTTATTAGCACTGCATATTACAGACCTGGATTTTGCACACATAATCTGGTTGGAAACAAATGTCTGGGTGTCCCAGCAGATGTAGGCTCAGATACGGTTTCTGTTGTTATAGAAATGTTACATTCTAAAGCTCAAATACAAGGGATGAAGAGAAGGCATACGGTTTGGTTTACTGAGATTAAATATCATTATTCTGTGATATAATTCATAGATTATTATAATTACATTTAATGCAATATAACCTGTATTTAATTAATCATACAGTTACTTATCAGATTATTTTAAATATTATTTGAATTTGTGCTAAAATATAATAATGATTGGTTTCATAATATCAGAAATAAAATGTTATTAGCTGTGGAATTTGTAACAATTTGTAGAGAATCTTATGAAAAATGTCATTTGAAACTACTCAAACTTTATGTAGCAGCAAACCAATGTCTGAGGCGTTGTGGTTTCCCAATCCTTCCTCCACAATAATATTATCAGAGGGGAAAAGTCCTTATGAAAACCACCAAATTATTTTCCCATGTTACAACTACAATTACACTGCAGCATGCATTATGTAGTTAAGGGATTACCCAGGGACACATCTGATTGGTGTTCGGCCAGAGCCCTGACTATAGCTTCAATAACCCACAATTCCTTTGGCCCCGCGATACCCCTCTGTTGTTACGCTTCTCTCCTTATTCCATAGGAGCGGCAGGCTCAGTAATACATCCCATATGCTACCAGGAATTTATGCGCCACACAAAAGATCCGTCCCGAATGTCACCCTATTTACCATATAGTGCACTACTCTTGACCAGGGTTCTGATCACAAGTAGTGCACTATATAGGGTATAGGTTGCCATTTGGGACACAGTCAAAGTATGGAAACAATAGTGTACTTAGGTGTAACTCACCCACATCTTGGTCTAAAACCGTCTTCCTTCTAAGATCCATATGTTCACAGCAGTGATTGTCCTCTCTTCCTGCTACACACCTATCTATTCATCAGTGCCTTATGTTAAAGCGCTTCTGGAATTTATGCGCTTGTGTTTCTGGTAATCGAGTCAAACTG
This sequence comes from Oncorhynchus mykiss, assembly GCF_057628025.1. Classification (NCBI taxonomy): domain Eukaryota; kingdom Metazoa; phylum Chordata; class Actinopteri; order Salmoniformes; family Salmonidae; genus Oncorhynchus; species Oncorhynchus mykiss. The sequence continues at coordinate 17,329,618 of NC_143040.1, forward strand.
TCACACGCACATCACTAGGGCAAGATTCCACAGTCACTGTGACACCGTGTCTGTGAGCGTGGGTTGAGGTTCATGCTTCACTATACGCCTGTGGAAGACATTTGGGTTCATCTTTGAGCCAAGATGGAAGACGAAACACAGTCTAATTTGACCTCGTTCCCTCACAGTTGCACCTCTCTATACTACAGCACCCACTGCCTCTTGGAAACCAAATCCTTTACTGTGAGTCAGAGGATCCTAACTAGTGCTGTTTTTCACTGATTGGTTTTTCCCACCACTGTCATCCCCTCCTCGTTTAGTGCCGGAGTTAAGTGTTTTTTTAAAGGCCATTACGGGGTCGCCGCGGCAGATGCTAATACAAGTGGGGAGCGCTAATGTCGGAGAGCGCCCAATAAAAAAGATGGACGGCTAAATTATATAGTTGGGAGACAAGCTGGGGCAGTGGTCGGGAAGGATGACGGGAGGGGGAGGGCTCTGATTCATAGTTCTACCTTGACTTCCACTAAATAAGGAAGTAGGCCGCTGAATTAGGCCTCCTCATTGGTCAGTTTGGCCATGTGTGTCCAGCTCCTGAGCAGGCATTGGTCGGCTTACTCGCCACTCATTCAGAAATGTGTGAAGTGAGTCGTTGGGATGCCTCGATACCATTGGCGTTTCTGTCATGGTAATTTAGTATCTAAACATTTGTGTAGATGTCTGTTCGCTGTGGGGAGGCTGTTATTTGGATCGTATCAAACCATAAGGTCAGGGCTATTTGTTTAATATCATATTTTATTTTAGTGCAATAAAGAGACTAATTAAAAATACTGTGTACATTACAATGAATGAGTGAGTCTCTGTAAGACTATATGCATCTGTAGGAACGCATCAGCTTTTGAGTTTGTGTGATTTTATACGTGCACAAGCATGTGTCTGTGTTTGTGTGTGTGGTTATGCGAGACAGCAGGCCTCTCGTGCCCCGGGCGCTCCCTGTCCCTAAAGCCTCGTCAAAGAGGGTAACGAACTAACGCATCATCCGCGGCTGCGTCAAACACACGCATCGGCACCGCAACGCATCCTTTAATAACACTTCCTGTCATCTCCCTGCTGTCGGCACCAGCTGCGTCAGGTGAGCGGCATGATTTCACCTTCTCTTCTCCTCCGCTAACTCTATTTTACCTGTCTCTTCTCCTCCATCCCCCCCTTTCCCCCTCTCTTTTCCGCTAACACTATAACCCATCTCTCTTTTTTCCCTCTCATCCACCTACTCCATCCCCTCTTCCCCTCCCTCTATCCCTGCCTCCATCCCTCTCTCCCTGAACAAGTGCCAGAGTCACCTGCTCTATTTACTTGGTGCTAATGAACAAACAGGAACAGAATGAACAGATGCCACTGAAACAAGGAACTTAATAAAGACCCCGGGTGGAGAGGGGAGGCGGGTGGAGAGGGGAGGCGGGTGGAGGGTTGCTGTTGAGACAAAACAACTGAGAAAAACTAGAGAAAAAACTCCTCAGAGAAGCAAATTAGATTAGGAGGGGGAGAAAACACACTCGTTCTTTATCTAAATAAAAAAGTGTCACTTGTCACCACGGCGTGCTCTAACACAACAAAACATGTTTTTATCTCTTTCTTCAGAGGAGCTGGTTGAGTGAGGCTTCCCCTCTTCTAGAGCTCTAGAATGTGGCATATGTCATTATACTGGGAGCAAAGGCATGCTCTGACTGTGTGTGTGTGTGGGGGGGGGGGGGGGCCTCTGGGGGGGGGGGGGGGGGGGGGGGCCTCTGCTAAAGCGATAAAGAGATGCATTTGTTACACTTGAAGTCATGTCTATTTTCGAGGGGCGTTGGGGAGGAGATGAATTTACATTTCCTTTCAAGGGCCCTTTTTCCACCGACACCCCACTGTGAAGACAGACTGGACCGTTCAGTCAAATGGACATGCTTGTTTACACGGTGGTCAGGGGAATAGACCTGGCAATGTCACACACAAGGCCTTTACTTCATTTTTTTATGATGCTAATAACAATGCTAATGAGTCACTATCGATGCTACCATGGGGTCGTTGTTGAGAGTTTAATTCCCTAAATTACCCTAATATCCGGACATATTTGATAGACTTCGACTGGCCTAAGAGTGGTTTTAAAATAGCCTAACGTCAAACATCCCCTCATACAAAAAAACAAAACAATTGTTAGCAATTCCTTGGAGAGCTAGATGCAAGTTGCTAGCCCAGGGCACTCTGATGTTGTGTAGCCTCAGCATGTGTTGTGTTCTGGCATCAACCTGCTGCTAGCTTTAGTGGGTGTGTGTATTCTGGGAGGGTGTGTGTGGATAGGGTGGATGTGCGAACAAGCCCAGGTAGGTAGAGCGTGGCTAGCCTCACCTCCTGGAGCAGGGCGCTAATACATGCAGTGGCTTGACAGACCGCTGTCTACGTTAATGTATGCTACCTCACCTGTCAGTAACGAGGTGAGTGAGGGGAGGTAAACAGGGGTATATCTCAGAGTGGAAGATTGTGTGTTCTGGCGATGACACCCTACTTCTCTGAACTTTGACATGACAGTCAACAGATGCCACTGTATACCTGTTACATTATAAAGTGTATCTCTGCTAATGGTGCGTTTCACTTAACATATGGTAGGTGACGCCTTAATAATTTCACTCCATCTAAGTAAGAAAAAAGACTTCACTGCAGTTGAGTAGCTCATCAAGAAAACTCATCTACTGTCCTAAACTTTCCACAATGACTGATATGATGAAATATCAAATAAAACGATACATGCACCATACATACATACATCCACAACATTGTCAATGTTTCTAATTACGTCATGTAATGTCAAAATGAAAGGACAAAACATATGTAATGAACCTACCTGTAATGAATGCCTGAATTGTTAGTATTTTTTATATATATATATATATATATATATATATATATATATACACAGTACACAGTACCTACTAATTCAAGGGTTTTATTTTTTACTATTATTCTACATTGTACAGCATTGTACTATGATATAACACATGGATTCATGTAGTAACCAACAAAGTGTTAAACAAATCCAAATATATTTGATGGGTTCACTTAGAAATGTCCTAAAATAACATCAAATTGATCAGAAATACAGTGTAGACATTATTAATGTTGTAAATGACTATTGCAGCTGGAAATTGCCGAATGTTACATATTTTTTATATATTTTTATGCAATATCTACATAGGCGTACAGAGGCACATTATCAGTAACCATCACTTCTGTGTTCCAATGTCATGTTGTGTTAGCTAATCCAAGTTTATCATTTTAAAAGGCTAATTGATCATTAGAAAACCCTTTTGCAGTTATGTTAGCGCAGCTGAAAACTGTTGTTCTAATTAAAGAAACAATACAACTGGCCTTCTTTAGACTAGTTGAGTATCTGGAGCATCAGCATTTGTGGGTTCGATTACAGGTTCAAAATGTCCAGAAACAGACATTCTTCTGAGAAATGAAGACTATTCCATGCGAGAAATTGACAAGAAACTGAAGATCTCGTACAACGCTGTGTACTACTCCCTTCACAGAACAGAGCTAACTGGCTCTAACCAGAATAGAAAGAGGAGTGGGAGGCCCCACTATTGTTTATCTCAAATTCTTGTTTTGTTACTTGAATTAATAACACCAGTTGTATCATAGTATTCATTCATATTCTACTGATATTTAAATAATTAGTCAGAAAAATTGAGGCAGTCAAATTAAGAACCAATTGTAAGCCAAGAAAAAGACACTGTTAGTGTGTATATGTGTGTGTGTTGTACGACACTCACCTGTCTCTGCTCCGTCGGGAGGGGAAGGCGGCGTTGCAGCCGGACACGGTGCACACGTGCATCTCTTTGAGGTGCACGTTCTTGTAGTGCAGTTTGACACTGTAGGAGCTCTTGAAGCTCTTCTTGCACACGTAGCAGATCTTGGGGTCATTGGAGTTGGGGCTGGTGCACAGTTCTCCCTCGGGGGAGTGCGAGGAGGGGAACTTGGGCGGGCTGGCGCCGTAGCTCATGGAGGAGATGAAGCTCTCGTGAAGGGCAGCCATGCTGGCGGCGGGCGGCTGCGGCAGCCGCCATGCCCCCGTTGTAGAGGCCGTACTGGCTCATGCAGAACATGTCGTAGGTGGGGTCGTTGAGCTCCTCCTTAATCTTGATGGCGGGCTGGTGGGGTGAGGGTGAGGTGCGGCTCTTGGGGTCTTCCATCTCCTTCCTCAGCTGCGCCTCCTCATCTCTGGCCTGCAGGTCCTCCTGGTCCTTTTCCAGGTTGTTGCCTCCTCCTACTCTGGAGCTCCTGGAGGAGTTGAGCCTCAGCCTCTGGTGCTGCTCCTCCACCTCCATCATCTCCTCGCGGTAGAACATCTTGGAGTCCGAAGTCTCAGAATCGTTCTCAAAGTCTCTCTCGTGGTCCTGGTCCTCGGAGGTGAAGCTGTCCATGCAGCGGAGCTCACCGCCTGGGCCTCCTCTCTCGCCCCTGCCGCCCTCGCCTCCGGGTCCCTCTCCCCGGCAGTCGTCCTGGTCGTGCCTCATCAGGTGTCCCCTCATCAGGCCTGGGCTCATCTCATCCTGGGAGGGGGACTGGTGCCCGCTGCCGCCGCTGTGGTGGCCGTTGTTGTTCCCTCCTCTGCTGTTGTTGTTGTTGTTGTTGCGGTTTCCATTGATGTTGTTGTGGTGGAGGTGGGAGGAGGGGTGGTGGTGGTGGTGGTGGTGGTGGTGGTGACAGCTGTCGTCATCATCGTCGTCTTTGTCCTCATCGTACTCGTCCGCCACGTCAATCACCTCCTTCTCGATCTTCACCGGCATGCTGGACTTACGGGGCTTCTTCTTGGGTGTGGGGTCCGTGTTGGTGGCAGCAGCTGAATCCTGCTGGGGGATACTGGGGGTGGGCAGCCTGTGGTGGGACATTAGCCCACCTTCAGAAGACATATTGTGGGCGTTGTGGGAGGCTGCGGCTGCAGCGGCAGCCAGGAGCTGATGCTGCTGGTCCATCAGAGAGGTGGTGTTGGTGGTGGAGGGCAGGATGGGGCTGGTGGGCAGTGACACTGGAGGACTGACCAGGTGCTGTGGGGACAGCAGCGTACGGTAGAAAGGGGGCACCGGCTGGATGGGCTGCACCGACTTCAGGGAGGGGAAGACCAGTGGGCTCTGCAGGGGTGACTGGAGCAAGGGGTCCAGGGGCGGGGTGGAGAAAGCCAGAGGCGGCCGTCCGGACTGGTGAGGGTGAAGCCGCTCTTGGCGCTGGAGATGACGGGCGTGCCGGGGCCCGACCCACGGATGAGGTCCTTGTCGCGGTTGTTCCTCAGCATGGGCATGTGCAGGCGTGGGTTGGGATTGGCGCTGTGGCGGTTGCGGCTGCGCAGCGAGCTGAACACCATGTTGCAGCCCTCGATGGTGCAGCGGTGCTTGATCTTGAGGTGTACGGCATTGTAGTGGATCTTCAGCGTACCTTTGTCGTAGAAGGTCTTGCCGCACGAGTTGCAGCACACACGGCCCTTGCGTGAGGTGGCTCCCATGCGGCGCATGCGGTGCATCTTGGAGGAGAAGGATGAGTGGGTAATGCTCTTGGACTGCTCGCTCTTCACAAAGTGGTGGTGGGCCTGGTGGTCGTTGAGGAGTTGGACCTAGGCCGTGGGGTCCCGGGTTGCCCCTGGCCTTGCTGCTGCTGGCCTTGCTGCTGCTGTTCTGTCTGCTGCTGGGACGGCTGGTTGGAAGGAGTGGGCGAGATAGGTGATGCTCGGTTGTTGGGCTCCTGTTTGGGCTCGATGGTGTTGTTCATGCCCCCCAGGGCTCCGATGCGGCTGGGGCTCTGACCGCTGCTGCGGAAAGGGCTGAGGGATACTTCGGACTCGCTGCTCTCCACCGGCTCGCCCTGGTTGGGTAGGCTGGCCTCACGATCCCGGTCGTGGAGGACCCGGAGGCCCGACTGCTCCAGCGCCAGGCCATTGGGGGGCAGGCCCAGCATGGGGGCCGACACAGGGTTGATGTACTGGAACGGCAGCAGGAAGGCGAGACTGTTAGGGATGTTCTCAAAGTGGTGGATGCTGGACGGGCTGCTGGTCTCCATGTGGTTGAGGAGGCCTGGGCTTCGGCCGCGTCCCGTGCTGTTGCTCTCGATGAACGTCCGGATGCCTGAGTCGGTCTTGGAGGAGGGCACGGTGACCGCCTGACCCTCCTTCTCCTGGATGGCCATCAGCTCTACGATGGACTTGGTCTCTCCGAAACGAAGGAACTGCTGCAGGGTGATGATCTCCTCTTCCCGAGACATAATGGACCAGCGGTCCAGCACCTTGCCCGCAGCATCCTAGAGGCCCAATGGAAAGACGAGAGAGAATAGACAAAACACACAAAAGTTATTGATTGTGCATAATCACTGTGGTCGGTCTGAGGTCGAGAGGGAGCAGGGTGGAAGGGGGTAGGGAAGGGGTGTTGTTATCGGCTCATGAAATTCAGAGGCCCCTGAAGCGACAAGTAAAGATTGATAATAGAGCTCTGATAATAACCCTCCTCCTCTTCCCTGTCCCCCTTTCCCTTCCCCCTTTCTCTCCTTCCTTCTTTACCTTTCATCAGCTATGCATACACAGTCATTAGGCACACAGGGAGAGGAACAGGAAGAGTTTAATAAAGTCTAAAAGCAAACAAATGGAGACCGCTGGGGCCGGTGGGGCTGGTGGGCTATTAGTGGGTACCTGTGAATTCTAACCATTTCTGGGGACGTTGATCTATTCGCTGTGAGACTGTTTAACAAAAACAGCCCGTGAAAGATGTGAACTCTCGCTGAGAGTCCCTCAGAACAGCGCACGGCACGCAGCTCCGCTATGTTTACTGCCGCGATGACAGCCGGGGAGAGAAAAGGCTGTTAAAAGAAAGAATGGATTAATTAGCGCGAGCCACTAATCGTACCTTGCTACTTGGCAGCCATTTTTCATAGTTTCCTCTTATCTCTGAGGGAATCTAATGAACAAAGTAAAATGGAGTTAGGAATATCAGTCTATGAGGGGTTAAGTCGACTTTGACATTAAAATAAGAACATCCATGTTCATTTAAGTGCGTCTTTGGAGGTGACACCGATCTGGCATCACTTTCATTAAGAACAGACCTGGGATCAGTTTTTATGTTAATGAGGTTTACGGGATGCATATCTCCCATCAGATGCAATACTAATGAAGCAGCCATACTTTATCAGTGTGACCGTGTCAAGAGGAAAACGCATGTGCTTGCATTTACACTGCCTATGGAGAGAAGGAACGGGAAATGTAATGAAGTAAATGTTGACAGGACATATTTTACATCGGCCTTGGTGTTTCCCAACCCTGTGCTTGTGGAGCCCTGTGGAAGCGTGGGAAACAAAGTTTCCATCCTGGGAGAAAAGAATGACTCCGATGGGAGAGCTCTAAGCATTATTCCAAGAGGAGCACTTTCCTTGGCGGCCGTCTCTTTTGGAGATGGTGCTATTAACCACAGAAAAATAAAACGCCTCGAGTTTTGAACAAACATGCGCGTCAATTGCCAAACGTCGAGACATGGCAATGGATTCTGGGAAAGGAATCTTGGCAAGACCTGAACCTGAACTGAAGGAGTTTGCGGTCGGGCTCAGAGCTTTGATACACAGAATACTGACCCAGTTTTGTTGTCTCAGACTCTGAACCCACTGGTGCTCTGACTGTGTACTGGGAGGGTGGAACCCAGCAAATCACTAACAGAGATTGGCACATCCTGTCAATTAAACAACTTATTTGATTGACAGACTTTAACAGGTGTTAGTATGAGATTCAACATTAGTGCTAATCAATTATCTAGACATTTTATTTTAAATTTAAGTCCCATATTGCTTGTTCACACGGGAAGAAAACGGGGCTGTGTGCACTACAGAGCTGCTACTTTGTGAATGGTGTCAGTGTGTGTGCATATATGTATGTAATAATGTATGCATGAGTGTGTGTGTGTGTGTGTGTGTGTGTGTGTGTGTTTATTATATGAGTGGTGGGGATAAACACTACAGTTTACTCTGCATGGTCCTGTGGGACCTCTGCAGCCCAGTCAAGTGTGACTTCAAGGGAACGACAGTGCAACCACAACAATTAGAAGCAACGCTAGGGTACTGTTCCCCGTTCACACCCCGCTCCTTCTCTCCTGCCTGGCAGAATCTATCAGAGATACAACAGTCTAAGAGGGTGTAAAAATACATCACAAAGGGCCTTAAAAGGAAAAACACAAGATAAATGTTTAACAAGACAGAGGGAGAGAATGGGAAAAGGAAGTGTGTGTGTGTTCATGTGTGTGTGTGTGTGTTAGAGGGGGGGTAGATAGAGAGTGGTTGCACATCATGCCCTTAGACATAGAAGCCAAATGAATCCTTGGGAGACGAAACATCAATAGTAACTGGGGTTATTTGTTGTTAAATATACATTATAAAAACATTTTACACTTTCATTCTGTGTGTGTGAGTTTTTCGCTTGGAGGTATATGACTTTAAATTGTAGCCTGGGCACTATTATTTCATAGCTGCACGGCCGTTGGGGCATGTGGATTTCCATCGGATTCCATTGAAAAAAGTGAAGTATAATTAGGCAGAAACATAAGAAATGGAGAGAATTGCTCAGATATAGTCACTTTGAAATGTACAACGGGAGTCGTAGAATAAGGGTCACATACGTTAATAAACTGACAAGTACATAACAGGCACGTACGCACAAGGGACACAAACTCACCAAGTGATTGGTGCAAAATGGAATAGCTATGACACATTCCAATATACGTGGTACTATTTTGGATCTGTTTACTGTTACAAAGTGACACTAATGAAATACAATACAGCAAATTTTATCAGAGGTAGGTTATGGATTAGAAGATGCCCAATAAAAAGGTAGGCCTACACTGCGCAGATCAATGAACAATAAATGTTCCTCACTTACCCTAACCACTGAGGAGAGAGTCAGACATTGCTGTTTCAAAGGTCACGCCACCACTTGGCAGTCCAAGTCCCCTTAAAAACCCATCACACGCAATTTATCCTTGTGCTTTTCAGAACACTGTCACCGGACACAGACAAGTATGGCTTATGTTCTTATCATATTCTTCCCTCCCATCCCTTCATCCCTGCTTGTTGTTCAATCACGATACAGGTCAGTACTACGGCGAGAGAGAGGGCCCATACTGCAGTGGGGGCTAGGAAAACACACACAGCCCAGCCTCCGTCCACTGTTCTGCTCTGCTCCAGATGCTCCTGGAGCACAGTCAACAGGGGCTTAGGCCACGGAAGGGGAGAGACACTGATGGAGAGAAAGACAGACAGACAGGGAGAGATAGATGGAGAGAGAGAGGGGGGATAGAAACACAGACAGGAAGAGAGAGAGGGTGAGGGAGAAACTCCAGCTTGCATTTACTGAACCCCACACCAACCAGAGTGAGTGAACAATATGAGGGGATTAGCTTGACTACAGTTCCTGGTCCAGGGGGAAACCTCATGTGCTTTTTATCTCAGAAACTCCTCATTATTATTCTGCCATTTTATAACCCCTCTCTGTTTACGTTGTGTAATAGTAGATGTTTAACGTGTTTTATGGTAACACTATCAAAGTACAGACCACAAGAGCTGGGCAACCAACAATTCTAAATAAATATTAACAGATAATAAAACATAACATATTCGACAATGAACAAGAACAGGTTTCATTGCATATTTCAGTCAAAGCAATGCTATCATGACTGGGCTTCATGTCTTTTATATACAAAATCAACTCTTTAGCACTTTTCTGTAAATAAACTTAAACTGTGAGACTCGATCCACGTTCAAACACAAAGATATGCAATGATAAACCCACTTGTAAATCAAACGGCGCTTGTTAATTGAATGCTAACTTCCTAGAAGATGAGAAATGACGTCTAACACCACAATAGCTAGTGTGTGTGTGTGTGTGTGTGTGTGTGTGTGTGTGTGTGTGTGTGTGTGTGTGTGTGTGTGTGTGTGTGTGTGTGTGTATATATACACACTGTGTACATATCATATCTCAAATTCCGAGACAGCTGATGTACATATTTGCACACAAACACACAGTCCCTGTAGTGTTAACCACCTCTTGCAGCCCACTCTGCATTAGCGCATTAGTCTAGCGCCGCCGCAGCGTGAGTAACAAATGTGCCATTAGAAGCACTTTTTACAAGGAGGCACTCATCTCCCAATTAGCCTAATGTTGGCCCTCTCGTTCCCATGTATTTTCCAGCACTGCCCCCTCCACCCCTCCATCCAACCCCAAGTAATACCTCATTAATCCCTCCCCCTCGCCCCGTTCCTCCTCCCTCCAGAGGTATGACAGATCACCCTGTCACTACACATCCCAGAGTCCTTTTAAACAATGCGGATAAACCTCAGTTTGTGAGGTTAATGACAATGAAACAATAATTACAGCAGAGACGCGGCGGTAGGATACTTAATCTAGTGGACGGCCCTCTACCCCCTCTACGTTATTACTTTATCCACCGTGTCCGTGTCACTCGGAATTCATCCGCCCGACGACGGCTGTGTTTATTTATCTTGCAACCGGTTGGCTCGCTAGCGGCGTTCCCAGGTAATGTTTGCTAGTAGCGGAGGTGGCCGGGTGTTGTCGGGGGCGCCCGGCCCAGCAACCTGCCATGTTAAATGATGGCTGACAGGAGAAGATGAAGATGGTCTTGTTATGGGGCCGGGGCAACGCTGTCAGATTAAAACAAAACAGCCAATTATACAATTAGCTGTAGCGCTATTATTAACAGGCTGCGCTGAGTGAGAGAGAAGCTGGGAGGTTTTACATAGAGGACTAGAAGGAAAACATACACATACATCACTAATCATCACCTATCATAACCAATGACCCAGTCTATTTGGCAGGGAATGGAGAGAGATCCTGCACTCCTCACGCAAGGCAAACAAAGCTAATATCAACCATTAATATCTATGGGCTGTTAGCTGTACAGTCGACAGTCGTGTTCTGGGGTTTGTGGAATAGGGGATCTGTCCCAGATAGAACTAAAGATGTCATAATGGGGGTTATCAGTCTTTCTAGGCTTTATGATAATGTCATTCAATAGACATACATTATATCCCAGGAAGTGCATCTTGGCCCTAATAGATGTAGGCTACAATGCGTAGGCTGGCTATGCTTGAGGCGGATTCACCAAGGGCAGAGCGATGCGACCAGCCACCACACGGCTGTATGTATTACCCTATCGCCGCGAAGGAGACTACTGGCTGGCCGTGGCGTTGGAGTTGAACCCTGGGAACCACATCGATCCACCAATCGGCTTGGCGTACCCCCAGAAGACACCAGGGAATCCCCTATTGATCCCCCTCGGCCGCTCTCTCATCCCCAACGTGAAAAAGAAAACGGCCTCTATCCCACACTCGCCACTTCAAGGGAGGTTAAGCACGAGTTCCTTGTGATCTGAGAAGGTCTTGAACCTTGTGGCTTCCCTCCTCCATGTTCTGTTTCTCTCCCTCCCTTTCTCCCATAATTGTTTTCTCTTTCTATCGTCCATGAATAATGTATTTGGGTAGTGGTGGTGGCGAGAGGGATGCCATGGGGATGGGGTTCACAAAAGCTCAGTGCCTGGAGCCATCAAGTCAGAGGGCTAGGGCTGTCTCCAGCCCCTGCTCCGCTCCCATTGGCTCTCTGGTGGCAAGGTCGGAGGTCATTGGTTGAACAACCAGCACCACTTCCTGCATGGTGATGATGGGTCACAGGGAGTGGGTCGACCCAGACGTGGGCGGAGACATTTGTAAGGAACCGGTACTCTGTGATCTCGCTTAGCTAACACCATGTTCTCATTTAAACTGAATGTTTTGTATGTGAGAGAACACACTTTAAAGATGGCGAACGCTTTACATTATTTTCTGCATTATCCTACATAATTATATCTGATTGGTAAAAGGGCATTTTTAAATGTTTACTTCCAATTGAAATGATACAGTAGTGCTGTTAGATAATGGTGTCATGTATTACAACACTCAAAGGAAACAAGACACTGACACTGTCTTAGAGGAAACAATCAGAAACAGTCAGAGAGAGAGAGAGAGAGAGAGAGAGAGAGAGAGAGAGAGAGAGAGAGAGAGAGAGAGAGAGAGAGAGAGAGAGAGAGAGAGAGAGAGAGAGAGAGAGAGAGAGAGAGAGAGAGAGAGAGAGAGAGAGAGAGAGAGAGAGAGAGAGAGAGAGAGAGAGAGAGAGAGAGAGAGAGAGAGAGAGAGAGCAGGTGGGGTTGGGTGATCTTAAAGGACTCATGATGACCCCCTGAGGGGAGTGCGACTCACCCAGCCCAGGCCTGGAGAATCATCCTGTTTTCCATATAACATCCCAGCCGCCCCTTAAAAAGACACCCTGACGTCTAAACCAGGTGGGATTCAATAAAAGTCTACACATGGCCCTTCTGCTGCGGCACGTTCATCATTCTTACTAGAACTTGGGAGGGGGAGGCAGATCAGATATGGAATCCGGGTTGATGCCTTTTCCGTTATTCAATTAAACCCAGGCACTGCAGGTCGTGGTCAATATGATGCTCATCAGTGCCAGAGACTCCTTCAGAGCCAGAATGACTGGGGTCTGCTCTCTCTGCAGTGTGAGTGAATGTGACTGCTTTTTCACTGAGAACCAGACACAGTGATCAAGCAATTCAAGCAGACTAGCCCAGAGATACCCTGCTCTGCCTCCCTGGTTGCTCTCCAACCTGATTTAACTCAAGGCTTTGGTAAAATATTCATGACGACGTGTCGGTTGTTGCTTAGGGCGCTAATCGAGTGGAGTGAAATTTATAGTGGTGGTTGCATGCAGGCGGTTTAGGGCCTTTCTACCAGGACAGATAGGGTGAGTCACTCTCTGGCACTCCTTGACATCCAAGTGGCCCAGGGCGAGCTGTTCCCCCTCTTTTTCCCAGGGTCTCTCCCTTTCTGCCCTAAAGAGTGTCTGTAACCTCTGGTTGTTTTTAAAGCTGTCCCTCCGCAACCCTTCAAAGGGAAGGAGGACGGTCCTTTGGCCACAGCCCAGCAGAGGTGCAGATGGGGCGGCACATGGAAGCCATTTCGGGGGCCTCTGCGCCGCAGTGGATTAGAAAAATATATATTTGGAGCTGCCCAGGCTTCAGATCAGTTCAGAACCTTTCAAGATGTTCCCGCAGCAGTTAAATCTTAGCACCGTCTGGCCGGGCTTGGACTGATCTATTGATTTCACTGTCTTTTTTCACAAGGCTTCCAAGCTAACGTTTTGGCTAGCTAGCCCCGCTGTGCTAAGCAGCCGTATCCTCGGTCTACAGTGTAAAACACAGCGGACCCAGAATGCACCCAGGGGGGACTCCTCTGAGAAGTGAGGGAGCAATAAATGAGAGAAAAGAGAGGAGGGAGAGAAAGGAGGGAAGGAGGGAGCGCCTGATGGTTCACATTAATTGAGGATGATTCGTGTGATGTGCAGCGTTTGGACGCGGCAGGCCGGTCTGTCCTGGGCCTGGGAGACAGATGTGGGGGCCGCTGTTCCTCCTCCAGGGCTGAAAGGAGCAGTGAGGCGGCTGAGAAATGGCCTGTCTGTCCAGGGGGGTGGGGGGAAGGGGCTGCTTTGGTGTGATGTCCTGCTTTTCTCTCCCTCTTATATCACATCTCCTTTGTCTTGATTACTATTTTGGCAAGGACCACGGGAAGAAAGGTGCATTAACATGTGCTCACCATTTGCTCCTTGGCTCTGCTCATTGGCTTACAGTATGTTTCTGTTGTATTCTGATGTATGTATGTGTTGTTTCTGTTCTCCCTCAGTGTAATACCTGTCCCCCCCTCTAACAGTTGACGGAGAGAAACAAGTCTGATCTGTTTGAAGATTAGCCCCGCTGGAGCGAGGACAAGTAAAACATTGATACTTGATATTTGTTGCGTTTTCTAACCTAATATGGACTAATGACACTTGAGAATGAGGTTCCAACCTTCACTAATCATCAACTTAATCTCATAGTCTGTGTCTGGCCCATATTTTACAACAGAGAAAGCAGAGGTGTAATGAATTATAATTTAATACAATTCCTTCAAAGCCAATAAACATCAACTCCTACGTCTTGCCATTTATGTAAAAATGCATCAAATATGATTTCTTATTCCATTCTTACCTGTGATCAACCACAACTCATTTAATACACAGATACACCAATTCCCTACACAGTGCACATTGTAAACTGAAATAACTGAGCACGAGACTGACTGATAAAAATAGACAAAAACACACAATGTACTGACTCCTATCTGCACATGGTGATTTTCCAGTGTCTCCCATCATCATCCTGCAGGAGTAGTGGTGTCTATAACACACCATTAGGGGAGCTCTCAGCCTACTGTGTTTTTACTGGGCTAGCATGCAGCAGAGAGAGGAGAGAATGAGCTAATGGACTCTTTACTTAATGTGATTAGAGCCATTATTGACATGCTGCCAGGAAGATGCAAGACCATTAACTCAACTCCCACCACTCCTCTACCCCCCTGGTTCCACGGCAGCTCTGTACCCTATTTTACTGCCTGCCTGCCTCCCTGCCTACTTCCCTGCCTTGCCCTGCCTGCCTGCCTCTCTTCATGCTTTCACACACAGGGCCCCTAGACGGGGGGTATGGGGTCCCCAGAGAAGTACTGCACATGTTTTTGTCGTTGTTCCTGGGAGTCATTGTAGCATCTCGCAAAATCCCACCACACTTTACGGCACAGTACACTGGCTTATCAGAGTACACTGGCTTATCAGAGCACACTGGCTTATCAGAGTACACTGGCTTATCAGAGCACACTGGCTCATCAGAGTACACTGGCTTATCAGAGCACACTGGCTTATCAGAGTACACTGGCTTATCAGAGCACACTGGCTTATCAGAGTACACTGGCTTATCAGAGCACACTGGCTCATCAGAGTACACTGGCTTATCAGAGCACACTGGCTTATCAGAGTACACTGGCTTATCAGAGCACACTGGCTCATCAGAGTACACTGGCTCATCAGAGTACACTGGCTTATCAGAGCACACTGGCTTATCAGAGTACACTGGCTTATCAGAGCACACTGGTTTATCAGAGCACAATGGCTCATCAGAGTACACTGGATTATCAGAGTACACTGGTAATAGCCCACCATTTTCACCTACCTCATCCCCATACTGTTTTTATTTATTTATTTTTCTGCTCTTTTGCACACCAATATCTCTACCTGTACGTAACCTTCTGATCATGTATCACTCCAGTGTTAATCTGCATAATTGTAATTATTTGCTACCTTCTCATGCCTTTTTGCACACAATGTATATATAGACTCCCCTTTTTCTACTGTGTTATTGACTTTAAGCACACTGGCTTATCAGAGTACACTGGCTTATCAGAGCACACTGGCTTATCAGAGTACACTGGCTTATCAGAGCACACTGGCTTATCAGAGCACACTGGCTTATCAGAGTACACTGGCTCATCAGAGCACACTGGCTTATCAGAGCACACTGGCTTATCAGAGCACACTGGCTTATCAGAGTACACTGGCTTATCAGAGCACACTGGCTTATCAGAGTACACTGGCTTATCAGAGCACACTGGCTTATCAGAGTACACTGGCTTATCAGAGCACACTGGCTTATCAGAGCACACTGGCTTATCAGAGCACACTGGCTTATCAGAGCACACTGGCTTATCAGAGCACACTGGCCCCCCGGCAACAAGACATGCCATGTACATCTGTCTGTTCACTCTAATCCACTTGAAATGACAGAGCAATAACAAGCTGTAAACATGACTGGCCCATCAACGAACAATAGATCAGATCGATTGTATTGCATGTTTGACGGGGGAAATCTAATTGTTGCTGTTGCTTTGAAATGACTAACATGAACAGGATTCTGTTCAAGTGTCCACGAGGAAAGTAAAAGGTATACTTAAGTAGGAAATTGTCGCCCCCCCCCCCCCCCCCCCCCCCCCCCCCCCTGTTTCAAATTACAATGGTTCAGCCGCTCTGGTTTTAAATGGCCTCATTGGGATTGTTGCTTGGCATGTGGGTCGGCCCATTCATCTTTGAAAAGGTGGGTGGCACTGTTGCTGCAGTGTGATTTACACTACCCCACCTGAGTGCCAGAACACATCTATCCCTGTGGCATAGCAGTTCACATAGCCAGAGGCGCCTGGAGAATGTGTGTGTGTGTTCGGTGTGTGTGTGTGGAGTAAGTAACTGTTAGTATGCATTTGGGCCACAATGTGTGTTTTCTTTTGTGTGTTAGTGTACATACTTGGTGTGCGTGCGTGTGTGTGTGTGTGTGGGTCTCGCAGGGCACTGTTCCAGGTCCCTGGGCCTGTCTACTGTCATAAGTACCATAGTGGTGATTACTTACTGCAAGAATAAACATCATCCCCATGTGCCCAGTCTCTCTGCACTGTAACGTATACATGAAGAAACGCTATAGACCATCAAAACACACAAGACCCCAAAATAAAATCAAGCCAAAACATGTTGTTTTACCATTTGCGTGCGTGTAAGCACATGTAATACATTGGATGAATAGCTTTAGTTTTGGACGCTTCAAATGAAACCCAAGTGGCTTTGAAAGGTAGAGAGAAAATAAAGACTGGAATGTATCAGGACGCTGATAGAGGAGAGGAAAACAAAGGTTTTAGAAGGCCGGGGGACGCCAGGCGTGGGGAGGTGGAGATTGTGGAGCCCTTGTAGACCTGTGTGTGTATGTGTGCGTTTGAGCCATCCATGCACACACACATCTGGTTCTGCAACACTCTGTCCATTTCACTGGACTTTTCTACTTTCTGATTTTCATTGTTCCTCACAGTCTACTAAACCCTCTTCTCCCTGGAGAGCCCCTAGCTTCACCCATTCCTCCTTCGTTCCCTCGTTCATTCCGTCGCGCTACAATATGTGAAATGACAGGCTGCTATAATACACAGGTTTGTGGTGTGCGTTCCACTCTCTGTGGTTTTCAAGGACTACCTTGAAATACTTCAAATGTTCTCCTTTCCCAAAACCCCAACATGTGTTTTTATGGCAGACGACATGTAGTCCACCTTAGCTCCACTGCCTTAGCTCTCCTACTCTACTCCGGTAGAACTACAGATCCCAGTGGCACAGAGCTGCAAAACGAAAGCTGTCATTTTGGTTCAATAGGGAGCCCTGAGAGGGTCATACAGGCCCTTAACAAGTTCATTGTTTATTTTATTGTTGGGAGGCAGAAACCCAAACCCCTGTGATTCCTGGCGGGACCAGAGACGTGACGAGAGGACTGTCAGCTCCCCATAACCGGCAGTGTAACTTCCTTTAATAAATGTCAACTCCGTGACCCTCTGGCCAATCACGGGGCTGCACGGTGGGCGGCGGCCACACAATGTCTGGGGCTGGCCCTGTGACACAGGAGGAAGTGGAGAGGGAGACAGTGTTTGTTCAGAGGGACACATGGGACCACCTGGAGACCAGGTTCCAGGACCAAGGGAGGAAAACATAACCTCCAGAGGTGACGTGTGTGTGTGTGTGTGTCTGTGTCTGTGTGTGTGTGTGTGTGTGTGTGTGTGTGTGTGTGTGTGTGTGTGTGTGTCTGTGTCTGTGTCTGTGTGTGTGTGGCAATGCGTGCCTGTTAATCAGAGACATAAGCATTTTCATATCAATAAATCCAGTATGAACACACATGTACCGGTATGTAAGTGTGTGTAAGTACATGTATGTGTGTGTAAGTACACGTCTGTGAGTGACTGTGTGTAATGTAATACTATCCCCCATTGTTTGGGTCTGTCTCGTCTGGCGGTGCTGTGTAGTTCAGTGCAGGGACTATCGATCCCTGGCCCTGTGGTCTAAGGGTTCCTGTCAGTAAACTCATTGAGCCGGGGCACCCTCTGTTCCCCCCCTCTGCCCCCACATAGCTACAAGCTAAACAGCCATCACAGAAACTCAATACGGCCAGACAAGTCCTGCTAGCCAGTACCTTCCCTCCCGCTAGGTCCCGCGAGGCTAACGCTAAGTCAATTCAGACGTGTAGCATCTCACACCAGTCTGAACCTGTTGTTGCCAGGGCTAGCGTGTTAGCGCTAATATGTCTCTCCATACAAATTACAAGCCGGGGGAAGAGGGACCAGATGCAAATAAATATGGATTAGCTAATGTCCAGGTCCTCTCAGGTCTGTCGGGGTGGCTAGTGTTAGTGTTAGCGATAGCTGCTAAAGGAACGGGTCTGTCTGCGGCGTAGAGGTGGCGGGGGAGAGGGGAAGTGAAGCCTCACGGGAGCTCCTGGTGAGTTCTGGGAAATTAACTCCCTGCTTCCTTTAAATATACTGTCTAATGTAAATGGGGAGAGGAGGAGAGAGAGGGAGAGGAGGGTGGATATCATTTAGAAAACAATTAGTGGATAATGGAAGAGAGGATGAGGTGGTGGTGTTTTTTATTTGAATATTGACCAGCCAGAGGGTTGGTGGGTTTATGGGTCAAATGTCGTGCTGCTCACCTTGTCTGAGTTGTGTGTGATTGATTCTATTACGGTGGTATGGCTGGTCTGTGTGTACGGCAGGACCCTGACAGAGAGAGTGGGACGGGAGCACAGCTTTGGATGAAAGGAGAGGTGAGGTGAGGATGAGGTCAAGGGGGGGGGGGGGGGGGGGGGGGCAACATTTCCACTATAACACAATGGACATATATTGATCTAGCTTGTTCACAAATCAGATTTACTACCTTCTGGTATCTGACTATGTGTTTTAGTTATTCAGGGGAATGTCTGTAAACGTATCTCCTCCTAATGTAAATTCATCCAAACTCAGTACAGGTCCATGAAAATATAGCCAAGAATATCTCTCACTTTTTCTTCTCTTTGTTACTTTGTTTTGGTAGTTTCACCAAGAGCTTATCTTGATTTAGCAGGTTTTAGTAGCGGTACTATAGAGAACATATGGCTCGATTCTAGTCAGGAATCACACCGTGTCAACACGTCACAGCCCAAATTAATCATCTGGGAATCTGTGTATGTGTCATGACACATTTGGTACGTGTATGAACTCTATTGGAGTCAGAAGTCGTGTGGAGTCACTGGATACATGGCTGGGAGCCCATTGGCTAAGGTACCAAGCACTGTTTGTCCCTCACTGGCACCCTTAGCTCATGTCTGACTGCCACTTTTAGCTTTCCTGTCATGGAAGCCAAGACAAAATACCAATTGACCATAAATGGACAATAAAGTTTTTTGGAACATGACGTGACTGGCTGGCTCAGTGGTACTGAGTTGATTTGACAACTGTTCTGGGGCCAGTGGAGGTAAATGAGGGCTTAGTGGCAGTAAGCTATTTTAATCGCTAATCTAAGGACAGTTTGTACATACTCCTACAGATGAGGAGGGACTACTGTGTGCAGGTGTTGACTTTGGAGAAAGTACAAGGTTTGGAGAGATAAAAAAACAATCCTCAATGATAATTGTCTCTCTCACACACACACACACACACACACACACACACACACACACACACACACACACACAGGGTATGCTGGGCCAGTTCTGGCTATGTGTGTGCCGTTGGCAGTCCCTCTGGGCAGATGTGGGATGTGTGCCAGGGCCGTGCAGTGAGAGAGGGCCAGTGTGCCCCTGGCACAGCCTGCTAGCTGCTTTGAAGTGGAGGGGCAGTGAGCAGTACAGCGCCGGGCGATGTAATCCCTTTAAACACCATGGAGAAATACAAGGACTCCTCTCTGACTGTCCGACTGTCTGTCATTCTGTCTGTCTGTCTGTCTGTCTGTCTGTCCGACTCAAAAGGCTCTGAAGGCCAGCTGCTGTGTCCACAGGTAAAAGCATATGGGAGCGGGTGCTAACCGTGACGCCATACACACACACACACACACTTCAACACACTGAGCTGCATTGCTTAGTGAAAGTCAGTCTCCCCGTTAGGTTTTGTCTGGCTGGTGGGTTGGTTGACAGTCAGGGGGCATTCTTCAGAGGGTAGGTCAGACCAGCACCAGGCCTGTAAGCACAGCAGCCATGTAAGGTGTACCGCTAGACTGCATTCCTGCTGGTCCAGCTCTCTCTCTGTCTCACACACACACACCACACACACACACACACACAAATGCATGCACGCTAGGACACACACACACACACTCTCTCTCATCTCCTCAAACACCTCAAGCCTTGCCAACACATAAACACAAACTTATAGACATTATTTTGTTTGGCGTGTGAACGGTACTAGGCAAACAAAGCTGCTTGGCTCTGGTTCCTCCCTAAATGCTATATTTCTCTCCTACACGTCCTATATGGGATGTCTTGAGATCTAAACAACCATGAGAGAGAGTTTGGTTCTGGGTCTGGTGGTCATTACAGCTTGGCAGGTTTACCTGGGAGGAAAACATTCCTGCTCTACAATCTTGGTGTGTGTGTGTGTGTGTGTGTGTGTGTGTGTGTGTGTGTGTGTGTGTGTGTGTGTGTGTGTGTGTGTGTGTGTGTGTGTGTGTGTGTGTGTGTGTGTGTGTGTGTGTGTGTGTGTGTCTCTCTCGAGTCTGTTCATGACCTCACAATTTGGTCACAGAGCAAAGACAAACATGTCAAAGATATATGGAAATATACTGTCTATAATACCTTTACATTGACCCTTGATATGAGCATACAACTGGCTACATGTGTTTTTATCTGTCAATACTAATGTACTTGAGAATTCCATAAAAACCACTGGACTGAATCCATGTAAGTTGACTCTTTCAAGCCAACTGAGTATTGGAAAGTGACCTCAGGCTCATTGTCAAAGCATGATGTATTTTTATGCATGGGTGGTTTAGGGTTATCCTCATCACTATCCCATTACATATTTCTATAATATCTAGACTATATCATATAGAAACACATAATCACACATATTTACTTGACAAATTGTCTAATGACCCACCTGACTCTTTCCTTGACCCTGCTAGCTGGTTCCTAACAGACTAAAGTAGCTCTCTGTCACACTGGTGGAATTATTTATGACCCCAGATCCCATGTCTGGGTCGACCACAGCACCCATCCACCCAACAGTCTAACCGGCACAGTCAACTAATCATTCTACTCCCTGCTCTCTGGGGGGCGGTTGTGTTTTGTGTGATGAGAGAGAAAGATGGAGTCACTGAAGCACACGGTGGCAGAAAGGAAGAGGGAGGGAGGGAGGGATGAGAGGAGGAGAAGGGGGGGATGAGAGGAGGAGAAGGGGGAGGGAGGGATGAGAGGAGGAGAAGGGGTGGGGGGGCTAAAGTGAAAAGTCATGCCAAGGTGCAGAGGGGGCCTCGACAGTCCACAGGGAACGATGGCTACATCTATGTTAGTACTCAAGTGCTATTAAACACTCCTTCTTCCTCTCATTCCATCCCTCCTTCCCCCCTTCCTCCTTCTCTCTCTACTAACTCCCCAGGTCCGGGCCAGGTACAAATGCGTATTTGCTGTACAACTCCCACAACATGTTTGTGTCTGCTAGCACAAGACCCTAACAGCGTGTAAAACACAAAGAGACAGAGAGAAAGAGAGAGGGCCCTTTTCTCTATTCACAAATGTCCCCCCGGAACACAAAAGCTTTCTGAATGGAGAATGGAGATGTCAAAGTGCTATTAGGACGGCCGTGCTGAAAGAGAAGCGCAGACAAGAGTCTCCCCTGTCAATAGAACCTTAATGCGCCAAGGAGCTCCGGAAGAGCCATTGTGTGTGTGTGTGTCGTTTTAGCCTCGTGAACGTAGAGTATGGACACTCTCTCGCTCACACACACACGCCCACACATCGACATAAACACACCTCACACACACACTCACCACTTTTTAAAGACACATTCAAAGGGAATAGATGATCCACTGCAGAGAGAGTCCTAACTGATCAAAACAAAGAAGCCGGTTTTAAACTGCAGCCTTCAGGTAAATCTACCTTCCAATCACAACACAACGTTCCATAAACTGCAACAAGAATCACCTTTAAATAATAGGAAGTAGCTGCTGAGGCAAGACACTATTTATTTTATTGTCTCACATTCCCTTCTTATGATGTCGTGGTGAGAGTACGGCTAAATGAAGAAGTAGGCATTAAAAGGGGGTGGTAATGGACTGCCTCCATTAAAAGGATGATCATGGTTGTGTGATGGTTGTGTGATGGTTGTGTCAGTCTTGCTAGCTGTTAGCTGTCGCCTGCTGGGCCTCTCCCGGCGGATGCTAACATGTCTGGAACTGAACAACAGTAGACACAGTAGACAAGGCTTTCATTCTCTGTCACACCTATAGCAAGCTGTCTGTCAGCATCACAGTGTGTGTGGAGACAGACATATTCTCTCCTCTAATTAGTGGAAGGGAGTCCTAGGGGCAATCAGTGTTTGGGGTTAATGAGAGCTGGAGCGGAAAGGAGAGGCAGAGCAGGGAGGGGTGCGTTGGTACCCTCGTTGGTAACACTCGTACCCCTCTCATCATGCTGTCACCCTAAAGGGGCTTTACCCTAGCAGCGGCTCTCTGTAGCGCTGTGACAGATCACACACTCACACGTGTCGAGTCTCTCTCTTTCTCTCTCTCCCTCCCTCAAAGAGAGCTCACTCACTCCTCTTTCACTGTAACAAAAAGAAAGAAAACACAAGCTCTGGCAAGATGCACTGTCTCCTCTCCTCCTTTTCCCTCCTCCTCCTCCTCTCTATCACCCAGATGTGACAGCAAGACGCAGGCCTGATTCTGACGCGCGGGAAAAGGAAGTGTGCAGCGGGCGAGAGAGAGAGAGAGAGAGAGAGAGAGTGCTCGGGGTGAGAGAAGGAAAGACTGCAATGTAATGTCAACACATTTCTCTTTTAGGTTTTGTTTTGTCTTTCATACCATGTCATGTGTCTTCTCAGTCAGGTTGAGACTGGTCTACTACTATTGCTTTAATGTATAGTCATTCTCATTAATGTTGCTGTTGTAGTTGCTGTTGATAGTAATCCCATTTCCACTACTACTATTAGTATTGATGCCTTATGCTGTTGGTCCCACCATGTTTTGATATATGTCGACTTTGACAATGTAAGTCATTTAACTTGCCATGTTAATAAAGTCTACTGAATGGAATTGAAAGAGGGATGGCGAGAGAAAGAGAGAGGCCCCGGTGGCCCCGGTGGCCCCGGCATCTGTCGGCTCTCATTTGGTGTGCAGCAGCGCTGGTGGGAGAAACACAGACCAGATGTCCCCACGACTTGCCGATGAAGTGGCGAGATGAGCAGCGTTAACTACTGTACACAACGCTATCTCACCCCTTCACTTGTCACCCCCCCCAACACACACACACACACTACCCCGGCCAACAAACCTGAGATGCACACTCCTTATCTGACCCAGCTGACGTATAGGGCTGTCATCATGTTACACACAGAGACATAAACGCAAGGTGCTCGCACACACACACACACACACACACAGCCCTGTCATCTTACTGGTGTTCACTGTCGGGACATGAATTATGGGCAACGGGCAGGTGGAGGTTGACTGTCCAAACCCTCCTCCAATCCCTTTCTCTCTCTCCCTGTCATGCCCTTCTAGTACCTGCCCTGCTCCACGCTCTCCTCTCTCCTGTCCTCTCAGTGGCTGGGGTGACCTGGGGCGGACACAGGGAAATGGATCCAGTATGGTGGCTAATTTACCTGTCACTCCCATCAGCCCTCACTGGACAGACGGGGCCACTCACTGCACATCAGGAGGGGGTGGGGATGGGGATGGGGGTGGGGATGGGGTGGGGGTTACTGCATTATTAATGAAGGCAGTGCCATTGAAGACATTATAATCTACAGCAACACTAAACCACTGGCGCCTCACCTTGGATCACAAACACATGATGATTTAGATAGGCAAGCGCAGAGCACATTAGCAATACAGCTAAAGTCACATGACACCCGTGGTGGATAGCCTCAATCACAACACACTTTGTGAAGCGCATAGGCAGGGTCACTTCATTATGTGTGTTGAGTTCACATACTTTATCAAAGCATATCTTTTCCAGTTATTTTGTTTAACTGGAAAGATATTTGTATTTGTAATAAATGTTTCACTGCCTTTGATTTGTTTTCATGATTGCTCGCCAATGCCAAATCATTACAACTTGTAAAACATTATGAGGGCAGGCATCAAAACACTCTCTCTCTCTCTCTCTCTCTCTCTCTCTCTCTCTCTCTCTCTCTCTCTCTCTCTCTCTCTCTCCCTCTCTCCCTCCAGTGGTGAGAGGTGTCAGTCATATCACGACTACAACAAAGGCTTAAGAGAAGCAGAGATTAAAAACACAGAGAAAAGAGACGGAGGAGAGAAGAGAGGTAACGGTGTTCCCTACTCCAGGATTTACTGTCCATTAGACAACGCTCCTAAACCTGCCGTATAAATTTCCACCGCCGTGTCACATTCGTCTCTACTGTTTCCAAGTCCGTCGGACCGGCCGACCCAGAGGACGTGTTTCTGTCCAGAGAGATGGACTCCCAGACAGGCAGGCATACACCCCCCCCCCCCCTCCCCCCCCCCCCCCCCCCCCCCCCCCCCACACACACACACACACACACACTCAGTATGGAAGTCTTAAGCCCTTGTCTTTTGTTTTTAGTTATTTAATCTTTAAGACTTGGACGTGGTTAGGGGAATGGGAGGGGGGGATGAGGCGGGGGGGGGGGTCTGCTCAGGCTTTTTGATGTCACTGCTCACCGCCGCACATACCTCCAGGAGGAATAACAGTAAATCAAGGTGTAATGTGGGCTTATGAGTGGGCTGAGGCCTGGGATGTGGATGGGGGCCAAATGGGCTCTCAAGGGGGGCTAACTGGAGTTCTCCCATTTGGCTGGGGACCAGGGGCCTGGGGATGGGGCCAGGGAAGCTCAGCTCAGGACCTGGATGGATGGGAGAGCTTGGGGGTTGAGGAGTGCATGTACCAAGGGGAGAGAGGAGGGGGACAGAGGGAGAGAGAAGGGGGACAGAGGAGAGGAAGGGGACAGAGGGAAGGGGGACAGAGGGAGAGAGAAGGGGGACAGAGGGAGAGAGAAGGGGGACAGAGGGAGAGGGAAGGGGGACAGAGGGAAGAGGGAAGGGGGACAGAGGGAGAGAGAAGGGGGACAGAGGGAGAGAGAAGGGGGACAGAGGGAGAGAGAGACGGCCATAGAAGTAGTGAAAGAGAGGTGAGTGAGACAGAGAGTGGACGACTAGAGTCTGGCCGGGGTGTGGAGCTTGGCACTCCTCATCCCTGAGAGATGGTGTCTTTTCACTGGTCAGACACGGCTGCTCCTTTAATCTGTCTATCCTCAGACATGGAGGAGGAGAGAGGGGACCGGGTGGGTTAGCGTGCCGGATAGATTTTTGCTTTATATCACTTTTACAGCCAGGCTGCACTTTCTTTCAGACACACACACATTCACACACAGACGCACACACACACATAAATGGTGATCAGTTCTTATCGGGGCTCTCGCTTCAAATTGAACCCAGCGCTCACAGGGTGTTCCCCACATGTCTGTAACATGCAGCCCTGAGTCCAGACACTCCCTCCCTCCCTCCCTCCCTCCTTCCCTCCCTTCCTTCCTTCCTTCCTTCCTTCCTTCCTTCCTTCCTTCCTTCCTTCCTTCCTTCCTTCTTTCCCTCCCTCCCTCCCTCCCTCCCTCCCTCCCTCCCTCCCTCCCATGGTGCGTTTGTTGCCTGTGAACTTAAAACGCCCCGTGGCACATCGTAACGTCTTCTATGTACACTCACGGGGAGCCACGCTGTAGAACCAAGTCAGGCCTCTAAAAGTCCCTCACAAAACAACAGCACTTTAGACTGCTACTGTGAAGAGACATCTCTTATCAATAGACTTAAGATCTTTAAAAAAAAACTCCCTTCAACAACTCTCAAATCAAAAGAGGAGTTTATAGTTTCGGCCCCTTAGTCAAACAACATGGTGGAATCTGAAAAGAAAACAATGAGAGGAAGACTTTGGGGTGAAGTGCTTGCTGATGGCGGTTAGCGTAGCATTAGCAGCGCAGCATTAGCAGCGCAACACCTGTTTCGACTTAAAAGCGGGGCCAGAAGTGAGATTAGCTAAACATGCCCATAAAGGGGAAGGTGGACGCGTCTCCATCTCTGATAACAGCACAGACTTCTGGCCCAAACATATTTCTCTAAGGCTGCTCCCTCAACTCAGAGGGAACTAAGTGATGCAGTCACAATGCTATGGAATGATGGGGGGGAAACATTCCAGCGTTACACCGCCAGTGGGAACTGAGAGGAAGAGTCAATCCACAAAAGAGGAATACTCACTCTTGGGAGACTTTAAACATCTTTGATGAGATCATGGTTTTTGACTTGCTCATGCCCCAGCATACCCACATACATAATGTGTCTCTGTGTGTGTTGGGTTTGTTTTGCATGTCGTTAATCAATCATAGCCTTGTAACATGAATACAAGCATGTTGAGTTCTCGATGTCACTACTGGCACATTTTGGTGGATACACACCAAGGACTAAGGCTGTTTAAGGCTGCTAAAAAACGCATTAGTAACGAGATCTAACACACACACACACACACACACACCCTTTCACAGGTCAAGCCGAACAACACTTTCTATGGTATAATTGCCTTCTAACTGACTCCTCGACAAGCCTCACTGAAAGGCAATGAGTGAGACAAAGCCTCTCTAGGATTCCCTGTGCTTTAAACCTCGGGAATGTGAGAGAAATCCAAATGTGACGAAACTCCTAACCTGGGGGGATACTGGGAGCAGGGCTTCCAGAATGAAGGAGACTGGATCTGAAAGTGATCCCGGAAATTCACTAGTCTGTAATTAGATTTGGCGGCACGGCACAGTAGCACAGCGGAGAACTAGCGTCTTGACGAGAAGCGCTTTGTAGTTTGTCACTTGAATGGGCGTGGGTTTTGTCAAGGATCAGGGGCGAGGGGTGAGACAGAGTTCTACCCACATCAACAGGGCTGGGATGGCTGTGTGGTTTCTACTCATAGCGACTCCTGGAGTTGATTGGGAGAGAATTTCAATGTGTCAATACAGTCAGTAGCTGTTGGCACTTCATGGGTTGGGTGTTGTAATAATCACATTGTTAAGTCACTGTCAGATCCGTATGCTGTGGCTATATGTTTATCACAGGAAGTGGCGTTGTGTTTTGCAGAGTGGTAGGAAAGGTGTTTAACACCTCTCTCTCTGACATTGACACTGGTGAGCTCACATGGTGGGGGACGCTGGTGACATGCTAAACTGTGAACAAACACACACGCAAGCATACACACACATTCATGTGCACACACAGACTGTAAACATACTATCTCTCTCTCCCACACACCCCCTACCACGCGACTGTGGTCTCTGGGTAATGACAGTGTGACTCTCGGGGCTTGACTAGGGACGTTCCTGCTCTTATCTTGGTTTATGTAGAGGGTGAATCATCTCTGTGAGTGTGTGTCCACGTGATTGTCTGAGTATGCATGTGAGTGTGTGTGTTGTGGGGGGGGGGTACATTCCTCTGTGCAGCAGCGTGCAGAGTGATGGAGAGGTGATAAGAAAGGCAGTGCCTGATCTGTGTGTGTGAGAGAGAGACAGAGAGAGAGAGAGTGGACAATACACTACAGTAGAGAGAGTGGACGAAACACTACAGTAGAGAGAGTGGACTATACACTATACACTACAGTAGAGAGAGTGGACTATACACTATACACTACAGTAGAGAGAGTGGACTATACACTATACACTACAGTAGAGAGAGTGGACTATACACTATACACTACAGTAGAGAGAGTGGACTATACACTATACACTACAGTAGAGAGAGTGGACTATACACTATACACTACAGTAGAGAGAGTGGACTATACACTATACACTACAGTAGAGAGAGTGGACTATACACTATACACTACAGTAGAGAGAGTGGACTATACACTATACACTACAGTAGAGAGAGTGGACAATACACTACAGTAGAGAGAGTGGACTATACACTATACACTACAGTAGAGAGAGTGGACTATACACTATACACTACAGTAGAGAGAGTGGACTATACACTATACACTACAGTAGAGAGAGTGGACTATACACTATACACTACAGTAGAGAGAGTGGACAATACACTACAGTAGAGAGAGTGGACTATACACTATACACTACAGTAGAGAGAGTGGACTATACACTATACACTACAGTAGAGAGAGTGGACTATACACTATACACTACAGTAGAGAGAGTGGACAATACACTACAGTAGAGAGAGTGGACTATACACTATACACTACAGTAGAGAGAGTGGACAATACACTACAGTAGAGAGAGTGGACTATACACTATACACTACAGTAGAGAGAGTGGACTATACACTATACACTACAGCAGAGAGAGTGGACTATACACTATACACTACAGTAGAGAGAGTGGACAATACACTATACACTACAGTAGAGAGAGTGGACTATACACTACAGTAGAGAGAGTGGACTATACACTATACACTACAGTAGAGAGAGTGGACTATACACTATACACTACAGTAGAGAGAGTGGACTATACACTATACACTACAGTAGAGAGAGTGGACTATACACTATACACTACAGTAGAGAGAGTGGACTATACACTATACACTACAGTAGAGAGTGGACTATTCACTATACACTACAGTAGAGAGAGTGGACTATACACTATACACTACAGTAGAGAGAGTGGACAATACACTACAGTAGAGAGAGTGGACTATACACTACAGTAGAGAGTGGACTATACGCTATACACTACAGTAGAGAGAGTGGACTATACACTATACACTACAGTAGAGAGAGTATAGTATACTACGGTAGATAGTGTATAGTATACTACGGTAGAGCGTGTATAGTATACTACGGTAGAGAGTGTATAGTATACTACAGTAGAGAGTGTATAGTATACTACAGTAGAGAGAGTGCACTATACACGTCATACTACGGTAGAGAGTGTATAGTATACTACGGTAGAGAATGTATAGTATACTACGGTAGAGAATGTATAGTATACTACGGTAGAGAGTGTATAGTATACTACGGTAGAGAGTGTATAGTACACTACGGTAGAGAGTGTAAAGTATACTACGGTAGAGAGTGTATAGTATACCTTAGTTTAAAGATCTAAGTGTTCTAATCTGCTAGAGTTTTATTCCCTTTTAAAGAGTGAAATAAAGAGTGAGACACAGAGGGACTGGAGGGTATTGGAGAGAAGAGCTGCACCTAATTATCTGTATTGCTGCAAGTGTGTGTGTGTGTGTGTGTGTGTGTGTGTGTGTGTGTGTGTGTGTGTGTGTGAGAGAGAGAGAGAGCTTGCTGAGGTCAGTCACCTGTGGCAGTCTATCGATCCTCTCCCCTCAGGCAGGCCTGTTGTCTTTGGTGATTACTGCCCTCTCTCCACTACACTCCTCCACCACATCACACCATTCCCTACTTTCAACCACCTACTATGCAGTCATTGGTTTGGGACAACAAAGGAGAGGAGGAGACAGGGGCTGAGGACTAGGGAGAGGAAGGAAAAGGGGAGTGCTAGTTACATTAATGCCAGCTACATTAACGCCAGCTACATTGGCGCCAGCTACATTAGCGCCAGTTACATTACTGCCAGCTACATTGGCGCCAGCTACATTAGCGCCAGTTACATTACTGCCAGCTACATTGGCGCCAGCTACATTAACGCCAGATACATTACTGCCAGCTACATTAGCGCCAGATACATTAACGCCGGCTACATTAACGCCGGCTACATTAACGCCGGCTACATTGGCGCCGGCTACATTAGCGCCAGATACATTACTGCCAGCTACATTAGCGCCGGATACATTAACGCCGGCTACATTAACGCCGGCTACATTGGCGCCAGCTACATTATCGCCAGCTACATTATTCCTAGCTACATTGGCGCCAGCTACATTATTCCTAGCTACATTATCGCCAGCTACATTATTCTTAGCTACATTAGCACTAGCTGGTCCCATGTGGCTCAGTGTTTAGAGCATGGTGCTTGCAATGCCAGGGTCGTGAGTTTGATTCCCACAGGGAACCATTACAAGTGAAAATGAATGCGCTCAGTACTCTAAGTCACTCTGGACAAGAGCGCCTGCTAAATGAATAAAATGCTCAAAGTAGCGCTAGCACCATTAGCCATGGCTGAAAGAAACAGACAGAACCGTCTCCCAACTCTGTTTTCCCAGAAGGGTTCCACATTGTAGCTAGCCTAGCACACAGGATCAGAGTGACACTATGGGCGGTAACCCCTGTGCAAGCCGAGGGGTGTTGTGTCATCAAGTGTTGAGGAGATATTTCTGGTGACCCTCTGTAATGTCTTGTTTACTTCCTCTGTTACTGAACAGTAACTTGTCCTTTTCAGAGACTGCTCAGCTCTGTCGGTGGTCTTACCAGTCAGTTTAATAAGTCAGGCTTTAGGGGAAAGAGCCAGGCTTGGGCACAGAGTACCACGTTTTAAGTATTATTTCCCCCTTTTTACAAGGGTGTTTTTTCTAGTGGGGCTGCTGTCTGATGTTAGTGGTAAGTCCTTGGTCCAGTGTGCGTGCAAGTACATGCATGCACTACCCCTGTCCTTGCCCATTCCTCTCCTCTCCTCTCCTCTCCTCTCCTCTCCTCTCCTCTCCTCCTCGCTTCTCTCCTCCTCCTCGTTCCTCTCCTCTCCTCCTCGCTCCACTCCCCTCCTCGCTTCTCTCCTCCTCCTCGTTCCTCTCCCCTCCTCCTCACTCCTCTCTCCTCCTCCTCTCCTCTCTCCTCCTCATTCCTCTCCTCTCTCCTCTACCCTCCTCTCTCCCCCTGTCTCTAATAAACAATCTAGCCAGACACCATGCTGAGACGGCCGGTAATGGGGGTTCTAATTAGCCACTCCAAACACACAGAGTGGTGCTTCACGCCTCGTTCTCCGCATTCATCTCTCCAAAACTGAATGAATTGATTCCATTTGCTCGCCACTTAATGCACTGACGATTTATTAACACGGCGAGGACAAGAGAAGAAGACACCTATTCTTGTTCGGGTCCTGAGAAGAAGGAATGAAGTGTTTTTATTTGTAGAGGTTTCTATCTGATTGTATAGATTAGCGCTGTCAGAGCAACAATAAGAAGAGAACGTTGTCTGATCTGTTGGGCTGGAGGGTTTCTCTGGGTGACAAGGGAGAGAGAGGAGAGGGAAAGGGGGGTACCCGATACAGCTATGTATGTCTTAGTTCAAAACAAACCTGCCTCCTGCCTCGTTGAAGTACTGAGAAAGTATGAAATTATCAGTGTTGAAAGAGTGAGACAGAGATAGAGAGACACAAAGAGAGAGAGAGTAAATCTAGCCAGAGCAGAAGCCATTTAAGAAAATGTGACAGGGCAAATGAGCGAGAACTAACACTTGAAGCCCATGCCAATATACCCAGTTAAAACAGCAGAGGCTGTATCTGAATTCATTAGGCTTTCTTCACTAGGGCCTGCATTTCAGCATCGTTCCCTCTCTTTCCTCACCATAGTTCCTCTCTCTCTCTCTCTCTCTGTCTCTGTCTCTGTCTCTGTCTCTGTCTCTGTCTCTGTCTCTCTCTCTCTCTCTCTCTCTCTCTCTCTCTCTCTCTCTCTCTCTCTCTCTCTCTCTCTCTCTCTCTCTCTCTCTCTCTCTCTCTCTCTCTCTCTCTCTCTCTCTCTCTCTCTCTCACCTCACCTCACCACAGTCCCTCTCTCTCTCTTCCCTCACTACAGTTTCTCTCTCTCCTCACTACAGTTCCTGTCTCTCTCTCTCCTCACTACAGTTCCTGTCTCTCTCTCTTTCCTCACTACAGTTCCTGTCTCTCTCTCTTTCCTCACTACAGTTCCTGTCTCTCTCTCTCCTCACTACAGTTCCTGTCTCTCTCTCTTTCCTCACTACAGTTCCTCTCTCTCTCCTCACTACAGTTCCTCTCTCTCTCTTTCCTCACTACAGTTCCTCTCTCTCTCTTTCCTCACTACAGTTCCTCTCTCTCTCCTCACTACAGTTCCTCTCTCTCTCTCTCCTCACTACAGTTCCTCTCTCTCTCCTCACTACAGTTCCTCTCTCTTTATTTCCTCACTACAGTTCCTCTCTCTCTCTTTCCTCACTACAGTTCCTCTCTCTCTCCTCACTACAGTTCCTCTCTCTCTCTCTCCTCACTACAGTTCCTCTCTCTCTCCTCACTACAGTTCCTCTCTCTCTCTTTCCTCACTACAGTTCCTCTATCTCTCTTTCCTCACTACAGTTCCTCTCTCTCTCCTCACTACAGTTCCTCTCTCTTTATTTCCTCACTACAGTTCCTCTCTCTCTCTTTCCTCACTACAGTTCCTCTCTCTCGCTCCTCACTACAGTTCCTCTCTCTCTCTCCTCACTACAGTTCCTCTCTCTCTTTCCTCACTACAGTTCCTCTCTCTTTATTTCCTCACTACAGTTCCTCTCTCTCTTTCCTCACTACAGTTCCTCTCTCTCTCTTTCCTCACTACAGTTCCTCTCTCTCGCTCCTCACTACAGTTCCTCTCTCTCTCTCCTCACTACAGTTCCTCTCTCTCTTTCCTCACTACAGTTCCTCTCTCTTTATTTCCTCACTACAGTTCCTCTCTCTTTATTTCCTCACTACAGTTCCTCTCTCTTTCCTCACTACAGTTCCTCTCTCTCTCTTTCCTCACTACAGTTCCTCTCTCTTTCCTCACTACAGTTCCTCTCTCTCTCTCCTCACTACAGTTCCTCTCTCTCCTCACTACAGTGCGTCTCTCTCTCTTTCCTCACTACAGTTCCTCTCTCTCTCTCCTCACTACAGTTCCTCTCTCTTTATTTCCTCACTACAGTTCCTCTCTCTCGCTCCTCACTACAGTACCTCTCTCGCTCTCCTCACTACAGTTCCTCTCTCTCTCTCTCTCTCTCTCTCTCTCTCTCCTCACTACAGTTCCTCTCTCTCTCTTTCCTCACTACAGTTCCTCTCTCTCTCTTTCCTCACTACAGTTCCTCTCTCTCTCTCCTCACTACAGTTCCTCTCTCTCTCTTTCCTCACTACAGTTCCTCTCTCTCTCCTCACTACAGTTCCTCTCTCTCTCTCTCCTCACTACAGTTCCTCTCTCTCTCCTCACTACAGTTCCTCTCTCTTTATTTCCTCACTACAGTTCCTCTCTCTCTCTTTCCTCACTACAGTTCCTCTCTCTCTCCTCACTACAGTTCCTCTCTCTCTCTCTCCTCACTACAGTTCCTCTCTCTCTCCTCACTACAGTTCCTCTCTCTCTCTTTCCTCACTACAGTTCCTCTCTCTCTCTTTCCTCACTACAGTTCCTCTCTCTCTCCTCACTACAGTTCCTCTCTCTTTATTTCCTCACTACAGTTCCTCTCTCTCTCTTTCCTCACTACAGTTCCTCTCTCTCGCTCCTCACTACAGTTCCTCTCTCTCTCTCCTCACTACAGTTCCTCTCTCTCTTTCCTCACTACAGTTCCTCTCTCTTTATTTCCTCACTACAGTTCCTCTCTCTCTTTCCTCACTACAGTTCCTCTCTCTCTCTTTCCTCACTACAGTTCCTCTCTCTCGCTCCTCACTACAGTTCCTCTCTCTCTCTCCTCACTACAGTTCCTCTCTCTCTTTCCTCACTACAGTTCCTCTCTCTTTATTTCCTCACTACAGTTCCTCTCTCTTTCCTCACTACAGTTCCTCTCTCTCTCTTTCCTCACTACAGTTCCTCTCTCTTTCCTCACTACAGTTCCTCTCTCTCTCTCCTCACTACAGTTCCTCTCTCTCCTCACTACAGTGCGTCTCTCTCTCTTTCCTCACTACAGTTCCTCTCTCTCTCTCCTCACTACAGTTCCTCTCTCTTTATTTCCTCACTACAGTTCCTCTCTCTCGCTCCTCACTACAGTACCTCTCTCGCTCTCCTCACTACAGTTCCTCTCTCTCTCTCTCTCTCTCTCTCTCTCTCTCTCTCTCCTCACTACAGTTCCTCTCTCTCTCTTTCCTCACTACAGTTCCTCTCTCTCTCTTTCCTCACTACAGTTCCTCTCTCTCTCTCCTCACTACAGTTCCTCTCTCTTTCCTCACTAAAGTTCCAGTCTCTCTCTTTCCTCACTACAGTTCCTCTCTCTCTCTCCTCACTACAGTTCCTCTCTCTCTTTCCTCACTACAGTTCCTCTCTCTCTCTCCTCACTACAGTTCCTCTCTCTCTCTTTCCTCACTACAGTTCCTCTCTCTCTCCTCACTACAGTACCTCTCTCTCTCTCCTCACTACAGTTCCTCTCTCTCTCCTCACTACAGTTCACCTCTCTCTCCTCACTACAGTTCCTCTCTCTTTATTTCCTCACTACAGTTCCTCTCTCTCTCTTTCCTCACTACAGTTCCTCTCTCTCCTCACTACAGTTCCTCGCTCTTTATTTCCTCACTACAGTTCCTCTCTCTCGCTCCTCACTACAGTTCCTCTCTCGCTCTCCTCACTACAGTTCCTCTCTCTCTTTCCTCACTACAGTTCCTCTCTCTTTATTTCCTCACTAAAGTTCCAGTCTCTCTCTTTCCTCACTACAGTTCCTCTCTCTCTCTCCTCACTACAGTTCCTCTCTCTTTCCTCACTAAAGTTCCAGTCTCTATCTTTCCTCACTACAGTTCCTCTCTCTCTTTCCTCACTACAGTTCCTCTCTCTCTTTCCTCACTACAGTTCCTCTCTCTCTCTTTCCTCACTACAGTTCCTCTCTCTCTCTCCTCACTACAGTTCCTCTCTCTCTCTTTCCTCACTACAGTTCCTCTCTCTCTCTCCTCACTACAGTTCCTCTCTCTCTCTTTCCTCACTACAGTTCCTCTCTCTCTTTCCTCACTACAGTTCCTCTCTCTCTTTCCTCACTACAGTTCCTCTCTCTTTATTTCCTCACTACAGGTCCTTTCCCTCCCCATGTATTCACATCTTTCTCCTCCTGTCTCTCTCTCTCTTTCCCTCTCTTTGCTTGTTACAGGGCTGAGGAGTGAGGAGGAAGGCCCTTACTTTCCCTCTCAGGCTGCAGGGCCTAAACCAAGACACACCCCACCCACCCTCCTCTCCCCCTCCTCTCCTCCATCCCCTCTACTCCTGTCGGAGGTGAAGTGAAGCTAGACCAATTGGCGGTGTGTCTCCTGACCGGAGAGAGCAACTCCCCTCCCTCACCTCACCCTTACCCTCGCCTCACACCTGCATGACAGGTCATCTCGCTTAATAAAGCCAGTCGTGCACAACACGCCACAGAGACAGGGATAACGAGAGAGGAGAGCGAGAGGGAAAGCAAGAGAGAGAGAGAGAGAGAGAGGGGAGAGAGAGAAAAAGAGGGGGGAGAGAGAGGTGAAGACAATATGCCTGTAAGCTACAAAGGTGTTGTGTAGTCTGTTTAGAGAGAGAGTGAGAGAAAAAGAGAGAGCAAAAGAGGGAGAGAAAGAAAGCCAAGCACACAGGTAAGGATTGTGAAGACTCAAGCACATTTCACACAAAAACCCCAACGCCCGTTTCCTCTGTTATTCCTTACTTCATTCATATTCTGTGGCTTTAATACAGTCTAGCGTTTTCTGAGCGAGGACGTTTGGTTCACCCGGGGATCGTCTGACCAATGAGAGAAGAGAACATGGTGGTCTAGGACCGCGTCCCGTGCCAATGACATCACAGCCTCCTGGGGCGCTGCGGATAAGTCTAACACAGCTGGGAGTCAGCGAAAGACGAGAGGGTGAGAGAGGTAACGCAGTCGGGACCGCAGTCATACCGGTGTGTGTGAGAGATGTGTCCGACTGTAATTATGAAGTGTGTAAGAAACTGTATGTGTGTGTGTGCAAAAAATCTGTGTGAGCATGTGATGCATGCACTTTGCAGCCTGTTTGTGTATGCAGATGTGAGTCCATAAACTTGTGTGTATGCAAGCAACAGTGTGTGTGTGTGTGTGTGTGTGGTGTGTGTGTGAGGTCCTGTATGCACCATGTGTCCCACTCCCCTCCAGCCTGTCTAGCTCATTCCCTCCCTGCTACTTTATGAGTAGAGGCTGCTACAGCTCACGTCAGGACACAGTGAAGTGTCTAAACGCTTCCATTCACACGGGAAGTGACACACACACTCACACTGTGGGGCCACTGCCTTGTAACTAACACACAGAGAGAGACAGAGAGAGAGAGAGAGACAGAGAGAGAGAGAGAGAGAGACGAGAGACGGGGAGAGAGAGCGAGAGAGAGAGAGAGAGAGAGACAGAGAGAGAGCGAGACAGAGAGAGAGAGGCGGAGAGAGACGAGAGAGAGAGAGAGACGGGGAGAGAGAGAGAGACGGGGAGAGAGAGAGAGAGACAGGGAGAGAGAGAGAACGAGACAGAGAGAGAGAGAGAGACAGAGACAGAGAGAGAGAGAGATTGTGTGTGTGCAGCAGCATGTGTGTGATTCACTAGTTTGTGTGTGAGGCGATAGTGTTAACTAAACTAGGGCCTCACTGGAGCTATTCTGGAATACTACACATACTTTGTAGTGCTATCTGGGAACCCAGTGCTATTTTAGGACTGGACAACCTTTGCAGCACTGTTCAGGGAGCTGTACCCTAGACGTACCCTGTATTGGGGAGGGACTCTGGCCCCTTTGATTGTAGAATGCAGGAACCATATTCATTCTACATGTCTGGCCGTCAATTGCTTAGTGCAGTAGAGAAAGGAGGTGCCCTAAGATCCTCTAGGACACTAACGATGACCCCTTACAGCTCCTTAACCCCACCTGCAAAGGGCCGTCCCTGTGTGAGAGCAGCAGTGACAGTCTGCCTCCTCCTTTCCTCTACTGTTGACAGATCAATAGGAGACAATGTTCTCAGGAGATCAGCATCACAACGTCAACGCTCTCACACCTTTGCCATCCGTGTCACTGACCTTGAAGTAAAATTCAATTTCCCTCCACAACAACAAAGCAGAAGGAACGCCTGTACTACAATAGACACTTCTGATCGCCTGGCCATTTCCCCTTCCGACGCAACGCACACAGGATATTATAACTTATGAAGGAGATGGGGAGAGAAATGGATGGAGAGAACGGAGAGAGAAAGGAAGAAGAAGAAGGGAGGTGGTAATTATAACATGGTCCGTCTTTGAAAAACCTCCAGCAGGACGGCGGATCCCCAGCCTCAATTAGACACGCGGCTGCTGGAGAGGGCTTCTCGCTGGGGGAGAGTAGCAGCCGCACCGGGGCGCCCATGCTCGCTACTAGGCCCTTTTGAGGGGAATTCCCCCAGGCCCTGACACAACAGGAAGAAAAAAGGGAAAGGCGAATGTAGGAGCGAGGGATCCCATTAAGGGGATGAAGGTGTTGTGTATCGCACATGTCGTTAATACTGGAGGAATATTCCTTTTCTATGTCATTATCACTGCCTAGTGGTACTCAGAGGGAGCCAGAGGAGGATCATGGGTAGGCTGGTGGACCCCTCACTCAGCTATGGATGGAGAGAGACAGAGAGAGAGGGAGAGAAGAGGGAGCGAAATAGAGAGAGTGTGAGAGCAAGAGAGACAGAGAGAGAGTGCGGGAGAGAGGGAGAGAAGAGGGAGCGAAATAGAGAGAGTGTGAGAGCGAGAGAGACAGAGAGAGAGAGTGTGTGTAGAAAGTGCAGAGAGAGGTGGGAATACACAGAGCAGCGCGAATCCAACCAGCATCTTGGATAAAGCTGTAGGATTGTCTGCGTGGCTTTGAAGTTGGCCCTGTCTTAGGGGATTTGGGCAAGGGGGATGGGCTCAGGGGGTGGAGGGGGTAGCACTGGGAGTTGGAGAGAGGTAGGCTCTGCTCAGCTTGATCAAACCCACCGCTTGGGTCCCCTGGGGGGGGCTAGGAGACCTGACCATCTACCATGTATGTTAAATACATCATTTCCCCATCCTCACGCCGCTCCCCGGGCCACATTAGCCCTCCCAACGCATGTATGCCCCAGTTCAACACTCTATCTATCCACCATAGAGTATGAATGGGTTTACATTTGACCATGTATACAGTACTAATATACTTTGGGATCCCGCTAGGTTGATATAGCGTTCTGCTAATATGAATGTGACCACCATGCATGTAAATGTGGGGGAGATTAGTCGATGAGGATGATGAAATTCATGCCCATTACATGCCTGGTCCCATGAGGAGGTTTACAGTAATGAGGCCCTTACTAAAACCCTGCTCTGTGATTTTAGGCATCCATTGGCTGTCACTGTACTAAAAAATAATATATATATATTATATTATGATGTTTAAAACAAAAGTATTATCACATACACCGGATAGGTACGGTTAAATGTGTTGTTTTACAGGGTCAGCCATAGTAGTACAATGCCCCTGGAGCAAATTAGGGTTAAGTGCCTTGCTCAAGGGCACATCGGCAGTGTTTTCCTCGTAGGCGAAATTTCAGTTACTGGCCCAGCGCTCTAACTGCTAGGCTACTGGATGCTCTGGAACTGGAAGCCAGTTCCACTGCTTTTTGTCATTGTTCCCCTCTGATCAGGGACTGATTTAGACCAGGGACACCAGGTAGAACAGAAAAGCAGCAGGCTCCGGACCTCGTAGGGTCAGAGTTGAACACCCCTGCTGTAGATGATTACATAAAATACATGAAACTAAGTGTCGAGAGATCATTCCTTCAAATAAATGTTTGTGTTATCGGTTTTCAATTGACTGGCTTGTTGTTCGTCCTCTGTGGTGAGGCAGGCCATCATTATCCAATTAGGACGGTATTGCTGGGCTGGAGGGATGAAAGGAGAGACAGAGGAAATAGAAACAGAAGAGAGAGAAATAGAGGGAGCTTCCCACTGAATGCAGGTCTGTTTGCCCATGTAGAGTGTGTGTGTCCTAGAGTATGGGAGTGTGACCTCTAGTAAAACACCATGAGATACTAAACATTCATGGAGCAGACTAGAGACTAAGCCAGAGGGACTGTTGGGGAGAGAGAAGGAACGTGAAGAAGCGAGAGACGGAGGGAGAAAGAGAGAAAAAGAGAGGGAGGGAGAGGACAAAGATGAAGGAGTGAAAAAGAGAGAGAGAGAGTAACTCTCTGTGTCCCTGTGCTGTACATGGGGGGATCCAGGGAGGCGGAGTTAAAACAACAACACAGAAAGCTAAATAGAACAACACAGAACTGCACTTCATTGCAGCGAACGCCAGAGTACACACACAGATAACCTCAGCAATCCTTCCTCAGCTGGAGAGAGAGAGGGAGGGAAGGAAGGGGGGATTGAGGGAGGGAGGGGGCTGCAGGAGGTAATCAGGGTTGAGAGAAAAGGAGGGCAGAGAGAGATGAAAGAGAGAGGACAGCGGACAGAAAGAAGTGGTCGAAGAGGAGAGGACCAGAGAGCAAGATGGAGTGAACGAGAGAAGACGGAAGGAGAGAACAGCGAAAGATAAAAGACAGTGAAACAGCATAACGAGGGGACGGCTAACAAGGGACAGACAGAAAGAGGACAGAATGAGAGAAATAAAAGGAGGACATGAAGACAGAAAGAGAGTGATGGAGAGAGAGAGAGGAGAGCTGTGTGTCAGGGGGCGTGATGTGAAGAGAATCTAGCTGCATCAAAGCGGAGGAGAGGAGCAGAGCGGCACTACAGCCGTGACCTGAATGTGCTCCCAGCCCTCTGCTGCTAACAGGATCAATGGCAGGCCTGCGTTGGGCTCACCTCAGGCCCCTGGGCAGGCTAATGAAGGCACACACCACACACACCACACACACCAATGATCAGTGGTGCTCGTGAAACCAGCAGTGTGATCTGATTATATACCTGTCATTATAAGAAATCAAGATAACTCAAAAGATTCCATCTGTTTGCTTTACAAGGGATGTAGCAGATGTTTACAATGGCCCAGATTTTACTGTCCAACGCTTTGACATGTATACACACACACACACACACACACACACACACACACACACACACACACACACACACACACACACACACATGCGAATACACACAGATACACACACACTCTCACAAACACACACACACACACACACACACACACACACACGCGAATACACGCGGATACACACACACTCTCACACACACACAGAGGGCTGAGAAGATCACAGCGTCTAACTGCTAAAAACATAGATAATTTCACTTGTAAGCCCTCAAAGAAACTTCTCTCTTTTTACTATGAGGTGCAACTTTTTAACTCAACTTCCACCTGATGTCACGTCATAGCCAAGGTGTTATTAGATAACGCTGAATAACATCTAAATGGTTTCACATAATTTATCACGATTCGTTTCTGTCTCCCAGGCTATGGGGCCGTGCTGAAGCTCCATTGTGGCAGAGAGTCAGAATCTGGTCCAAATCCAATATAAGGGGAATTACTTCCCAAATTCCTTCATACGATGTAACCTGCGCATAACCCCCCCCCCCCCTCCCTTCCAGCTTGAATCCATTTGAAGCTTGGTTCTGGGATTGGAGAGTGGGACTATGGATTGGCATGTGCAGCACTGATGTTAGGCCCTTGATGTAAAGACCTACCTACTTTACTGTAGTCCGCTCTGAGGTGCTCTGGGAAAAGTGACAGGGAGAATTCTCACACTTACATACAACAGTATACATTCTGGATACATTCTGGATCAATATTCATCCGTATTATATAGGTTATAAGGGGAAGGAATTGGTCTGGAATTACAGTGATACAACGAACAGGGTCGGTGTGTCATATCGAACTTTGTTCAGGTGTGAAGAGCTTCTGCTAACAGCACATACAGTATCTATGGAGAGTACGGTGTCTAGTACTAATGAGGTCTCCTCCATCACACGAGTCCTCCAGCCTCAAGTCACATCCTTCTATCTCTGACCCTGTCTGAGGAGCGTGTGAAAGCGAAAAGGAATGAAACCATAAGACCATGGGCACTGGGGCAGCTGGCGGGGACACATATTGTGTGTGTAGAAATCACCTTGATTCAGTGCACCGGCCCCTTTGATGTTGCCTGGAGCTGAACAACTCCTCACTCTGAGCCAACCCTAAGCCTTAAAACTCAAATCTAGCCTGACGTCCCCCACCCCCCTCCTGAAAATCATAACCATATGACGGAGAAGAAATTCCTCCACCTTAGGAATCACTTCGCCCCGTCCATCTCGCTCTCCGACCGAGACATCAGGCCAGAGATAACAGAAAACAGGTTACAAGACGATGGGAGGTGATGGGAGGAGGAGGAGGAGGAGGGAGGAGGAGGGAGGAGGAGGAGGAGGGAGGAGGAGGAGGGAGGAGGGGGAGAGAGGAGGAGGAGGAGAGGAGGGTGGGTTAAGAAGATCACGTCCTGAAAAATTGCATGCAGCGTGACTACCTAAAATGGAAGTTTCTCAGGCAAGGGATGGAGGGATGGAAGATAGGATGACCTTCCAGTTGACAGAGTGAGAGACAGAGAGAAGGAGAGGGGGAGGGAAAAAACAAGTCAAATATGAAATCTGACTCAAATTAGAAAAACATTCCTGTTCTATCACAGTTGAGAGCCTCAGCCAGACCCTGCAGGAACAACCAGTACATGTACTGAGTGTCTGACACACGTACTGGTTATCTGACACACGTACTGGTTACCTGACACACGTACTGGTTACCTGACACACGTACTGGTTATCTGACACACGTACTGAGTATCTGACACACGTACTGAGTATCTGACACACGCACTGAGTATCTGACACACGTACTGGTTATCTGACACATGTACTGGTTACCTGACACACGTACTGGTTACCTGACACACGTACTGGTTATCTGACACACGTACTGAGTATCTGACACACGTACTGAGTGTCTGACACACGTACTGGTTACCTGACACACGTACTGGTTATCTGACACACGTACTGAGTATCTGACACACGCTCTGAGTATCTGACACACGTACTGGTTATCTGACACACGTACTGGGTATCTGACACACGTACTGGTTACCTGAGACATGTACTGGGTATCTGACACATGTACTGGTTATCTGACACACGTACTGGTTATCTGACACACGTACTGGTTATCTGACACACGTACTGGTTACCTGACACATGTACTGGTTCTAGGGGATACTATACAATTACGACTTCACCCATGTAATAACCACTTCCATACATGTAATTACATTATAATAACAACAAAATAGTCCCCTTCATGAAAATCGGTGTGTTTGAGTGCGTTTGGTAGCCAGTGAGGGTGTGTTTATGAGTCTGTATTTGTTATTGTGTGTGTTTGGTCTGCGTGTGGTGGCTGGCCCTGGCTCCCTGTTCATTCCTCTCTCTCTCCTCCTTGTTAATCGCATCAGCTGGTTTAGCCAGAGGACATCCTTCATTAAATAAATCAGGAAGTAGCATATTGGGTAGTCTGGCCCCTGCTTTGCGCCACGGGTTTTACCCCTCTAACAAATTCCTTTGCTGCGCCCAGATGTCAGGTATTTGAATAAAACGGCCTCATTGTACCTCCCCTCCCCTTACCCCTGTGTCCCTGAGAGATGGAGCGAGGAAAATATAGAAGGAGGACGAGGGAGGAGTGTTTGGGAGCGTATTGGAGGTGTGTGTGTTTGTGTGTGTGTTAGCGGTTCCATCTGGGTCTCCTGGAAGCGCGGTGGAGTCAGGAAAACCGCATCTCATAAAAGGGGGAGGAAGCCCAATGTTCTACAAGGACAGAACATTACAGAGAATGTCGCTCAGGAAAAACCTGGGCTTGGGCCCACATGTTGGCTGGCTGACTAGGCCTTCTCTCTCTCCCTTCTCTTTTCCTCTCTCTCTCTCTCTCTCTCTCTCTCTCTTTCTCAATATTTCTCTCTCTTAATAGGCAAAGGAACATCGAGAGAGAGAGAGCGAGAGAGATAGAGAGAGAGAGATAGAGAGATATATATATATAGCGAGAGAGAGCGAGAGAGATACATCGAGAGAGAGAGACAGAGACAGAGACAGAGAGAGATATATAGATATATATATAGAGAGAGAGAGGGAGAGAGAGACAGAGACAGAGAGACAGAGACAGAGACAGAGACAGAGAGAGAGAGAGAGATATATATATATAGAGAGAGGGAGAGAGAGAGCGAGAGAGATAGATAGAGAGAGAGAGAGAGAGAGAGGGCCAGACTGATAGGAATTCCATCTGTCGGGACGGAGCGGAGCGGTGACAGGCGGAGAGAGAACCAAAGGCATCTGGTCTCCATTGGTGCTGGGGGGTGCGGGCCAACTAACAGGGCCTGCTCTGGCTCTGGAACCATACGAGGGAGAGATGGATGGAGAGACTGAGGGGTTGAGCCAAGGACCTGGCAAAGGGGGGACAGGGAGAGGAAAGAGAGAGAGAGAGGGAGAGAGAGATAGAAAGGGAGATAGGGCCCCCGACGACTGGCAGTCGTGAGACCTGTCTCGATTTTTCACACATTGCTTTGGATTGGGCTTGGATGGGGGGGGTATGGGAGGTTTGGCATGTATGTAGTCAGGGTGTGGGGGGAGCCGAGTTAATCACAGTATTCTGAGGAGAGGAGTTGAGAGGAGTTGTCCTCAAAAGCCTAGCGTGTGTGTGTGTGTTGTGTGCGTGTATGTTGTGTGTGTGGTTCATGTGGATGTTTGCTGATAAGTCTTTGGGTTGAGATCAGAACAAAAGAGAGGAGAACAGAGGTGTGATGATCAGTCAGCGCTGTCAGGGGAGACAGACCTACTATACAGCCAGCATAGCTCACAGCCAGATACACTGAGGTAGCCATGAGGAGCTCTCTGAGGAACACACGCATATGTTCATAAGGGAAACAGATCTATATGTTGCGATGAATATGTTCAGTAGGGATTACCATGATGACTAAATGTACCCAAATAAATACTGGATGAT
This sequence comes from Oncorhynchus mykiss, assembly GCF_057628025.1. Taxonomy (NCBI): domain Eukaryota; kingdom Metazoa; phylum Chordata; class Actinopteri; order Salmoniformes; family Salmonidae; genus Oncorhynchus; species Oncorhynchus mykiss. Next base: position 17,373,325 of record NC_143040.1, read on the forward strand.
ACAAGCAGAATGAGATTGTTGTGACAAATGCCATCACAGTAGTGATGGAATGTTATCATATTGTATATTGAATGAATGAGAGAAACATGATCTGGTACATGTCTAGCTAGGGGATGTGATCTGGTACACGTCTGGCTAGGGGATGTGATCTGGTACACGTCTGGCTAGGGGATGTGATCTGGTACACGTCTGGCTAGGGGATGTGATCTGGTACATGTCTGGCTAGGGGATGTGATCTGGTACACGTCTGGCTAGGGGATGTGATCTGGTACACGTCTGGCTAGGGGATGTGATCTGGTACATGTCTAGCTAGGGGATGTGATCTGGTACATGTCTGGCTAGGGGATGTGATCTGGTACACGTCTGGCTAGGGGATGTGATCTGGTACACGTCTGGCTAGGGGATGTGATCTGGTACACGTCTGGCTAGGGGATGTGATCTGGTACACGTCTGTCTAGGGGATGTGATCTGGTACATGTCTGGCTAGGGGATGTGATCTGGTACACGTCTGGCTAGGGGATGTGATCTGGTACACGTCTGTCTAGGGGATGTGATCTGGTACATGTCTGGCTAGGGGATGTGATCTGGTACACGTCTGGCTAGGGGATGTGATCTGGTACACGTCTGCCTAGGGGATGTGATCTGGTACATGTCTGGCTAGGGGATGTGATCTGGTACACGTCTGGCTAGGGGATGTGATCTGGTACATGTCTGGCTAGGGGATGTGATCTGGTACACGTCTGTCTAGGGGATGTGATCTGGTACACGTCTGGCTAGGGGATGTGATCTGGTACACGTCTGCCTAGGGGATGTGATCTGGTACACGTCTGGCTAGGGGATGTGATCTGGTACACGTCTGGCTAGGGGATGTGATCTGGTACACGTCTGGCTAGGGGATGTGATCTGGTACACGTCTGCCTAGGGGATGTGATCTGGTACACGTCTGGCTAGGGGATGTGATCTGGTACACGTCTGGCTAGGGGATGTGATCTGGTACACGTCTGGCTAGGGGATGTGATCTGGCACACGTCTGGCTAGGGGATGTGATCTGGTACACGTCTGGCTAGGGGATGTGATCTGGTACACGTCTGCCTAGGGGATGTGATCTGGTACACGTCTGGCTAGGGGATGTGATCTGGTACATGTCTGGCTAGGGGATGGGATCTGGTACCTGTCTGGCTAGGGGATGTGATCTGGTACACGTCTGGTACATGTGATCTTATCATATGATGCTACAACAGGCGTCCATACTGATGATGACATGTAATGGTGAGAATAACCCCCGATAAAAGCAACAGGAAAATGAAAAGGTCAGCAAGACAATACAGACAGTTTCCACTAAACAACCATTTTGTTTCTATTATTTTCTGAAAATCTAGCACTAGCAAGAGAAGTGTGGGTTTGGGTCTGTAATGATCCCGCTGGGTTTTTCAGTACAATTTCCTAATGGAATATTTTACTGCACAACAGCCGTGGAGTGGCGAGGACCACTGCGAAGGTCATTAAAGCACTTTTTGAAATTAAAACAGTTCAAAATGAGATCACGGGGAGCGATTGTGTCCCTACGGTGGCTATAAGAATGTGTTTACTGAGAACAGAAGTACAGTGCGTTAGGCCTCATTAGCTTATTGCTATAGATGCAAAGTGTGTGTGTGTTCACGTGTGTGCATTGTTAACTATGCTATTGTTAAGAGTGAATCAGCTGTAGAGGTTATAGCGATATATAATTCTGTTTGCTAATGGTTCATAATTGCTGATTGTGTGTGTGTGTGTGTGTGTGTGTGTGTGTGTGTGTGTGTGTGTGTGTGTGTGTGCGCATGTGTGTCTAACTGTAATGTGAAGATCAGATCATGCAAAGGTCCTTAGGAGAGAGAGAGAGAGAGAGGAAGAGGGAGGGAGAGGAAGAGAGAGAAGGAGGGAGAGGTAGAGGGAGGGAGAGGAAGAGGGAGAAGGAGGGAGAGGTAGAGGGAGGGAGAGGAAGAGAGAGAAGGAGGGAGAGGAAGAGGGAGAAGGAGGGAGAGGTAGAGGGAGGGAGAGGAAGAGGAAGAAGGAGGGAGAGGTAGAGGGAGGGAGAGAAAGAAAAAAACAATCATTCATTTTAATGGTTATTGATGTTATTTATAATTCCCCTCACTTCGCAAATCACAATTCCAACCACTTGACGACCTATTGAGCTTTTTATGCTATCGATTCATTTCCTCCTGCTTAAACAGTCTATTACAATGGTAAATTGCGAAGTGTACGCATATTTAGTCACGCCTCAACAATATATTTACCCTTCTTATGCTGTACGTGACCTAGCATAATGCATTGAGATGGAGAGTAGAATTTGTCTTTCCTGCTGGGATAATTAATTCATATCTCATAGAATCATAATTGTAGGATTACAAAAGAAGGAAATTGAATGATGGGAAAAATCGAATTATGACAAACGCGCAAATATTCTTACTGATGAGGAAAACAATGATGATAATTATGATAGTACTGATGTTGATAATCATTACAATAACCATGATAACAGTCATGTTTACTCTACAAAATAAAGTGACAGGAGGTTGATTATCTTGGTGTCTGGAAGGCATGTCGTGGTGTATCAGCTCAGTATTCTGTGTGCTGGGAAGGAGAGGTCCGTGGCGTTGGGAAACAACCTAAATGTCCACATAGGAGAGAAGGCAGAACCAGATGAACCTACGTGATGCACCACTCGAATCCTGCTCTGAGCTTTACAAAACAGTTGTATGGACACACACACACCCGTACTATGAAACACACACACATAACTAGGTATGTAGGGACAGACACACACACATAACTAGGTATGTAGGGACAGACACACACACATAACTAGGTATGTAGGGACAGACACACACACATATGCTCAAACACTAAAGTACACACAGGTTAGCTACACCTGGTTTCTGGTAACACAGTGTTAAGTTAAGGGCAAAGCCTTCACCTTTATGTTGCAGCATTCCAACCCAAACAGATGAACAGAGAGGGGAGATAGAATGAGAGAAAATAACAGAGAAAGTGGAGAAAAAAACCTCACTCTCTTCACGGTCCTGAGATCACAGCAGTGTGGGTGCTGACAAAGGACTGTGTGTGTCGTCTCTGTGCCTGCGGGTGTGTTCCTGTGTGTGTGTGAGTGACAGGCGGCAGGGCCCAATCGGCCGGGGAGCGGGGCGGACAGTGATTACGGGTGACAGTGGTGTTACCGTGGAGACAGGTGAACGCTGGAGAGTGGAGGGATGGAGAGAACATTATTCATATATTCAGAAGACTGGCTGGGACTTTCAACATGTTGTATCCCCTGCAGTCAGACATTACACGGTGCCACTGGCACTGGATCCACACACACACACAAGGGAGGGAGAGAGGGAGAGAGGGAGAGAGGGAGAGAGAGGGAGAGAGAGAGAGAGAGAGAGAGCTGACACAACATACTGTAACTTAGACACGGGCAGACGAGCAGAGAGAAATGGTGTGTTTATACCTGTCTGTGTGACTGTGAATTGATACATGGTGGGTGTGTTCCTGTCTGTGTGGGTATGTTCCTGTCTGTGTGGTTGTGTTCCTGTCTGTGTGGGTGTGTTCCTGTCTGTGTGGGTGTGTTCCTGTCTGTGTGGGTGTGAAATAATACATGGTGTGAGTGTGAGGCATCAGAGGGCCTGAGGTGTATTCTGTCAGCTCAGTGTCTTGGGCTCTATGGTGCAGCACTGACACACAACACCCTGCTGCACACACTGGTCATGACAACACACTCACTGGTCATGACAACACACACGCTGGTCAGGACAACACACACACTGGTAATGACAACACACACACACTGGTCATGACAACACACACACTGATCAGGACAACACACACACTGGTCATGACAACACACTCACTGGTCATGACAACACACACACTGGTAATGACAACACACACACACTGGTCATGACAACACACACACTGGTAATGACAACACAACACACTGGTCATGACAACACACACACTGGTCAGGACAACATGCACACTGGTCAGGACCACACACACACTGGTAATGACAACACAACACACTGGTCATGACAACACACACACTGGTCAGGACAACATGCACACTGGTAATGACAACACAACACACTGGTCAGGACAACACAACACACTGGTCAGGACAACACAACACACTGGTCATGACAACACACACGCTGGTCAGGACAACACACACACTGGTAATGACAACACAACACACTGGTAATGACAACACAACACACTGGTCATGACAACACAACACACTGGTCAGGACAACATGCACACTGGTCAGGACCACACACACACTGGTAATGACAACACAACACACTGGTCATGACAACACACACGCTGGTCAGGACAACACACACACTGGTAATGACAACACAACACACTGGTCAGGACAACACAACACACTGGTCAGGACAACATGCACACTGGTAATGACAACACAACACACTGGTCATGACAACACAACACACTGGTCAGGACCACACACACACTGGTAATGACAACACAACACACTGGTAATGACAACACAACACACTGGTCATGACAACACAACACACTGGTCATGACAACACACACACTGGTAATGACAACACAACACACTGGTCATGACAACACACACACTGGTCAGGACAACATGCACACTGGTCATGACAACACACACGCTGGTCATGACAACACACACACTGGTCAGGACAACATGCACACTGGTCATGACAACACACACACTGGTCAGGACAACACACACACTGGTCAGGACAACACACACACTGGTAATGACAACACAACACACTGGTCATGACAACACACACGCTGGTCAGGACAACACACACACTGGTAATGACAACACAACACACTGGTCATGACAACACACACGCTGGTCAGGACAACACACACACTGGTAATGACAACACAACACACTGATCAGGACAACACACACACTGGTCATGACAACACACACGCTGGTCAGGACAACACACTCACTGGTCAGGACAACACACACACTGGTAATGACAACACAACACACTGGTCATGACAACACACACGCTGGTCAGGACAACACACACACTGGTAATGACAACACAACACACTGGTCATGACAACACACACACTGATCAGGACAACACACACACTGGTAATGACAACACACACACTGGTCATGACAACACACACGCTGGTCAGGACAACACACTCACTGGTAATGACAACACAACACACTGATCAGGACAACACACACACTGGTCATGACAACACACACGCTGGTCAGGACAACACACTCACTGGTCAGGACAACACACACACTGGTAATGACAACACAACACACTGGTCATGACAACACACACGCTGGTCAGGACAACACACACACTGGTAATGACAACACAACACACTGGTCATGACAACACACACACTGATCAGGACAACACACACACTGGTAATGACAACACACACACTGGTCATGACAACACACACGCTGGTCAGGACAACACACTCACTGGTCAGGACAACACACACACTGGTAATGACAACACACACACTGGTCATGACAACACACACGCTGGTCAGGACAACACACTCACTGGTCAGGACAACACACACACTGGTAATGACAACACAACACACTGGTCATGACAACACACACGCTGGTCAGGACAACACACACACTGGTAATGACAACACAACACACTGGTCATGACAACACACACACTGGTCAGGACAACATGCACACTGGTCAGGACCACACACACACTGGTAATGACAACACAACACACTGGTCATGACAACACACACGCTGGTCAGGACAACACACACACTGGTAATGACAACACAACACACTGGTCATGACAACACACACACTGGTCAGGACAACATGCACACTGGTCAGGACCACACACACACTGGTAATGACAACACAACACACTGGTCATGACAACACACACACTGGTCAGGACAACATGCACACTGGTAATGACAACACAACACACTGGTCATGACATCACAACACACTGGTCAGGACAACACAACACACTGGTCATGACAACACACACGCTGGTCAGGACAACACACTCACTGGTCATGACAACACAACACACTGGTCATGACAACACACACACTGGTCAGGACAACATGCACACTGGTCAGGACCACACACACACTGGTAATGACAACACAACACACTGGTCAGGACAACACAACACACTGGTAGTGACAACACAACACACTGGTAATGACAACACAACACACTGGTCATGACATCACAACACACTGGTCAGGACCACACACACACTGGTAATGACAACACAACACACTGCTCATGACAACACAACACACTGGTAATGACAACACAACACACTGGTAGTGACAACACAACACACTGGTAATGACAACACAACACACTGGTAATGACATCACAACAAACTGGTAGTGACAACACAACACACTGGTAATGACAACACAACACACTGGTAATGACATCACAACACACTGGTAGTGACAACACAACACACTGGTAGTGACAACACAACACACTGGTAGTGACAACACCACACACTGGTAGTGACAACACAACACACTGGTAATGACAACACAACACACTGGTCATGACATCACAACACACTGGTCAGGACCACACACACACTGGTAATGACAACACAACACACTGCTCATGACAACACAACACACTGGTAATGACAACACAACACACTGGTAGTGACAACACAACACACTGGTAATGACAACACAACACACTGGTAATGACATCACAACAAACTGGTAGTGACAACACAACACACTGGTAATGACAACACAACACACTGGTAATGACATCACAACACACTGGTAGTGACAACACAACACACTGGTAGTGACAACACAACACACTGGTAGTGACAACACCACACACTGGTAGTGACAACACAACACACTGGTAATGACATCACAACACACTGGTAGTGACAACACAACACACTGGTCATGACAACACAACACACTGGTAGTGACAACACAACACACTGGTAGTGACAACACCACACACTGGTAGTGACAACACAACACACTGGTAATGACATCACAACACACTGGTAGTGACAACACAACACACTGGTCATGACAACACAACACACTGGTAATGACAACACAACACACTGGTAATGACATCACAACACACTGGTCATGACAACACAACACACTGGTAATGACAACACAACACACTGGTAATGACATCACAACACACTGGTAGTGACAACACAACACACTGGTAATGACAACACAACACACTGGTAGTGACAACACAACACACTGGTAGTGACAACACAACACACTGGTAGTGACAACACAACACACTGGTCATGACATCACAACACACTGGTCAGGACCACACACACACTGGTAATGACATCACAACACACTGGTCAGGACCACACACACACTGGTAATGACATCACAACACACTGGTCATGACAACACAACACACTGGTCATGACAACACAACACACTGGTTCCTTTCTCCCAAAGCCTGTCTTTTCTAAATGAAAAGAGGGATAAACACTCTAAACAGGCCAAATGAGTCAAATAAAAGCGGGGAAGAGATGGAGGGAGGAGAGATGTTGTGTGAGAGGGAAGGGAGGAGAGATGTTGTGTGAGAGGTAAGGGAGGAGAGATGTTGTGTGAGAGGGAAGGGAGGAGAGATGTTGTGTGAGAGGTAAGGGAGGAGAGATGTTGTGTGAGAGGTAAGGGAGGAGAGATGTTGTGTGAGAGGTAAGGGAGGAGAGATGTTGTGTGAGAGGGAAGGGAGGAGAGATGTTGTGTGAGAGGTAAGGGAGGAGAGATGTTGTGTGAGAGGTAAGGGAGGAGAGATGTTGTGTGAGAGGTAAGGGAGGAGAGATGTTGTGTGAGAGGTAAGGGAGGAGAGATGTTGTGTGAGAGGTAAGGGAGGAGAGATGTTGTGTGAGAGGTAAGGGAGGAGAGATGTTGTGTGAGAGGTAAGGGAGGAGAGATGTTGTGTGAGAGGTAAGGGAGGAGAGATGTTGTGTGAGAGGTAAGGGAGGAGAGATGTTGTGTGAGAGGTAAGGGAGGAGAGATGTTGTGTGAGAGGTAAGGGAGGAGAGATGTTGTGTGAGAGGTAAGGGAGGAGAGATGTTGTGTGAGAGGGAAGGGAGGAGAGATGTTGTGTGAGAGGTAAGGGAGGAGAGATGTGTGAGAGGTAAGGGAGAAGAGATGTTGTGTGAGAGGTAAGGGAGGAGAGATGTTGTGTGAGAGGTAAGGGGGGGTTTATTAGTTGGATTGTAACGTGTGCGCGTTGACGATTTCCTGACGTGTGTGTAGGGTTTGTCTCTCAGAGCCATTCTCTGACACACGCATGCACACACGCGCGCGCACACACACACACACACACACTCACGCACAACAGATCATGATCTGGGTGTTGACTTCAGTGTCGTGGGAGTGAAAGGAGGATGATTGAGTGAAAAGCCAGAGAGAGAGAGAACATGGAGGGGTTTTCTATCCTATGATCAGATGTCAAGGATCATGTTATTTACTTCACAGGACAATAAAGGCAGAAAAAGGTTCTGAGTATTGACATGTCTGTATCAATCAACTGACTGAAATTATCAAAACCCTGAATGAAATGTAACATCAAATGTCCTCCTCAATTCAATGGGTTCACACACTGATCATCTCTTTCATGTTCATATTGTATTTCATTCTATTACATCATTAGCTAAATACAGGAAGACATGTTTTTAAATCCCATCAATATCTCCCATAACTCTCCTCCCTTGGATCTACCATGGAGCATTGTAGAGAGAATAAACCCACCACAGACGTGGCTGCCCTGAGAGAGAGAGAGAGAGAGAGAGAGAGAGAGAGAGAGAGAGAGAGAATAAACACACCACAGACATAACGTGGCTGCCCTGAGAGAGAGAGAGAGAGGGAGAGAGAGAGACAGACAGACAGACAGACAGACAGAGAGGATGCGAGAATAAACACACCACAGACATAATGTGGCTGCCCTAAGAAGGCGAGAGAGAGAGAGAGACAGACAGAGAGAGAGGTAGAGAGAATAAACACACCACAGACATAACGTGGTTGCCCTGAGAGAGAGAGAGAGAGAGAGAGAGAGAGAGAAAGAGAGAGATAGGTAGAGAGAATAAACGCACCACAGACATAACGTGGCTGCCCTGAGGCTGGGAGATGATTGAATTTCATAGCTACTTACAGGCTAATAGGCTACAACGACTGCTCACTGTCCTTAAGTGACTGACAATTTGGGCTGCGGAGCGAAACCTTTGAAGGCCTTTTTGAAGAGATCTGGAGGGGGGGTTAGTGACTAGTCTGGGCGGGGCGGTTTGAACAACGATAGTTAGATAGACAGTCTATTAGAACCAGCTGATCCAACCACACTGAGTTGGAACGTTTGGACAGCCAATGGCGAGGTCTTTCTCACAGTCTAAGGCTATACGGGTTGGACGAGGATTGGAAGACGAATATGTTATTTTTTTGTCAGAGTGCAAAATAATTGAAAATGTAATTATATCAAAAGAAAAAAGATACAACTAGATAGATAAAATAATGATTTGATGGATTTTTTAAACAACGCAAAATCAAATCTCCTGGGTATATTGAGTCTAATAAATCCAGCAACTCAACCTAAAGCCTGTAAGAGTGTATGGATCTGTTTGTTTGTGTGTGTATCTCCATTGTGTGTGTGTATTGTTCTGTGTGTGTGTGTCTGTGTGTTCGACAAGTCTGCGAGCAGTTTACTCACAGAAGCTGTTTCCACATACAAGGCCTCAAAACTGCCCTCTCCTCCCTCCATCTCTCCTTTCTCTCCAGCCATGCTGTTCCACTTACCCACACTCCTTTGTGGAACACAAGCCCCAGCCACGGTACCTTGTCTGCCTCGCCGCCTCAACGCTGCTATTGGCTTTGGACAACACACACACCACCGAACACCCTAACCACAAACACATGTTCCCTCGTTCTAACTAATTCATTCAGGAACACTTTGGTTTGGGTTTTGAGAGACCGAAACCTCTACCTTTGATTAAGAAATGTGTCTGACTGCAATTATATGGGAGGGAGGGAGGGGTAAGTACGATGGTGGTTTTATAGTCTGCTGGCGTGACATTTTTCTATTCTATTTTTCATTCTGTTTTTCGTTGTTGTAGAGGGACACTGTTGACGGAAGTTGTTGGAAACAAAGAGGAAAATTAGAGAAATATTGAGCGATAGCTTTTTAAACACGTTCCATTGTTGCTACTGTTTCTTTGATAGATAGCCGTTGGAAAAGTACTGCGATGTTGAGAGTGATTTGCGGGCCCACTTGGTGACATATATAGAGGCTGCAATGAGTCTGAATAAGTGGACTTGTTAAACATCCAAGAGAATCACACACACTCACATCTGGGAGTGTGTGTGTAAATTATGACAGTGCATATTCACATCTAAAATATGTTACGTGATCCATGTGTATTCATATTCAGTGATCAGTTTGTAAGTGTGTATATATTTGATTATAAACTGGGTGGTTCGAGCCCTGAATGCTGATTGGCTGACAGCCATGGTATATCAGACCGTAAACCATGGGTATGAAAAACATGTATTTTTCCTGCTCTAATTAAGTTGGTAACCAGTTTATAATAGCAATAAGGCACCTCGGGGGTTTGTGGTATATGGCCAATATACCACGGCTAAGGGCGGTGGTATATATCTCTAAGAACAGCCCTTAGCCGTGGTATATCGGCCATATACCACACCTCCTCTGGCCTTCTTGTTTAAATATTACACTGTGAATGTCTATTACGTGTTCCTAATAGAGCCTACCTGCAGTATGTAACCCCTGACATAGTCCCTCAGGGTCCAGCCCAGGCCGTGCAGTATGTGGAGCACCTCCTCCTGCTTCAGAACACTGAACAGACGGTCCAGCAGGATCTTCAGTCTGACCGGCACCGCCTGGGTCCCGTACAGCATCAGGCTGCTGATGTCAAACACCACGTTGGACTGAACTATCTCCACCTGGGTGGGGTGGTACAGGTGCTGCGTGCTCAGCTTGTCCAGCGCTGGGATGAGGGGACAAGGACACATCAACATGGGTAGGCTTAAATATACACACAGGACATACTAATTCAATGATAGTTCATTAGTCAATGAAAAACAGACGTTTTGGTTAAGAAAATGTGTTTAACTTTGAATCCCGTCCTGAAACCCTCTTGCATATACTCTGCAGGTATATATACACATGCAGGTGCCTAAACACAGACACACCCTGCCAGCCTCACCAGGTAATGACTATCATGTTCCCCCTGTCTCAAGGCTTCTCTGGGAGGTAACAGACCAGGGAGATAACAACACATCTATGAGATCAAATGTAACTGACTGCCTTTCTCTATGTAGTCTCTGTCTCTCTCTCCTCTTTTCATCTCTCTCTTTCAATCTCTATTTGCACCTACAGTGTCTCTCTCTCCATCTCTCCCTCCCTCAAAGTGCCCCATCTCCCTCTGTCTGTGTCTCTCCTTTTCAACCTCACTTTATTAAGTAAGTATGGAAGCATTTCACTGTTACTATGGAAACATTTCACTGTTACTATGGAAACATTTCACTGTTACTATGGAAACATTTCACTGTTACTATGGAAGCATTTCACTGTTACTATGGAAGCATTTCACTGTTAGTGTGGAAGCATTTCACTGTTACTATGGAAACATTTCACTGTTACTATGGAAACATTTCACTGTTAGTATGGAAACATTTCACTGTTACTATGGAAACATTTCACTGTTACTATGGAAGCATTTCACTGTTACTATGGAAACATTTCACTATTACTATGGAAACATTTCACTGTTACTATGGAAGCATTTCACTGTTACTATGGAAACATTTCACTGTTAGTATGGAAACATTTCACTGTTAGTATGGAAACATTTCACTGTTATTATGGAAGCATTTCACTGTTACTATGGAAACATTTCACTGTTAGTATGGAAGCATTTCACTGTTACTATGGAAACATTTCACTGTTACTATGGAAACATTTCACTGTTAGTATGGAAGCATGTCACTGTTACTATGGAAACATTTCACTGTTACTATGGAAACATTTCACTGTTAGTATGGAAGCATTTCACTGTTACTATGGAACCATTTCACTGTTACTATGGAAACATTTCACTGTCAGTATGGAAGCATTTCACTGTTAGTGTGGAAGCATTTCACTGTTACTGTGGAAACATTTCACTGTTACTATGGAAACATGTCACTGTTAGTATGGAAGCAGTTCACTGTTACTATGGAAATATTTCACTGTTACTATGGAAACATGTCACTGTTAGTATGGAAATATTTCACTGTTAGTGTGGAAGCATTTCACTGTTACTATGGAAACATTTCACTGTTACTATGGAAACATTTCACTGTTAATGTGGAAGCATTTCACTGTTACTATGGAAACATTTCACTGTTACTATGGAAACATTTCACTGTTAGTATGGACACATTTCACTGTTAGTATGGAAACATTTCACTGTTACTATGGAAACATTTCACTGTTAGCATGGAAACATTTCACTATTACTATGGAAACATTTCACTGTTAGCATGGAAACATTTCACTGTAAGTAAGTAAGCATTTCACTGTAAATAATTAAGCACTTCACTGTAAAATAGTAAGCATTTCACTGTAAATAAGTAAGCATTTCACTGTAAGTAAGCATTAATTTCACTGTAAGTAAGCATGCATTTCACTGTAAGTAAGCATGCATTTCACTGTAAGTAAATAAGCATTTATCTTCCCCTCTACCCTGTCTCTTCCCCTCTACCCGGTCTCTTCCCCTCTACCCTGTCTCTTCCCCTCTACCCGGTCTCTTCCCCTCTACCCTATCTCTTCCCCTTTACCCTGTCTCTTCCCCTCTACCCTATCTCTTCCCCTCTACCCTGTCTCTTCCCCTCTACCTATCTCTCACGTCACCACCTCTCTCCCATCACCACCTCTCCACCTTACCCTCACTCACCTGCTTTTCTCTCCATCCCCCTCTCTTTCACTCCTTTTTTTCCCATCCCTCCCTTCCTCCCACTCCTCCCTCCCCTCTTCTCTCTTCGCCTGTCTGTATGACACCTGGTTTTGTCTCCTCTGATCCCAGGACAGCCTTTCCGCTGACGAGGGCTTTGCCTGACAACACACTCTGCGAGACACGAACATCATAAAAAATGAAGAACTGCTTGTCAGAGTGGCTGCCAATGCCGAGATGAAATGAAAAGTGGGGAGAGCGAAGGGGAGAAGGGCCCTCTGACAGTTCAGAGAAGGAGATTAAAAATATTCAATGGGGTCCTGTGCTGATCGCTGAAGGCCCTCTCTACGCTTGGGCCAAACAGGTGTTTTCTTTTATCTTATTTTCCCCTCTGTTCCCTCCTTTCTATGCTTTCCATCTTCTTTCTTTCTTTCGCTCCATGTCCTTTTTCCTATGCCCCCTGAACAAGTCATGAGGTTGTCTCTCTCGTGGATATTGTTCTAAGGTAGTAGGTACAGGTATGACTTTGAACCAAAACACTTTTTAAATAAAATATATATAAAGTATTTAAATAAAATACACACTGTTTTTAAATAAAATACATAACGTTTTTAAATAAAATACATAACGTTTTAAATAAAAGACACAGGACAAACACTAAAGTTGAACGGTATCTCTCTATGGTAACAAAAAAATCAAATAAACATATTTATCAAATCTTTGATGTGGTAAAAACATATTGAATCTTCCCTTTTAAGCGTTTATATGAACCCGTTACCTGTAGAATCTACGAGGGGATAACACAGCCCTATATACAAGATGTAGGCACTGTATATTATCCTGATCTCTTTAGTGACCCTGTATAAGGAGAGTACAGCTGTGTGTGTCAGGACCTCTCTGCTCTCTCCTCTGGCTAAAGAGACAGGTTTATGAGAGCATAGAACTTCACAGGACTAAAGAGGCAGAGAGAGAGAGAAAAGAGAGAGAGACAGACTAATATGACAAACTATTGCAGTTATTGCAGTTATACACTATTGTTAAAATGATTTCCTACCATACCACACAATCTTCTTGTAAAGAAATGTAATAATATTTCATATTACAACTACTGTACAGATAATCTTGGACACTGTGACTCCCATCACCCTGGTTAGTAGGTCGGCAGAATTCAAAATGGCCGTCTCTTACCGTGAGCCACCCAGCCGTGCTTGCACTGGTCACATGTACGCAGGTGGATCTTTCCTGGCTGGAAACACTCACAGGTGCAGTTCACCAGAGTGCAGCGAATGGCCTGTAGAGACGCAGGGGGAGAGGGAGAGAGGAAGGCCTTGTCAATCAACTGATCATACAGACAGAGAGAGAGAGAGAGATGGAGGGAGGGAGGGAGGGAGCAGGGAGAGGACAGAGCTCAGGCTACAGAGCACTCATCAATCAAGCAGTCACACAAACAGAACTGAAGGGTTTCACAGATAGACACCGTAACAGATGTACACCAGTAACACATCAACACACAGTCACACAGAGAGCTCCTTTCTCAAAGAGATTTATGTACTGCAATAGTTTTGAATTGTTTCAGCATAGGACAATTTGTTTATTCAATTACATTTTAATATTACAATTGTAGTACTAATTTCCCCTGTCAGTCCCTGTTAAAAGCCCTCTAACGAATTCACTATGACCAGATTTCCCACAATACCCTTTGTATTATCTAATATGAATTATTTCATTCATTCATAACCTGACCCCACCTGAGCTGACAGAAACACTTTTCTTTTCTCCTCATTGAATATCTCACTTGTTTTGACTAAGTCACCATTAATCAATAGTAGAGGCTGAACTGGAGCCGAACCCTAAAAGCTTTTAGCAGTTAGAGGTCAAGTGTCTAGACAGCTCAGGAGAGTCCAACTCAGTCCACCAGAATCTGAAGCACTGGTCTGATAAGGCATCACTGTCAATCATAAGTGCTTCAAAGTCTACACGTCGAGACGTCCGTTTTACAGGAAGAAGAGGTCTGTTTTACAGGAAGTTGCTCTAAATGCTAGGCTAATTCACACCTCTATGGTGGAGGTTTATAGTGTGGATTTCACTGATGGAAATGTAAGATTTGACAGCTAAACATAGTTGGCATATGGTCTGCCTCACACCATTCTTCTGTGGGGTCTGTGTAACCACGTTAAATACCAACAATATCCACTATGAACAAGGATTTAGAAAAATGACTGTGGTAGAGGCTTCCAAATGTACACAGCTCCAAGCCACAAATTTCTCATTGACACGAATTCTGGAAGACATAGAGGACTCTGTACTAGGAACGAGGGAGAGAGGGGAAAAGGGGGGGGAAAAGAAGGGAGGAAAAATCCCCAAAAGCCCAAACTTTATATTAATCAATGTTGGCACCCCTTGCCTTATCAGTTCATTGTTATGTTAAAAGATGAAATTGATAAATTATAATAATTACATTGAAAACTCTCTCTGTCTTCAAAGACAAATTGCTTAAAGGAGAGGGGGAATATTTGTGGTTGTAGCGTATTAGCGTAGCGAGACCCTGCTATGGAAGTCATCCCTTTTCCAGGAAGAGTTTCATTCTAACATGAAGTCAGCGCTAACATTTTTCCTTCCAATATTTCTGTAGCCATCGACTCACAATCCTGAATCACAGACCGAATGGAGCCTGAGGTGTTGATAACATAAATAAATAACTTGGTAGAAATAGCACTGATTCAACAGCATGCGGATTGTGTGTTTCACGTTTGGTGAAAAGGATGTGGAGCCAATCCCAAATGTCTAAAGTCTGTGTTTCTGTGTTAGACTGCTTAGGGCTGTAAAATCTTCTGTAATCACACAAATGACAGAGGAAAACATTCAACCACACTTGTAAAAGGGAATGATGTGTATTATAGTAGGTGATGGATATGATTGCGGCCTCTTTATTTTGACAGGAAAATCACAATCATATCCAAGGTTCTTTGTCATCACGTGTGTATGCACGAGGGTGTGTGTGGATAAAGTATGTGCGTCTTAGCCCCACTTCAGAAGTCTGCCGCTCTTCTCTGCACAGAGAGAGTCATCACAAAACCAAAAGGTGAAGATCTCTTCTAACGTTACATCAACCTCTCCGGCCTCTAGGTCACCAGGCTGCTCGTTATGGAGCACACCTGTCACCATCGTTAGGCGCACCTGGACTCCATCACCTCCCTGATTACCTTCCCTGAATGTCACTCCCTTTGGTTCCTTCCCCAGGCGTTATTGTTTCTGTGTCATGTCTGTGCGTTGTCCGTCTTTCTTATTTTGTATTACGTTGTGTTTATTTATTAAAACACTCAATCCCTAAACTTGCTACCCGTCTCTCAGCACACATCGTGACACACACCTCTTACACTACAGTCATTTCCCAGAATTACTTTAGGAACTTCACCGATTTACCACACACACTATCTTATCTCACTGCAGCTGATTTATCGCCTGTGACCGGCAGTGTGACAGTGACGCGACACACACACACACACAGGGTCGTAGGTCGTAGTCCATGATGCAGATGACCCATATTTCACAAGGACCCATCAGCAGTTACACATCACTGAGGGACAGCAGTAACACAATCACAGGAACCAGTGTTCACACCATCACTGAGGGACAGCAGTAACACAATCACAGGAACCAGTGTTCACACCATCACTGAGGGACAGCAGTAACACAATCACAGGAACCAGTGTTCACACCATCACTGAGGGACAGCAATAACACAATCACAGGAACCAGTGTTCACACCATCACTGAGGGACAGCAGTAACACAATCACAGGAACCAGTGTTCACACCATCACTGAGGGACAGCAGTAACACAATCACAGGAACCAGTGTTCACACCATCACTGAGGGACAGCAATAACACAATCACAGGAACCAGTGTTCACACCATCACTGAGGGACAGCAGTAACACAATCACAGGAACCAGTGTTCACACCATCACTGAGGGACAGCAATAACACAATCACAGGAACCAGTGTTCACACCATCACTGAGGGACAGCAATAACACAATCACAGGAACCAGTGTTCACACCATCACTGAGGGACAGCAATAACACAATCACAGGAACCAGTGTTCACACCATCACTGAGGGACAGCAATAACACAATCACAGGAACCAGTGTTCACACCATCACTGAGGGACAGCAGTAACACAATCACAGGAACCAGTGTTCATACCAACACTGAGGGACAGCAGTAACACAATCACAGGAACCAGTGTTCACACCATCACTGAGGGACAGCAGTCACACAATCACAGGAACCAGTGTTCACACCATCACTGCACATGGCAAAGGACACACTTATACATACAAGTAACATTCTAACCTCTGCTAGTGTATTGTACCTGTTCAGTACTGTAATACAAGCAGTCAATGTTTGATAGGACTCAATATCAAACAGAATGACATGCTGTGACCATGTCTACATGTAATCCCTCATGCCACACGGTGTTAGCCATGTCATTTGACTGCAGTACGTCAAGTATAAAGTGCCACTCCACTGTAACATGACCGTGACCGTAATAGGATTAAAAACTCTAGGTGTTTTAACCCAGATTAGCAGGAGGGAGGTATCAAAGTGAACACGAGCTAATCCCAGATTAACCATCAAATCCCACCACATCCGCCCAGTAGGTTGGCATCTGGGCAGACAGGGACATCGTTTAGTTTTTGGCAAGGTGGGAACGGGGATTACACCTTTAGTGTGTCAAACTGGTTGTCTATTGCAGGTGTGGCATAAATCAGGTACCCCCTCTGGTTTCATCCATGTAGCTAATCTGTAGAGGGTGCCGGTTTTGCTTTCTGCTACTGTTGTTTGTCTCCCTTCGGGCTCGACATGAGAGCTGAACCAAAGTGTTTATTTTGATTTGTCCTGCTTGCTAACAGGTTGGATTTGTCCTGCTTGCTAACAGTTTGGATTTGTCCTGCTTGCTATCAGGTTGGATTTGTCCTGCTTGCTAACATGTTGTATTTGTTCTGCTTGCTAACAGGTTGGATGTGTTCTGCTTGCTAACATGTTGGATTTGTTCTGCTTGCTAACAGGTTGGATGTGTTCTGCTTGCTAACATGTTGGATTTGTTCTGCTTGCTAACAGGTTGGATTTGTCCTGCTTGCTAACATGTTGGATTTGCCTGCTTGCTAACATGTTGGATTTGTCTGCTTGCTAACAGGTTGGATTTGTCCTCCTTCTAACATGTTGGATTTGTTCTGCTTGCTAACAGGTTGGATTTGTCCTGCTTGCTAACATGTTGGATTTGTCCTGCTTGCTAACAGGTTGGATTTGTCCTGCTTGCTAACATGTTGGATTTGTTCTGCTTGCTAACATGTTGGATTTGTTCTGCTTGCTAACAGGTTGGATTTGTCCTGCTTGCTAACAGGTTGGATTTGTTCTGCTTGCTAACAGGTTGGATTTGTTCTGCTTGCTAACAGGTTGGATTTGTCCTGCTTGCTAACATGTTGGATTTGTCCTGCTTGCTAACATGTTGAATTTGTCCTGCTTGCTAACATGTTGGATTTGTCCTGCTTGCTAACATGTTGGATTTGTCCTGCTTGCTAACAGGTTGGATTTGTCCTGCTTGCTAACAGGTTGGATTTGGCATCAGACGATTCTCTATTTATTACACACACTACTACACTTCCTCAAAACAATCTGATCTCCACTTCCTATCATGTTACAACACAAAAACTAACTCCAACACAGAGGTAGGTCAAAGTTGTACGTTTTTCCTCAAACCAGCATTAAATGCTAGACAACAACACAGTCCGCTATCCTAATTGCCACTTGCTAAAGCCATTGTATAAAACAGAGGCAGCCAGAGATAGAATTAAATATCACACACATGCACCCCCCTGTTTACACGCTGAGCTGTGTGATGGTTGACGAGATAGTTAAGGAGGTCGTCTAATATAGCAATTAGAGCCCTGGTGTCTGCTGTGCTGCTGCTGTGACAAGGCCTTCTAATCAATGACTTATTACGCTAGCCTAGCAGCCTAATAGCACCTCTCATATCTCCCCATTAACCAGACAGGCTGAAGTATTACAGGCTAGTTAGAGGAGAAGGGCACATCTTCTGCTGAACAGACACTGGGGGGAGAGAGAGGAGAAGGAGAGAGAGGAG